>NC_139825.1:3000000-3467000 GCF_963691815.1 Echiichthys vipera | reverse complement strand
CTAACACCAACAGCGCTGATGTGGGAGAGACATAAAATCCCCACAGAACTGAGGAGAAAGTACAGGGGATGTAAGGCTGGACGTAAACACTGGGAAAAGAAGAGGAGATACAAACCATCTCTCCCTTCCATCACCATGGGGAACGTGAGGTCGCTGGCTAATTAGATGGACGCGCTGGCGGGCCTGGTGAGGACTCAGTGGATGTATCGTGTGAGCAGTGTGCTGTGTTTCACGGAGACGTGGCTCCACGAGGTCATCCCGGACTCTAACGTAACTGTGGACGGCTTTCAGACTGTTCAGGCGGACAGGAGTCACCGTGAGAGTGGCAAGAGGAAAGGTGGGGGGACTTGCTATTCATATTAACAACAAGTGGTGTCATCCTGGACACGTTACTGTAAAGGAGCGTGTGTGCAGCCTGGACATTGAGCTGCTTGCCGTGAGTCTGCGGCCGTACTATCTGCAGAGGGAGTTTTCACACGTGATTGTCCTGGTTGTTTACATTCCTCCGACTGCAAACGCGGCGTGCGCGAGTGATGTCATCCAAACCGTTGTCGCGGGTATTCAGACACGGCACCCAGACGCATTCTTTGCGATATCTGGGGACTTCAACCACATCAGTCTGGCTGCAACACTGCCCACTTTCAAGCAGTTTGTGGACTGTCCCACCAGGGAAAACAAGACACTGGACCTGCTGTATGCCAATGTTAAGGAGGCTTACAGCTCCACTGCCCTTCCTTCTCTGGGAAGATCGGACCACAACCTCATCCACCTGCAGACCCTGTATAAGCCCCAAGTCCAGCGGCTTCCTGTGACCACCAGGACTGTAAGGAGATGGTCACAGGAGGCAGATGAAGCTTTACAGGGTTGCTTCGAACTTACAGACTGGGTTTGCTCTGTGATTCACATGGAGAAGACCTTGATGATCTCACGGACTGCATAACACAGTACATCAATTTCTGAGGACAGCGTTTTTCCTACAGTGACTGTACGCTGTTTTCCCAATAACAAGCCGTGGGTCACCAGAGACATCCACAACCATCCACCTCCAAACCTCCAGCCCTGCTGACACCCCCCCCCCTCAATTCCTTCCTGACTTTGCCCTACCTGTCCCCCCCCCCCCCCCCCCCCATCACCTCTATCCACCCCCACCCAGGTAAGGAAGGAGCTGTGCGGACTCCGCAAGGCAGCAGGTCCCGACGGTGTCAGCCCGAGGGTCCTCAAAGCATGTGCGACCCAGCTGAGGGGAGTCCTGCAGTACATCTTCAACCTCAGCCTGAGTCTTGAGAAGATCCCTGTGCTGTGGAAGACATCCTGCCTCGTACCAGTACCGAAGAAGGTGCGTCCCAGCACCTCCGAAGACTACAGACCGGTGGCGCTGACATTGCACCTGATGAAGTCCCTGGAGAGGCTGGTCCTGTCACTTCTTCGGCCCCTGGTCAGCTCATCACTGGACCCTCTACAGTTTGCCTACCAGCCGAGACTAGGTGTGGAGGACGCTATCATCTTCCTGCTCCACCCTGCCTGCGCCCACCTGGACAGACCGGGAACCACTGTGAGAATCTTGTTCATGGACTTCTCCAGTGCGTTCAATACCATCCGGCCTGCTCTGCTGGGAAGTAAGCTGACAGCGATGCAGGTGGACCCTCCCCTGGTTTCATGGATTACGGATTACTTGACGGGTCGACCACAGTAAGTCAGACTGCAGGACGGAGTGTCTGACACTGTGGTCAGCAGCACTGGAGCTCCACAGGGAACTGTTCTTTCCCCCTTTCTGTTCACCCTGTACACCTCAGACTTTCAGCTCCTGTAGGAAATTTACACACAATACGTTAGTCAAATCAGAAGGACCTCACAGAGTATATATCGCGTAATTCAAATTCTACAGGAGGCTTTCTGGAGTCAGCAGAGTCGTTGGTAGTTAAGTGCGCCAGCAGGCATTTATTAGCAGGAGGGACATCAGATGATACAGACATCTGGAGAAATGTTCTATTCTCTATCTAGAGCATCTGTGTGCAACACAGTACCCGTGATCAGAGTCAAGAAATTCCTGATCTCTATTCTATCTGCTCCAGCATATAAACTTGTTACAAAGGCGTGGTTATGTGTCCGCTTGTGCGTGCATATGTTTATTTCAGAAGTAGCAGCTGCTACAGCCTCCATCTTCCTCCCTGCGCGTCGGAGTATCATCTGTATAGCAGGAGTCTTCTTCTTTATCTGTGAAGGAAGCACAGCACGTACAGCAAATCTCTAATCTCAACCTAGTTGCCACTTGCGTTTGTGCAAGCTGGCTATTTCATTGTCTTTGTGACCTTGACTGACTGCCAAAAGTTCCTGTGCTTTTGGAGAAAGCAGAAAAGCTTGAGCCTGGTCAAATAATAGCAGAGGCACATACTATCACATTCTTAAATGATTATACTTATTTCGTCTTATTATCACACTCTCATTAATCATTACTAATACAAACGCTAACACATGATTACTATACTTCACTCATTGATCATTAATTCTTCACTCCTCTCTGAGTTCTGCCACCTGCAGAAGTTTGCTGACGACTCTGCAATTGTTGGCTGTGTCAGTGAGGGGAAGGAGGAGGAAAACAGGGGCGTTGTGGACTCCTTCGCCGACTGGTGTGCAGCTAATCACCTGATTCTAAACCCCACCAAGACTAAGGAGCTAGTGGTGGATTTCTGCAGGAGTAAATCTGCCCCCACACCCATCTCCATCAATGGTGTGACTGTTGATGTTGTCCAGGATCACAAATACCTTGGAGTATACCTGGATAACAAACTGGACTGGTCCAAGAACACTGAGGCTGTATACAAGAAGGGCCAGAGTCGTCTCTATTTCCTGAGGAGGCTCTGTTCATTCAATGTATGTAACACCATGCTGAGGATGTTCTACCAGTCGGTGGTAGCCAGTGCCATCTTCTTTGCTGTTGTGTGCTGGGGCAGCAGACTGAAGGCAGCAGATGCCAAGAGGATCAGTAAGATCATCAGGAAGGCTGGCTCCGTCACTGATACGCCTCTGGAGGTACTATCAGGGCAGTATTATTGGTGAACTGAACCAGTAGCCCCATTCACACAGGAGAAGACGCATAGACGCTGCAGCAGCGGTTCGACAATTCTCCGCCGATGGTGTTTCACACAGAGCGAAGCATCTCCGCCTTAAAGACGAACCGTCGTGGATTCACACAGAAAGCCAGTGCTGGGGCTCCTAAAGAGGGCGTGATGGTACACGTCATGATGATGACGTCGGTATGTCTTCAAGGTGTTTCCCTGGTTTCCCCCCATCAATCTGACTCCCTCACTCACGGGGACGGAGGCTGTTTTCTAGGGGAAAGTTAACTAAAGTCTCCGTCGGGAGGGATGACCATGGCTGTTTTTTGGGCAGAAATGTGAGGAAGAGTCAGTAGGAAGGGCGGGATGATGGACGCTTTACCACATGTATCTGTGGTATTTTTTTCCCTCATAAATTGCCAAAGACAGTTATTGCAACTATGTTACTTTTGTTTGGTCATGTAACGTTGCTTTGTGGGACATTTCTCTTAATTAAAGGAGAACATCGGCCATTTTTAACCCATATCCCTGTTACAGTTCTCAACGGGTCCGGTTCGGGGTGAAAATATACGCAAATGAGCCAGGTCGGGTTGGGCCTCGGGCTTCCTTTTTCATAAAACACATTCCATAAAACAGGAGGACACGCCTCAGTTTATCCACTGTGGACATGTTTTTATTATTTGTTTCAAGAGAGGAGTTATCTAAGTCCGAGTCCTGCACGGGTGAAAAATAATGGAGCCTGGAGAGGCTGGTCGGGTTTTATGATTGCCATTTTCAAGGCATCACTTATCATCAGTCATTATTAGCGACACAAATGATAACCATTTATATTTCATATGAGCTCATTCATGCGTGCTTGTGCCCTCCCTGAACTCCTATTTCCCACGCTGTCTTACTTTCACTTTTAAAAACTGCGTCCGTCCAATTTTCCTTCGGCCGTCGGTATCAATTTATAGCGGGTCGGCTCGGGTACGGAATGTAATTTGTGCTACTGTCGGAAAACGGGTCGGATGCGATTTTAAGCATGGCGGGTTCGAGCGGGTTTGCAAAATAAGACCCGTGCAGGACTTTGCTTCAAGTTACCATTCTAATCCTCTAGCTAATTATCAAGCTAAATATTCAACATGCTAGTTAATGTCAAAGACTGCAGTGGAAGACGACGGTAAAATATTTCCTTTCTCTAACACTGGATTTATTTATGCCTGATTTTTTAAGGTGTGGCGGCTTTTATTTTGCCGTGGCGGTGTGCCACAGATACATGTGGTGAAGCGTCCGTCCTCCTGCCTGTCCTACTGACATTTCGTTAAATTCCTGCCCAAAAAACAGCGTCTGTCACCAGCAAAAAACCTTAACTCACCAAGTGTTTGTGATGAAAGTAAATCGCCGCAACGGTCAGCCCTCCCGACCAAGATTTGAGTTAACTTTCCCTCAGAAAACAGCCTCCGTCCCCGTGAGTGAGAGAGTCAGATTAATGGGGGGAAATCAGGGAAACACCTTGAAGACACACCGACATCATCACCATGACGTGTACCATCAGAATTGTCAAACCGCTGCTGCGGCGTTTATGCGTCTTCTCCTGTGTGAATGGGGCTACTGGTTCAGTTCACCAATAATACTGCCCTGATAGTACCTCCAGAGGCGTGACGCCTGAGCAAAATTTCACCCCTCGCCACCTCAGAGAGATTCACACTGAGTGGGAATCAGCGTGAATGGGGCTAGTGTGAGAGAGTGTGTGTGCGTGAGAGAGATCTTCATCACTTTAGCATGGATCACTCTCAGACTTCATCACTCTGGCCTGCATCGTCAGTCACCTGACACAGTGCACCCTCATAGAAAGCCCTCACAACATCAGACAAACCCATTGCTCCCAATAGTGCCAGCACATTGCGCTTCTTTGCGCCCTTCACAGAGGTCTGCTTTGGAAGTAACTCAGGTTTCAGGTCAGCCCACCGCTTGCCCCGCTTTAATACACCATGGAAACAATACTCAAGTCAAGCATGCGTGCTTCACTGATTTTAAAGCTCCTCACTGATTTTAAAGCTCCTCTGAGCCTTAACACAATCTGCTGTTGCTGACTTATAATCAAACGCCTCCCAGTCTGTGCCATACACGTGGACGTGGCCAAACTGCTGCAGGATGGCATGGTATTCCTGTGGTAGCAGAATTGTGTCCATCTTCCTGATCTTCTGCTCAATTCTGCCAAAGACTCGGTCTGCTGGGAGATAACTGTGGCCCCTTACTGGAAAGGTGTGCTCTATGCCAAGGTTTGGAAAACACTGGCGAAGTTCCATGAGCATTGACACCATGTTCATGTTCTTGTTTTGCCCAAAACAAGAGTCGCTGAACAGCCGAAGCCCCCTGGATCTGCTGACTCTGTCCTGAAGTCAAACCTTGAGGCAGTCACTCAGCGCAAATGCAATCATATTGCTGTCCTTGCTACCCTAATTTTCCTGCCACACATAGAGATGAACATTATCTTTTGTCTGTTGACTGTTCTCTCCATGGTGCACAACAACACCAAACAGGTACAGATACATCTGCCGTGAGTAATAGGCCTGTCCTATTGGGTTTTTTGGAAGGACCTTGTTTTGCATCATATCGAAGCAGAGGGTCACATGACCTTCAGCCACCCTGCCTAACAGGTCATAAAACATGCAAGCTCTCCGACGATGCAAGATGAATGATGCAGATTCCATCCTCTTCTCTGTCAACGTTAGGTTTGGATCTGTAATCCAGATCTTGAACTTGGCACAATCAGAGCATGCATCTGTAGCTGGGTGACCGAAGCCAAGATTGAAATATTTTGAGAAAACCGAGTAATAGAGGGAGTAGCTGGTCTGAGCATGGTTCTGAGCTTCAAAGAGCTCATGCATCTTGTGCACATTCAGGTCACTGGGGAGATACTTGCGGCCTGGTGCTTCTCTCCGCCCATAATGGCTGGCCCTGCAGGAAAAAGACTGGATGTGCTCGGCAATGAGTTCCCTTCTCCTGTTGTGCTCCTCACTGTGCCGTGCACCACCTCTTCTCTCTGGGCGCGCCTCAGCAGTCTCTGCATAATATTGAGCCACCCGGGACACACATATAACTTGCTATTACCCCCCTCCCCCATTCCAGTTTTCTCCTTAGCAGGGGTCAGGAACCTCTTTTACTTAACATCACCATCTCTCTCTCTCCAGATGGGAAGACCTCCCTTTCACCTTTTTACACACACACACAAACACACACACACACACACGCACACACACACACCTCTCTACACCTCTGACATCGGTAACTTAAGCTAGTATTATTAGCAGTACTTTCCATGTCACGTTAGCATGCTTGTTTGCAGCAAAAGATCTTTGTCGCAAGGGAGAAACCTACAAAACAGTATTAAACTAGCCAATTCTGAAACAAATTGTACTCACCAAACACTTTAATAAAGGTCGCCTTGCAAACGGGCACTTTCTCCGGGTGACTGCTGCACAAGAGGCTGTACTTCACGGATACATTTCGGTCCTTTTGCTTATTAACGTCCTGGACTTTCGGATGCTGCCTTTTCACTTGCGTTATGTCCAGTAGGTGAAGTATGGAATGGTCCTAGTCAACCTTGTTTGGTTTTTCATAAAAATTTTGTAAAATTCATCATCAAATCGTGCGGTGACAGCTTCTCGACTTGACAGGAACAGGTCGCAGCAGCCTTGTGTTCGCATCCCACTGTGGGTATTAACCTGACACCTGAGTGACGAAACTTCTTTTGTTGTTGTTTTTTGTGGTTGTGTTGGTCCAGTTGGCGTTTTCTACCCCCAGGCGCAGGTCTCACTGGCTCATCCAGGCCATCAAAAGCGTTAATTTAGTTTGAAACACTCATTTTGTAGACGGACGAAACAAAAAACTCTCCTGCTTCAGAGCGCCACCATGTTGGATCGCATAGAACGCTCACTGAATTCTGATTGGTCGAGAGGACGTATCGCATTTAGGCTAAAAATAGGTTTGGCGCTTGTCGCGGTTTGGAAAGGAACTGCATCCTTACAGATCCTTACACACACAGATGCGGAAATAATACGTCATATAATCGCGACCCCTGAAACCGGACACGCAGCATGCACGTTGTCAACAGAGACACACGCAGGATCACACACAGACAGACGCTCAGAAAATACATAACAAAAGGACTCCCCACTAAAACCACTGTAGTTAAAACATAAACTATTTATATCTATATAGCATACTATTACACACATCGCTCACACATTTCAGATGCGCGGAAAAATATGCGCTGAATGAAATATGAGTTTTTGATAATTTTTGTCAACCGGTCCCATTAATTGAATAGCCCTGATGTAGGGCTAACTGACTGAACTTTACTCAGTCAGTTCAGTGATGTGATTTCAGTTTGTGCATATTTTAGTGAAAGAAAACCTACTTTCTTCATTTTTTCTAAGATTTGATAATGCACAAGTGTTTATATTGTTACCTAGAAGGCAAACAATTGTTTACCCTTTTGCCAACTAAATATATAAACGCATAGATGCAGCAATGTCTCTTCTATTGTTTCAAAATCTCACTTCACTTTAAGATTGTTACAGTAATTCCTAAACAAGCTGCCTCATTATTTCAGTTTTTGCATGATTGCATGACATGTCCTTAAGAATATCTGATTTAAAAAAAATCTAATCATTAGGCTATAGATCTGATATATGGTATTTTTAGAATCCAAAAGAAATGGAAAAAACAACCGAACTGAACCGAAAAGCCGTGACCCGAAAACCGTGATATGAACCAAACAGTGGATTTTGTGAACCGTTCCACCCCTAATATACATTAACATATAGTGAGTGGATGTCTGTCTTCGGAGTGGATCCCGTTCTCCGTTCTGTCGATCGCCTGGCTCGCCACTGAACCGGCAGGTTCAGAATTCTTGATGATCAATCCCTGATCCAGTAAAAATAAAAACCAGTCAGAGTCCGAACAAAGGGCTTAACATGGTCGTAGCAGCTCCTCTCTCTCTCTTTCACAACGACACTCTCCTAGGTCTGGCAGCTCACTCGCTGGTGTGTTTCACTGGGATCGGTGTGTCGCTAATGAGTGTGGCTCGGTGTATGGGCTGATATTTTGATAATGTCTTAAAACAAGATCCTTAATGATAATATACGGTATGATTTAATGATACATGCATACAGACTGGGATAAACTTATATTATGATCCTTAGTGGATCCTTCATATCAATACTTACATAATGTCAGACCTGGGCAGGAATGAGGACTCAGATGCGGAGGTACGCAGGTCAAACTGGTATTTATTCTTGAATCCAAAACGTGAGGCGCTGAGCCAATAAAACACTGAACAAAAAGTCGCTCCAAACAGGGGGAAAAATAATCTTCAAATTTAACAAATAAAACACAGAAGAAAAAACAGGGAATACAAAAACCTGAGCGAGGATAAATCAAAGTTATTCTTACTAGGAAAAACAGGGGATACAAAAACCTGAGCAAGGATACTAGGATCTCTTGACAGGAAACAAGGCTGTGGAAACGGGCTGGAAACATTCGGCATATCGGACGAAATATTCTGGCAACAAGACAGGGGAAGACACAGACTTTATACACATTAAGGGAGGGGACCACAGGTGAAAACAATCAAGGATCAGGGAATGACGTCAGACCGGTGACACAAGAGGAAGGGCAAGTGACCTGGAACGAGAGGAGAGTGACTTTTCAAAATAAAAAAGGAAATTCACAGGACAAAAAACCCAAAGACAGGACAGACCTCACCACAGCGTGACACATAAACAGGTTTAATATCACCGCATTTCTGTAACTTTGGCAGTCTTGATCATAGAACGACCAGAGTCATTCAAAACAACACTAATTTCTTTACAAATGAATAAATACACAGTATAGCAGGTTATACTTCCTATAATAGTTTTCTTTAAGAACACATTAAAGTGTGAGTCTCTGGGCTTCTTATCAGATCAGATTGACTCTGTGAGTTTCTCAGAGTCGTAAAAACTGTCAGGTTTCTGTGAGGAAATGCGGTGATGGATGCAAGTTTGTAGTGAGAGGAAACATGATCAAGGGTTTTTATGTTTCAAATTCATTGAAACACCATTGTACAATTAGCCACATGCATAAAAAGGCTTAATTAGGTTCCTTCTATAAAATTCTCTTCAAATATTCAGCCTTTTCATACTTTTGCCCTTATATGGCTTTTTAATATTCACTTCAAATATTCAGCTTTTTTAATATAATTTTCAGATATTCAGCTTTTTGAATATTATTTTCAAATATTCATTTTTGTAAATATTATTTTAAAATGTTCAGCTTTTTAATATTCACTTGAAATATTCAGCTTTTTAAATATTATTTTCAAATATTCAGCCTTTTCATACTTTTGCCTGGATACGGCTTTTTAATATTCATTTCAAATATTCAGCAAATATTATTTTCAAATATTCAGCTTTTTAAATATTGTTTTGAAATATACAGCTTTTTCATATTATTTTCAAATATTCAGCTTTTTAAATATTATTTTCAAATATTCAGCTTTTTAATATTCAGATTTTTATTATTATTTTCAAATATTCAGCTTTTTTGATATTATTTTCAGATATTCAGCTTTTTTAATATTATTTTCAAATATTCAGCTTTTTAAATACTATTTTCAAATATTAAGCTTTTTAAATATTATTTTAAAATATTCAGCTTTTTAAATATTATTTTAAAATATTCAGCTTTTTCATACTTTTGCCCGTATACAGCTTTTGAATATTCACTTCAAATATTCAGCTTTTTTAGTATTATTTTCAGATATTCGTCTTTTTAAATATTATTTTCAAATATTCAGCTTTTTTAATATTATTTTCAAATATTCAGCTTTTAAAATATTATATTCAAATATTCAGCTTTTTAATATTCTCTTCAAATATTCAGCTTTTAAATATTCTCTTCAACTATTGCGCTTTAAATATTATTTTGAAATATTCCGCTTTTTAATATTCTTTTGAAATATTCAGCTTTTTAAATATTATTTTCAAATATTCAGCTTTTTTAATATTATTTTCAAATATGCCGCTTTTTAATATTATTTTCAAATATTCAGCTTTTTTGATATTATTTTCAAATAGTCAGCTTCTTTTATATTATTTTCAGATATTCAGCTTTTTTAATATTATTTTCAAATATTCAGCTATTTTTATACTTTTGCCCGTATACAGCTTTTTAATATTCACTTTGAAGAATTAATAATCAATGAGTGAAGTATCATAATCATGTGTTAGCGTGTGTATTAGTAATGATTAATGAGAGTGTGATAATCAATGAGTGAAGTATAATAATCATGTGTTAGCGTGTGTATTAGTAATGATTAATGAGAGTGTGATAATAAGACGCAATAAGTATGATCATTTAAGAGTGTGATAGTATGATTATTTGTCCAGGCTCAAAGAGTGTGATAGTATGATTATTTGTCCAGGCTCAACTTTCTGCTTTCTGCAAAGCACACGAACATTTGGCAGTCAAGGTCACAAGACAATGAAATAGCCAGCTTGCACAAACGCACCTGGCAACTAGTTGAGATTAGGGAAATGCCGTTCGCAAACAACAACCATATAAGGAGGCAGGAACAACCATATAAGGAGGCAGGAACAACCATATAAGGAGGCAGGGTAGAGGGAGGATGAGAGTATGTGCTTATAAAGAAGAAGAGTCATGCGGAACAGAGGATACCCCGACGCGCGGGGAGGAAGATGGAGGCTGGAGCAGCGGCTACTTTTGAAATACACATATGCATGCACAAGTAGACACATAAACCTCGCCTTTGTAACAAGCATAAAGGCTGGAGTAGTTAGAATAGATATCAGAACTTCTTGCCTCTGATCATGGGTACTGTGTTGCACACAATTACTCTAGATATAGAATAGAACATTTCTCCAGACGTCTGTATCATCCGATGTCCTTCTGCTAATAAATGCCTGCTGGCGCACTAAACTGCCAACGACTCTGCTGACTCCAGGAAGCCTCCTGTAGAATTTGAATTACGCTATATATACTCTGCGTGGTCCTTCTGATTTGACTAAAGTATTGTGTGTAAAATTCCTACAACTTCAAATATTCAGCTTTTTTAATATTATCTTCAAATATTCAGCTTTTTCATACTTTTGCACGTATACAGCTTTTTAATATTCACTTCAAATATTCAGCTTTTTTAATATTATTTTCAAATATTCAGCTTTTTCATACTTTTGCCCGTATACAGCTTTTTAATATTCGATTCAAATATTCAGCTTTTTTAATATTATTTTCAGATATTCAGCTTTTTATATATTATTGTCAAATATTCAGCTTTTTCAATATTATTTTCAAATATTCAGCTTTTAAAATATTATTTTCAAATATTCAGCTTTTTAATATTCTCTTCAAATATTCTGCTTTTTAATATTATTTTCAAATATTCAGCTTTTTTAATATTATTTTCAAATATTCAGGTTTTTATATATTTTTTTCAAATATTCAGGTTTTTTTAAATATTATTTTCAAATATTCAGCTTTTTAAATAATGTTTTCAATATTTAGCTTTTTTAATATTATTTTCAATATTTAGCTTTTTAAATATTCTTTTGAAATATTCAGCTTTTTCATATTATTTTCAAATATTCAGCTTTTTAAATATTATTTTCAAATATTTAGCTTTTTGAAGATTATTTTCAAATATTCAGATTTTTCATACTTTTGCCTGGATACATCTTTTTAATATTCATTTCAAATATTCATGTAGCACCTATAACCTCAAAATTAGAAACAAACCACATTCTCTAGGTTCAGAAATTTGGGCTCAATGTGGAAGTTGAACAGAGATGATTTTTTGCATCCAAACAATATTATTTCGCTGCGCATGGAATAGATATCCCCAAAACAAAATAGAGCTCTTTAATAATAAAAAAATAAATCAAACTAATTCCAAAATAAATTGTCCCTTTCCTTCTGTATCAGTTCAGTCCTGTGGTTGGTGTGTTTGTCAGTCAGTTCTTCTACTACCCGGGTAGATTTTGTGGTGAACGATCTTATCTGAATCAAGAGGGCAGTGAGTGGATGTCTGTCTTCGGAGTGGATCCCGTTCTCTGTTCTGTCGATCGCCTGGCTCGCCACTGAACCGGCAGGTTCAGAATTCTTGATGATCAATCCCTGATCCAGTAAAAATAAAAACCAGTCGGAGTCCGAACAAAGGGCTTACCATTGTCGTAGCAGCCCCTCTCTCTCTCTTTCACAACGACACTCTCCTAGGTCTGGCAGCTCACTCGCTGGTGTGTTTCACTGGGATCGGTGTGTCGCTAATGAGTGTGGCTCGGTGTATGGGCGGGAGAAGAGCGCGCTCAACGACAATTGACATTATTGTGGACTGATTCGCCACCTAGTGGCGGGGAATGGGAACTATATTTAAATTACATATATAGGCCTTGTAACCATATGGGTTACACCCTCCCCTCTTGAATCGACATGAGTCACTTCATGAGCTAGTCTCCCGTTCATATGGGGATTGTTGTAGTTAGTGTCTAGTGCTTGATTAAAGCTCTGTAAAATACTCTGTGCAAAGGACATTAAGGGTTTCCCCAGCTGAATGTAGTGAAAACGATCAGGGGGCTGTCGTGACCTCTCTGACCTTTGTGATGTTTTGGATGGATTTCTTCCTGTTTACCTTTCACTTTCTTTTTCAGATGTCTCTGATGCCTGAGTGTGGTTTGGCTCAGCATCTCGTAGTACTTCCACAGGATCCTTTTCCCCATCAGTTACTTGTCATGTCCGGTTCTTTTCCATTTGCCATATCCTTTTCATTCATCACATCCAGTTTGTTTGTCACATCCGTTTCATATTCATTTGTCATGTCCATTTGTTTATTGTCCTCTCCAGCAGGGGACTCCTCTCCTTCTACCAACTCAGCTGTTCCGACAGGTTCATCAGGTTGATTTCTGTCATCACAACCATCCTGACACTGGGAGGTCAAGGAACCCAATGGCATAGCTGGCCACCCTATGCCTGTTGGACTCTCATTGGGTTCTTTTCTCTCTGGAATTTCACTCATCTGAGTGAAACTTTCTTCCGGGTCAGAAAAGGACTGGGCAGGATAGATGAACAAGTTGTCCTCAGACTCTGAGGATTCCTCTGAGAGTTGAGGTTGACTCTGTCTAGTTCTTGGCTTACGCACTTTAGGTCTGACTGATTCAGTTTCCTCCACCTCGGAGAGGTCACCACAAGCAAGCAGTAGGTCCCTGTGTAGGGTCACTTAGAAATTTCCTTATTTTTGAAAGAAAAGCACTGTTTTTTTAAACAGTGCTTTAAACTAATCTAAGTTTAAACTAATATATACATTGCTAATGTGGTAAATGACTATTCTAGATGCAAATGTCTGTTTTTTGGTGCAATATCTACATAGGTGTATAGAGGCCCATTTCCAGCAACTATCACTCCAGTGTTCTAATGGTACAATGTGTTTGCTCATTGGGTCAGAAGGCTAATGGATGATTAGAAAACCCTTTCGCAATTATGTTAGCACAGCTGAAAACAGTTTAGCTGGTTAGAGAAGCTATAAAACTGACCTTCCTTTGGGCTAGTTGAGTATCTGGAGCATCACATTTGTGGGGACGATTAAACGCTCAAAAAGGCCAGAAAAAGAGAACTTTCATATGAAACTCGACAATCTATTCTTGTTCTTAGAAATGAAGGCTATTCCATGCAAGAAATTGCCAAGAAACTGAAGATTTCCTACAACAGTGTGTACTACTCCCTTCAGAGAACAGCACAAACAGGCTCTAACCAGAGTAGAAAGAGAAGTGGGAGGCCCCGCTGCACAACTCAGCAAGAAGATAAGTACATTAGAGTCTCTAGTTTGAGAAATAGACGCCTCACAGGTCCTCAACTGGCAGCTTCATTAAATAGTACCCGCAAAACGCCAGTGTCAACATCTACAGTGAAGAGGCGACTCCGGGATGCTGGCCTTCAGGGCAGAGTGGCAAAGAAAAAGCCATATCTGAGACTGGCCAATAAAAGAAAAAGATTAATATGCGCAAAAGAACACAGACATTGGACAGAGGAAGATTGGAAAAAAGTGTTATGGACAGATGAATCGAAGTTTGAGGTGTTTGGATCACACAGAAGAACATTTGTGAGACGCAGAACAACTGAAAAGATGCTGGAAGAGTGCCTGACGCCATCTGTCAAGCGAGGTGGGGGTAACATGATGGTCTGGGGTTACTTTGGTGCTGGTAAGGTGGGAGATTTGTTCAGGGTTAAAGGGATTCTGAATAAGGAAGGCTATCACTCTATTTTGCAACGCCATGCCATACCCTGTGGACAGCGCTTGATTGGAGCCAATTTCATCCTACAACAGGACAATGACCCAAAGCACACCTCCAAGTTGTGCAAGAACTATTTAGAGAAAAAGCAGGCAGCTGGTATTCTATCTGTAATGGAGTGGCCAGCGCAGTCACCAGATCAAAACCCCATTGAGCTGTTGTGGGAGCAGCTTGACCGTATGGTATGCAAGAAGTGCCCATCCAGCCAATCCAACTTGTGGGAGGGGCTTCTAGAAGCATGGGGTGAAATTTCTCCTGATTACGTCAACAAATTAACAGCTAGAATGCCCAAGGTCTGCAATGCTGTAATTGCTGCAAATGGAGGATTCTTTGACGAAAGCAAAGTTTGAAGGAAAAAAAATATTATTTCAAATAAATATCATTATTTCTAACCTTGTCAATGTCTTGACTATATTTTATTTTTTATTTTACAACTCATGGTGGTAAATAGGTGTGACTTTTCATGGAAAACACAACATTTTCTGGGTGACCCCAAACTTTTGAACGGTAGGTCTCCCATTTTTTCCAGAACTTTGTACATGCTAGGCTCCCACTTGTCCGCAAGCTTGTGTTTACTCCGGAACCTCAGGTTTTTCACTAACACTTGATTTCCTTTCTCTAGCGTCGACTCTCGCACTGCCTTGTCAAAGCGCCGCATGTTCCAGTCAGCAACTTTTTGTGAGTTCCGAGTGGCAATCTGATAACTCTCTTCAAGGCGTGCTTTCAGGTGTTTGACATACTGAGAATGGGATTTGGGAGAACCATCTTTCACAGGTAAGGAGAAGGCAATGTCAACAGGTAATCGAGGTTGTCGTCCAAACATCAATTCATATGGACTGAACCCTGTGACATCGCTCTTGGTGCAGTTATAGGCATGGGTAAGTGGTTTTACAAAATCTCGCCAGTGACTTTTTTCTTTGTCCTTTAAAGTTCCCAACATGCTGTGGAAATAAGAGAAATGAGCTGCTCTCTTCATGTGGCTTTAAACTGAAGTTGGTACATAAACCCCTGGAATGAGACTAGTCCTTGCTGGTTGAGCAGATAATAAACTTGCATCACAGAGCCTCACAGAAAAAAGAGGAAGATAGAGATCTTGGCCCATTCACCCATCACCTCAAGATTCTAACAAACAGAGGAAATGCTCATTTCCTCTTTTAGGCACACACACACATATTCATTAACTAACAAGTTTGTGTGTTGCAAACACAGACACATCTGTCTCTCTAGATAGCCATATAGGGACATGCACTAAATTCCTTCTCTCAGCCTTTAGTGTTATAAGATGTTGCTAGGCAGATTAACGTCTGTTGCCACCTTTTTACCTTGGGGGCGTTACCATCAGCCCACCAGTGTATTTAAAGCCGCTACTCTTAGACCACAACAGACTCGTCTGATGTATGACCTGGTTTGTGTTGTATCAGAACTTGTCTCCGCTTTGCAAAGTGCTCCAATAAAGATATTGGTGTGATCTCAAGCCATTGTTTCAAGATCTCTTCTTCCATCCTCCGATCAACGAACCCGGGGAGGCAACTGCAGGTTGATCTCAACAATGCCTAACAGAGTCCGATTAAACCTCTCTACGGGGCTTCCTCTAGGGTGATATGGCGTAGTGCGCACCTTAGTGATGCCTGCTAAGGCGCAGAGTTCTTTAATGAGTTGGGACTCAAATTCCCTGTCCTGATCACTCAGTAGCCGCTCGGGGAAACCGTAGTGCACAAAGAACTGCTCCCAAAGAGTTTTGACGACCGTTGTTGCCTTCTGGTCCTTGGTCGGTATGGCAACCGCATAAACCGGTAAAAGGGTCTGTGATGACCAATATGTCTTTGGTATTGTGACTGTCGGGCTGTAGCCACAAGTAGTCAATGCACACCAATTCCATAGGGCGAGTTGTGTGGATGTTCACAAGAGGCGCTGATCTTTCTGGTTGCGTCTTCCTTCTGACACAACGTCCGCACGACTTAATCTTTTTTTCCACGTCCCCAGCCAATTTCGGCCAATAGAACCTTGTTCTAACCAAGTCTAGGGTTCTCTCCAGACCCATGTGTCCCATATCCTCATGTAAGTACTTGAGAATGGTAACACGAAGAGACTTTGGGGCAACAAACTGGTAAGTTACATCATCTCCGGATTGACGTGTTCTGTACAAAAGACCATTTCTCATCTCCAACCTTTTCCTTTCCTTGAGCATCAGCTTGAGCTCCGGAGAGTCAGGAACAAGGCTGGCCTCATCTCCAAGACTTGTATAACCTGTCTAGTGATCAGGTCGGACCTTTGATGTTGCTGAAGTTCCTCTGGACTGTAGGTAGGTATGGTAGAAGAACCTAATGCATCATCATTTCCGTAGATGTCTGGAATTGCATCAGGATGGATAGCGAGGGACTTGACCAAGGTGATGGAAGGTAGTTCAGAGTCTGCCTCGTTAAGAAGACGGTGTTGACACAAGACAGCAACTGAGCTACAGGTAAGTCTTGTTGGTCAGAAGATGTGGAAAGATGGTGTGAAGTGAATCTTTTGATACGCTCTTTCTCCTCAAGAGATGCAGGATCGTCGGACAAACTGTCATGCGGCCGTCTTGAGAGGCCGTCGGCGTCCTGGTTGCTCTTCCCAGCACGGTATTTAATGTTGAAGTCAAAGGTCGAAAGAGCTGCTAGCCAGCGACATAAATCAACGGATTATTGTCCGTTATGACAGTGAATGCATTTCCATAGAGGTAGTCATGGAATTTCTCTACAATCGACCACTTGAGAGTGAGTAATTCAAGCTTATGGGCGGGATATCGCTTTTCACTAGATGAAAGACCTCTGCTTGCATAAGCAATGACTTGCATTTCGCCTTCCTGTTCTTGGTACAGGGCGGCCCCTAGACCAGTAGTGCTAGCGTCTGTGTGGAGCACGTATGCTAGTTTTGAGTCTGCAAAACCAAGGACAGGTGCGGATGTGAGTTTTTCAATAATGGTGACAAATGCCTTTTGACAATCAGGCGTCCACCATTCGTTGAAGGGTTCTTTGGGGTTGAAGTACCCTCGGGGGCGAGGTGGTCTGGGACCCTTACGATAAGGTGGGTAGCTGCCGGTGAGATCATTCAAAGGTTTAACTGTTTTTGAGTAGTCACAGACAAAGCGGAGGTAATACCCCGCGAAGCCCAAGAAGGATTTGAGCTCGCCGAGGGTTTGGGGTCTAGGCCAGGTGCGGAGAGTACTGACCTTGTCTGGATCAGTCTCTACCCCTCTGCTCGAAACAATGTGGCCTAGATACCGCACCGAGCTTTGGAAGAAATGGCATTTCTTTGGAGAGAGTTTCAGGCCATTTTCTCTCAGCTGCTGGAGGACGTGCTTGAACCGGATTTCATGCTCCTCTAACGTGCGGGAAAACACGATGATGTCATCTAAAAATACCAGTACTTCCTTCAGATTAATACACCCATGACCCTCTCCATTAACCGCTGGAAAGTACTGGGGTTATTTGTGATGCCTTGGGGCATGCGATCGAATTTATAAAACCCCAATGGACAAACAAAGCAGTCTTCGGCCTATCACATTCCTCCATCTCTATTTGGTAATAACCAGATTTTAGATCCATTACGGAAAACCATTTAGATCCAGCGAGAACTGAAAAGGCTTCCTCAAGATTGGGCAATGCGTATGCGCCTCTGATTGTCAGTGAATTTAGTTTACGATAATCAATGCAAAGACGGACCTCTCCACTTTTTTTTACGGATTACTACAATTGGGGAAGCGTAAGGGGACTCGGACTCATGAATCACTCCTGCGTCTAGCAGTGTACACAAATGCTGTCTCATAGCTTCATAATCCTTTGGGTGGATTGGTCGAGGTCTTTGTTTGAATGGTGTGTCGTCTTTCAGATTTATGTGGTGTTTTACTTTGGTTGCATGCCCAAAATCAGTCTCGCTGCATGCAAAAACATCACAGTACTCATACAAACTACATGTTACTCTGTCCTTCCACTCTTCTTGAAAGGGGTGAATCACCAAAGTCAATGATGAAGCTTGACTGGTCTGGTTTCTTGGCTGGTTTGGGTAAGTAGCTGAGTCGGGTAAGTAGTCATGGATCTCTTTGGGTGTGTGAAGCTCAGCAATGACACAGTTTAAGGGAAGTGTGACATTGTGCTCATTCTCATTTCTCATCCATACCAGTATCTTGTGAGTATGTTGGCGGCGCAAGGTCATGAGGCAGCACTCCACAAATACCCCACCGGGTAAGGCAGAGGACTGAGGCTGCTCGACCATAACACAGTCACTGGGGGTGTCAACCTTCACATACCCTTCTACCCGAGAGTGTATTTGTCTGTACTTTTGTTCTGTTAGCCCCAAAGTGCTGCTTCATCCTGCTGGACTTAGCAGCTTGTCTGTCCTCCTCAGAGCGCACTGAAAGGAGTAACTCTGAGAAGGGAGGAGGGTTATTCTTCTTCTGTTCAAGCTGAAGACTGGTAAGTAGACCATTATTCCAGCAGCCTCTACAGAACTGCTTAAGCAGCTGACGGTCAGAATCACTAGCAGCTAACCCACCTCTTTTGATGACCTTGCTCAAGAATGTCAGCAAGCGCTGCAAAAACCCAGAAGGTTTTTCTCCAGGGTCTTGGTTCGTGTTTAAGAACTTTGCAAAAAGCTCATCGCCATCATCAATGATACCAAAAGCAGAGTCAAGGAGGGCAAGATATTCCTGTGGGGAAGCATTGGGCCCAAGATGTTTCACAATGGTGGCCGCAGGTGGGAAGAGGCTCTCAACCATTTTCCTGGTTGCATGTGTTGCAGACATGACAGGGTCTGCTAGGCAAAACTTGTGTCATAATCTGACTCTGCACCGGGACAGGGGATTCTTCCTGAGAAGGGTCTGAGTCGGACGTTGCCATGATAGTGGAGAGGAAGATCACTGTTCTTGATGACATGCTCAACCACCACTTTTTGTATCTCTGGAGTGGAGAGATGCTCGGAAGGTAAGTACTGGGTCTGATTTCTTAGTGGGGACATAACCGCTGCACCCACCTCGAATGAGGGTGTACTACGTTCAGTAGAGTGGGCGTCATCTATATTGATAGGGTTAACAGCAGCTGTGTGTATGGGACTAGCAGGCTGAGTTTCTTGATTCATTTCTGATGTTTCTGGTTCAGTTGTTTCAGGTTTTGTGGACTCTTGAATCCTAGCTAGCTCATCTAGCAAAACCTTTTCAAAATCTGCTCCACTAAGCTGGGCTATACCCTTCAGCTCACTTAGGTAGATCTGAGTTAAAGTGGAACCTCTGTTTGCTGTGTACAGCTCTGACAAGAGCTCAATGTGGTGGGCAGACTACTGGAGGGCCTATCAACAGGTAAGTTATCTTTAAGATGCTCAATAGCTTTACCTGAACTATATTCCACTATAGCGGTGTTCTGGAACTTAGCTTCTCTGCTGGTAATGTTAATTATCCTCTCAATTTTACCATACTGTCCCAAGTACTCAAATACTTCATTGTCTCCCTCACAACCAGTTACACCACTAACTAGCAGTGAATTAGCCACTCTAACATTTTCCCTTGTGACTGTATCCATGTTGTATTTTATATCACAAAGTAAATTAATGCAAATAAGGTGGTAATAATGTTCACCGAAAAAAAATGCAACAAAATATCACACTGCTCAACTTGACTTTCAAGAATTTAAACCAACTCCTGGCTGGCTCGGCAAGTTTTATGTAGCACCTCTAACCTCAATATTAGAAACAAACCACATTCTCTAGATTCAGGAATTTGGGCTCGATGTGGAAGTTGAACAGAGATGATTTATTGCATCCAAACAATATTATTTCGCTGTTCATGGAATAGATATCCCCAAAACAAAATAGAGCTCTTTAATAAAAATTAAAAAAATAAAACTAATTCCAAAATAAATCGTCCCTTTCCTTCTGTATCAGAAGGAATACAGTTCAGTTCTGTGGTTTGTCTTAGTGTTTGTCAGTCAGTTCTTCTACTACCCGGGTAGATTTTGTGGTGAACGATCTTATCTGTCTTATATGTCTGTCTTCGGAGTGGATCCCGTTCTCCGTTCTGTCGATCGCCTGGCTCGCCACTGAACCGGCAGGTTCAGAATTCTTGATGATCGATCCCTGATCCAGTAAAAATAAAAACCAGTCAGAGTCCGAACAAAGGGCTTAACATGGTCGTAGCAGCTCCTCTCTCTCTCTTTCACAACGCACTCTCCTAGGTCTGGCAGCTCACTCGCTGGTGTGTTTCACTGGGATCGGTGTGTCGCTAATGAGTGTGGCACGGTGTATGGGCGGGAGAAGAGCACGCTCAACGACAATAGACATTAATGAGGACTGACTCGCCTAGTGGCGGGGAATAGCAACTACAATTAAATTACATATATGGGCCTCGTAACCATATTCAGCTTTTTTAATATTATCTTCAAATATTCAGCTTTTTAAATATTATTTTCAAATATTCAGCTTTTTAAATATTGTTTTCAAATATTCAGGTTTTTCAAATATTATTTTCAAATATTCAGCTTTTTAATATTATTTTCAAATATTCAGCTTTTTAAATATTATTTTTAAATATTCAGCTTTTTAATCTTCACTTCAAATATTTAGCTTTTTAATATTAGTTTCAAATATTCAGCTTTTTAATATTATTTTCAAATATAAAGCTTTTTAATATTCACTTCAAATATTCAGCTTTTTCAAATATTTTTTTCAAATATTCAGCTTTTTAATATTATTTTCAAATATTCAGCTTTTAAATATTCTTTTGAAATATTCAGCTTTTTTATATTATTTTCAAATATTCAGCTTTTTTGTTATTATTTTCAGATATTCAGCTTTTTAAATATTATTTTCAAATATTCAGCTTTTTAATATTAGTTTCAAATATTCAGCTTTTTAATTATTATTTTTAAATATTCAGCTTTTTAATCTTCACTTCAAATATTTAGCTTTTTAATATTAGTTTCAAATATTCAGCTTTTTAATATTATTTTCAAATATAAAGCTTTTTAATATTCACTTCAAATATTCAGCTTTTTCAAATATTTTTTTCAAATATTCAGCTTTTTTAATATTATTTTTTAATATTCAGCTTTTTAATATTCACTTCAAATATTTAGCTTTTTAATATTATTTTCAAATATTCAGCTTTTTGAATATTAGTTTCAAATATTCAGCTTTTTAATATTCTCTTCAAATATTTAGCTTTTTAATATTAGTTTCAAATATTCAGCTTTTTAATATTATTTTCAAATATTCAGCTTTTTAATATTAGTTTCAAATATTCAGCTTTTTAATATTAGTTTCAAATATTCAGCTTTTAAATATTCTTTTGAATTATTCAGCTTTTTTAATATTATTTTTTAATATTCAGCTTTTTAATATTCACTTCAAATATTTAGCTTTTTAATATTATTTTCAAATATTCAGCTTTTTGAATATTATTTTCAAATATTCAGCTTTTTAAACATTAGTTTCAAATATTCAGCTTTTTAATATTCTCTTCAAATATTTAGCTTTTTAATATTAGTTTCAAATATTCAGCTTTTTAATATTAGTTTCAAATATTCAGCTTTTTAATATTAGTTTCAAATATTCAGCTTTTAAATATTCTTTTGAATTATTCAGCTTTTTTAATATTATTTTTTTAATATTCAGCTTTTAAATATTCACTTCAAATAATTAGCTTTTTAATATTATTTTCAAATATTCAGCTTTTTGAATACATTTTCAAATATTCAGCTTTTTAATATTAGTTTCAAATATTCAGCTTTTTAATATTCTCTTCAAATATTTAGCTTTTAAAATAATTTTTTCAAATATTCAGCTTTTTAATATTAGTTTCAAATATTCATCTTTTTGAATATTATTTTCAAATATTGAGCTTTCTAATATTAGTTTCAAATATTCCGCTTTTAAAATATTATTTTCAAATATTCATATTTTTAATATTAGTTTCAAATATTCAGCTTTTTAAATGTTATTTTCAAATATTCAGCTTTTTCATACTTTTGCCCGTATACGGCTTTTTAATATTCACTTCAAATATTCAGTTTTTTAATAATATTTTCAGTAATTCAGCTTTTTAAATATTATTTTCAAATATTCAGCTTTTTAATATTAGTTTCAAATATTCAGCTTTTTAATATTCTCTTCAAATATTTAGCTTTTTAATATTATTTTCAAATATTCAGCTTTTTGAATATTAGTTTCAAATATTCAGCTTTTTTATATTAGTTTCAAATATTCAGCTTTTTAATATTCTCTTCAAATATTTAGCTTTTTAATATTATTTTCAAATATTCAGCTTTTTAAATATTGTTTTCAAATATTCAGCTTTTTTAATATTATTTTTTAATAGTTAGCTTTTTAATATTCACTTCAAATATTCAGCTTTTAAATATTCTTTTGAAATATTCAGCTTTTGAAATATTATTTTCAAATATTCAGCTTTTTTAATATTATTTTTTAGTATTCAGCTTTTTAATATTCACTTCAAATATTTAGCTTTTTAACATTATTTTCAAATATTCAGCTTTTTGAATATTATTTTCAAATATTCAGCTTTTTTATATTATTTTCAAATATTCAGATTTTTAAATATTATTTTCAAATATTAAGCTTTTTAATATTCACTTCAAATATTCAGCTTTTTAAATAATTTTTTTTTCAAATATTCATCTTTTTCAAATATTTTTTTCAAATATTCAGCTTTTTAATATTCTTTTGAAATATTCAGCTTTTTAATATTAGTTTCAAATATTCAGCTTTTTAATATTCTCTTCAAATATTTAGCTTTTTAATATTATTTTCAAATATTCAGCTTTTTAAATATTATTTTCAAATATTCAGCTTCTTCATACTTTTGCCTGTATACGGCTTTTTAATATTCACTTCAAATATTTAGTTTTTTAATAATATTTTCAGTAATTCAGCTTTTTAAATATTATTTTCAAATATTCAGCTTTTTAATATTAGTTTCAAATATTCAGCTTTTTAATATTCTCTTCAAATATTTAGCTTTTTAATATTATTTTCAAATATTCAGCTTTTTAATATTAGTTTCAAATATTCAGCTTTTAAATATTCTTTTGAATTATTCAGCTTTTTTTATATTATTTTTTAATATTCAGCTTTTTAATATTCACTTCAAATATTTAGCTTTTTAATATTGTTTTCAAATATTCAGCTTTTTGAATATAATTTTCAAATATTCAGCTTTTTAATATTAGTTACAAATATTCAGCTTTTTAATATTCTCTTCAAATATTTAGCTTTTTAATATTATTTTCAAATATTCAGCTTTTTGAATATTAGTTTCAAATATTCAGCTTTTTAATATTCTCTTCAAATATTTAGCTTTTTAATATTATTTTCAAATATTCAGCTTTTTAAATATTGTTTTCAAATATTCAGCTTTTTAAATAATTTTTCTCAAATATTCATCTTTATTAAATATTATTTTCATATATTCAGCTTTTTGATATTATTTCGAATTATTCAGCTTTTTTAATATTATTTTTTAATATTTAGCTTTTTAATATTCACTTCAAATATTCAGCTTTTAAATATTCTTTTGAAATATTCAGCTTTTTTATATTATTTTCAAATATTCAGCTTTTTTGTTATTATTTTCAGATATTCAGCTTTTTAAATATTATTTTCATATATTCAGCTTTTGATATTATTTTGAATTATTCAGCTTTTTTAATATTATTTTTTAATATTTAGCTTTTTAATATTCACTTCAAATATTCAGCTTTTAAATATTCTTTTGAAATATTCAGCTTTTGAAATATTATTTTCAAATATTCAGCTTTTTTAATATTATTTTTTAGTATACAGCTTTTTAATATTCACTTCAAATATTTAGCTTTTTAATATTAGTTTCAAATATTCAGCTTTTTAAATATTGTTTTCAAATATTCAGCTTTTTAAATAATTTTTCTCAAATATTCATCTTTATTAAATATCATTTTCATATATTCAGCTTTTTAATATTATTTCGAATTATTCAGCTTTTTTAATATTATTTTTAATATTTAGCTTTTTAATATTCACTTCAAATATTCAGCTTTTAAATATTCTTTTGAAATATTCAGCTTTTGAAATATTATTTTCAAATATTCAGCTTTTTTATATTATTTTCAAATATTCAGCTTTTGAAATATTATTTTCAAATATTCAGCTTTTTAATATTAGTTTCAAATATTTAGCTTTTTAATATTATTTTCAATTATTCAGCTTTTTGAATATTATTTTCAAATATTCAGCTTTTTAATATTCACTTCAAATATTTAGCTTTTTAATATTATTTTCAATTATTCAGCTTTTTGAATATTATTTTCAAATATTCAGCTTTTTAATATTAGTTTCAAATATTCATCTTTTTGATATTAGTTTCAAATATTCAGCTTTTTAAATATTCTTTTCAGATATTCAGCTTTTTCATACTTTTGCCTGTATTCAGCTTTTTAATATTCACTTCAAATATTCAGTTTTTTAATATTATTTTCAGTAATTCAGCTTTTTAAATATTATTTTCAAATATTCAGCTTTTTTAATATTATTTTCAAATATTCAGCTTTTAAAATATTATTTTCAAATATTCAGATTTTTAATTATTATTTTCAACTTTTCAGCTTTTAATATTATTTATATTATTTTTCAAATATTCAGCTTTTTAATATTCACTTCAAATATTCAGCTTTTTTAATATTAGTTTCAAATATTCAGCTTTTTACATATTATTTTCAAATATTCAGCTTTTTATTATTAGTTTCAAATATTCAGCTTTTTTAAATATTCTCTTCATATATTCAGCTTTTTTAATATTATTTTCAAATATTCAGCTTTCTAATATTTTTGCAATAATTAAGCTTAAACATTCCATAAATTATCCTCTGAAATCTAAGGCGATTTTCTCGATTTTTCATCTCATCTCATCTCATCTTCATTCGCTTATCCGGGGTCGGGTCGCGGGGGCAGCAGCTTTAGCAGGGGACCCCAAACTTCCCTTTCCCGGGCCACATTAACCAGCTCTAACTGGGGGATCCCAAGGCGTTCCCAGGCCAGCGTGGAGATATAATCTCTCCACCTGGTCCTGGGTCTTCCCCAAGGCCTCCTCCCAGCTGGACGTGCCTGGAACACCTCCCTAGGGGGCACCCTTACTAGATGCCCGAACCACCTCAACTCAACTTCATAATTTTGTAAATTCCCCTTTTAAGTGTACTGGCATATAACATAATACCCAAGTGTTTTATATGGAAATGTAAAACTCGGCTTTATGTCCAGTGAGGCCCAAACTTGTCCTAGAGCAATGTGTAAAGAGATTATTTGGCACAAATGCTGAAAACTGAATTCCGCTTTTCCAATTCTTCAAATTTCTTATGAAAACATACCTTTACTGTTTTGGTGCTTGAAATGAGTTTACCAAAATATTAGGTTCACAAAAGTAGTGTAATATATGAATAAATAGTAGATATATGTAAAATGAAAGTCTGAAATGGAATTTTATTACTTTTTGATATAAGGGACTTATACAGTTACAAATGAAGAAAAATAGCATTACAACTGTTTCTCTTCCAAACCAAATATTTATTATATACAAAAAAAACACAATTTACAATATTTACATAATGTGCATGTTCTTATGCTTCATATATTCTGCTGTGCCATGTGCTGTGAGGTGGTGATGGCTGTGGTGCAGGAACACATGGCAAGGATGATGTGTTCCTGGTGGCAGACAGAAAAGGATTTCACTGTTACATTCAGTATAAAAATCCCATACAAATAAAGAAATGCAGTTCTATGAAAGACAGTTTCATCTGCACAGAACAGTGTGCTGAACTAGTGGCCAAAACATATCCATTCATCTAGCCTATTAGTAAGTGAAGCTCACTAATCAATAATACAAAACTAAATAACTATTACAGAGTAATACTTAAGGCACTAGTCAACCATTTGGTAGACCACTATTTTAAGTCACTACGAGTCATGTCCCCATAAAATCCACTAGATGGCACTGTGTCATTGAGCAGTATGCCTTTTCAGTGTTCCTTCAATCACAGCTAAAATTCACGTTTCCTTTGAAGAGTGGGACTTTTAAAGGTAAAATGATTTTGTTGTTGACATATTATCATTTCAGAGGAGTTGTTAAACACAATTATGTAATTTAATTCAACAAAAATAAGATTTATAAGGGTCAAATATTTTTTTCAAAATATGCTCTACCAAACAGTTGAGTTGTCATTTTATGGTAAAGGTAGAGAAGCTAGCTAATGTTGGTAAAAATAAATTAGTAAATGTTGGTAGAATGAGCTAATGTTGTTGAAATGAGCTATTTACAATGAACAGAAGGGCAAGTGTTGTTAAAATTATTAATTTAATGTTATTCAATTACATATTTGATGGAAAATATTTTATTAAAATAATTTTTTAACCATTTCTGTTCATATCAAGAATAAATGTGAAGAATTAATACCAATTCTGGTGTTACTATTATTTCATTATTTAAAATTGAAAAGTTTGTGTATTACCGTATGACTAGCATTGTAAGAGTTCATTTTACAGTAAAATCACGATTTTATCATGTTTTTTTACATCGATTTTTTATTATTTTGCAAGTTACTGAACAGTGCAACCAAAGTATTTCCCTATCTAAACATATAGCCCTATAAGACAAAATATATAACAGAGTGTCTAGGCCAAAAAACCTTTCTGAACAGATTTGAATCAGTTTGTGCAATTTTACAAACTTTTAACAAATACAATGGACATTTAACAAACAGCTGCCTAAAGTTGCATGTTGACTCTGCTGCTGTGGTGTGACTGGACTCCTCACTGTTTAACTCTCAGCAGACTTTTTAGGATGTTGTCTCTTTAAGTGATTGAAAAGGTTTGGGTTAGGGTTGTTGTGTTACCATCCCATGTGTCCACATTATGTGACATTGTGTTTGTGACAGGTTTGGGCAGAAGGCGTCCTCTGTGAAGTGATGGCGCTGCACAGTAGTAGTCTACAGCTTCACAGGACATTTACCTGTTTTTATGCACATATTTTACAGCTTGTTCCACAAATTTTGTGAATAAGTGGGGACAGACAGCGCCGATGCGACACGGTAGTCTGTTGTATGTGCTGTTAGGACACAGTAGTTTCGTTTACATTTTCACCCATGACTTCCCACTACTCTCTGAATCAATCATGATGGGGGAAGAGAAATCCTCGTCACTGCCTGTAGTTCGCTATCGGTGCATGAGGCAGTGGATAAAATATTCCCTATAAACGATACTACGATCTCTCTGCTTTGGCAGATCGTCAACATGTTCTGATCCTTCATGATCTAATATTGTCATATTGCCCACCCCTACTGTTGCCGCTCAAGTCAACAAGCCAGTATCCAAAGTTGGCTGACCTTCATCATCCTCTCCACCACAGATGTTGTCAAACAAAAAAATCCAATACCCTAAGACCCACACCCACAGCCAGATGTACAGTATGACAACTTCGGAAACTTGCCACTTCACTCTAACAAATGTGAAGCAACCTCTGTCCAAAGGCAGTGTTGAGATGGAAATGCCAGAAATGTCATGTATTCCTGTGTATGAATGCAAAGCAGGAATGCTTTACAGCATACCATCAGAAATGAGTGACTAAGGGAAAAATAAGTGCTGTTGCACCCCTGAGCAAAATCATTAGTGCAGTTGCACAACAGGTTGAATAACCATTTGTGCTGTTGCCCGACCACCAAAAACCATTTGTGCTGTTGCCCGACCAACAAAAGATATTTGTAAGTGAGTAATATTGGTCAAGAAATTGGACTTAATGTGACTTGTTCTGAATGTTGTTCTTTTATTATGAACAGACGTCTCAACGGTTTGGTAGAGGATTGTATCTGAAATACTGTAGGGTTTAATTTTTTTTTTTTAATATTGATTGTTGTTATTATCATATTTTAATAAAAAAAATGCAAAGAAATTATTTTTCCTCTGCTTTTTTCTTGGTGTGTACCTTAAAAGGTTATGGACAGTCACATTTTTTTGTCAAACAAAGTTCATGACTATTGATACACAGACCAATTTAGGCATTGCACACAGAAGCACACTTTTGCCATTCTGATCACAATTACGCATTGTTTTTGTGAAGTAAAAACACTTATTCATCTGCAAATGGATCTCTATTGTTCCTCTCTGTTGGAGGGATCAACCCTCTGGCCCAGAAGCACCGTAATCCTCGCCGAGGCCAACTCTGTTCCAGAACGCGGCTTGCGTTTTCCACTGTGATCTGCTGCCAGCGTCAGGATGCCGTAAAAGGATCGGACTAACTCTCTGACAGTAGTGGGTGGGTCTTTAGTGATTTTCTGGGTGTCTATTTGTTAGTTTCACAGAAAATGATGACGGACACCACGGTCCACCAACCACACACAAAAGATGCCGGTCACAAGTGCTCTTTCCTGTCTTCTAATTGGCCGTGTGAGCGACCTATGAGCTTGCAGTAAAAAATAATGCAGGAGAGGAGAGTCTGTCGTCTCTGGCAATATATAGATCATATTTGTACGCTGTATAATCACTAAGATATTGATATAAACAGTGATAAAACACCACTAGGACGCACCGACACGGGTGTCGACCTCAGAGGGTTAAAGTATTCCCACGGATTTACCGCAGGAAATGCATTTTCTAGTCTGCTTATTCTCCTTCTTCCGCCTAAAACTTTGATTTGATTCAAGTCTGAAAGTGTTGCCAATACATGCGCAAAACATACACTAAAATGTGTGGAATGGTGTGCTATTATCTTTGTCAAGCCGTTTTCACAAAATCGCAAAAAATAACAGCAGATTTCCACATACACAACAATGGGAAATCGGCGTGGACCAAGCTCAAAACCACCCCTCTTTGGGGCCACATCGATTCGCCATACTTTAACGTAGAAAACCGATTAAAAGTTTAAACTGGTCATGAGATTTGTAACTTCTTTGGTTTGAATGAGCATTTTGACATCAAGCAGAGTTTTCACGTAATCAGAGATCTGGTTTCATTCAATTTTCAGGCCGTTTAAGATTTTATAATGGATGTGTATGTGGTGGAATGTTCAGAGCTAGAGTTTGTGACATCATAGCTAGAGTGTGGATATTTAAAATATTCTGAAAAAAATCTGAACAACTTGCTCTATCTCCCACAATGTTCACTCTTCTTACATCAATTTACGTTTAAAACATAGGAAATCTGTGCTGTTCGCAGAGATGTTACTATGGGATTAAATGTCTACTAATGTATTAATGTGTACGCCTGTACACATTTGACCCTATGAGTCTCCAAGCCACAGGAGTGCCAACCAGGTGCCCATTGAACTCCAATACAAACTGAGACAAGAAACTGTCTGCATTATAGCAGACACCCAGGTTTATAACCTGCTCTGGTTCTCACATATTTGACCCCACAAACATCGAGATGATGCCAGTGTGTTCAGCAGAGTCTCTTCTCTGGGGTGATAATAAAAAAAAATGTGGACATAGGACTCGTGTTTTTTTAATTAAAAGATGTTGTTTGAGAGGTGTTATCTCCATCAAATGAACTTTCTGACCTGTCTACATAAATTGCTGTCTACCTGTCACCATGGAAACCAGGGCTGTGACAGGTGACTTTGATTGATGGAGACAATGACCTAATGACCTAACAGTTGCTGAAGAAGACAGAAGACAGGACGAATCTAATTTGACATTTCCAATAGATCTGATTGGCCCATTGTATTTTTGCTTGGACTTTATATTGTATCAGGCTGATGTAAACATTAAAGTCATCATCTTCACTAAAGCCTCCAGTCGTTTACAGTAAAATAGGTTTTACAATACAACTTTTGGATTTTGATCCAAGAGAGTATTGTTGATGATGCCACAAATGCTGCCACATCCTGCACCTGGACATATTTCTTAAGTGTTAGTCTGTTTCAGGGTGTGTCCACCAAGTATCACAACAGGTGAAAGTCAAGCTCACAGTTAACATTTCTTGCGGAATTTTCTAGTTGTAAGTGTAAAATATCATATTAATATGACATATTGCTCTTCTCATTATTGGAAAACATAAGGTCATAAAACCTAACCTACCATTTTTAAGGAAATGCTGTGCTCCAGACTTTCGCTCATGTCCCTCTATTATTTAAGAAAAGTACTTTGTCATTTAGCTGGAAATTTTCTCCACATTTAAAAATGCAACAGGCTTCTCAGTTGCACATATTGCAATCATCCATTACAACATGCAGTTTATGTTGCTTGTATTGGGTACCCTTTTTGAGATGTACATATGATTGTTACGTTTTATTTGTTTGTTTGTTTTTTGTTTCCAACATGTTCACTGATGTGTGTGATGTGTTTCGAATAAATTTATAAACCCAGCAGTTCTTGTGTATTACAGTCTGTTGTGAATTGTGTCCTGTTTTATTGAACAAGTTCAACTTGTTGTCATGTCATGTTTAACAGGGCAAAAATTTAAATAGACCACCAACTTTAACACATTCAAAGGTTTAGGTTTCCAGCTACAGATTTAATTTTTTGTAAGGCCTGAGCTTTTCTCAAAGCAGCACTGAGACATGCTAAAAATATGCTCTGGGAGATATTTCACAATTTTTGAGCCAAATAGCTGCAAAGGAAAAAATCCAAGAGGTGCTCTGGCGTGGGTTTTTTGACCTCTAGATTGAAATATTTTCCCTTGAGCTCTTAGTGGCTTCACTGGGCCTGACATCCCCCACTGGAACACTGATACCATCAGCTGAAGTTTTTTTTTGTAATCTCTAATGACTTTGTAACATTTAGAAATCATTTGTTGAGTAATCAGGCACATTAGAAGAAAAAATATACTATTGTTCATTTTCTGCATTCTTATTGTGCAACCAAAAAGTCCTGTGGGAAACTACAGACATGCATGTAACAACCTGCATCCAATGCCCCAATATAATCAACATGATGCTAATAATAATGATAATAATAATAATAATTATTATTATTATAATAACAATAATCATAATAAAAAGTATAATAATAACTTATTGATGACTCAGGCCTATTTTAGTGTTTGTTTTCATTTTAACTTGGATTTAACCTGAGCTTCCTGATTCACGTCATCATCATCATCATCATCATCATCATCATCATCATCATCATCATCATCATCAATCTAAAGCCCTATATTGATTGATTGATTGATTGATTGATTGATTGATTGATTGATTGATTGATTGATTTTTTTTTATCATTGCACAATGCTTAAAGACCTGCCGAAAGAGGCTTACAAGACACATTTTCGGAAAAAAGAGAATCAGAATAGCAACATGAATTAAAAATAATACTAGACTAAAAAAGCATCTGGACGTTTTTTTTCCAATGTTTACAAACAAAGGTAACCAACTTCAAAGCACTGAAATTGAATAACCATTCCATTCCGTCACCGTCCGTGGATTTTGAACATACATTTCATTTAACACATATATTCTTAACTCATCATTAGGAGGACAATAGAGAAGAAATGTGATTCACTCTCAACTTTTAATTCACATAATTCACACCTGTTGTCCTCTTGAATGTTTTCTGCCATATTTCAGGACCAGAGGAGGGATTCCTGTTCTCAACATTGCAACTAAACCCTTTCACTATTCCGGTTTGCTCTAATGTAGCCTCTAAAGTCACCTGCAGGGTGTTTATCTTTATTTTCTTCCCTTTTGCACATAAATCCATGCAGGACAAGTGTGACTCTGCATGTAACTTAAGGCACGGAACAGAGCAGAGAAGAGGTGGAGCTCTGACGAGACTCATAAAACCCAAAGCTTATTCCTCATTACACTGCCAAGGTGACTCGCTCAGCGGCTGACGAATAGCTCCGACCTTCGTCCGCGGCTCACACACACAGCGACTGGGCATGAACACGACCGGGGTCGGGAGTTTTCGGTCAAAATTTTGCTCTCGGTTCCAGACTTCACAACAACCGAATCTGGACAGAAGTAACGCGTGAAACCAGCACGGGGCACACTGACGCGCAGAGAAGTGGGCTGCTAAGTACGCGTACATAAGGATAACATTTATCTACAGTCTTGATCTACGGACTATATAGGCACAGCAGAGGGAATATGACAGCTGGCCCGGGCCACTGAAGGAGTGATCATCGGTGTACGCGCTTGGTGTGTGTTAAGGTGACCGCACAGACACATTATGCAGCATCATCTGGACATGGGGATGCATTACTATCCTCCGGAAGTTCACCCTGACCACAGAACTCATCGCTATAGGAGTTTCATGATAGAAGAGATCCTGACTGATCACCCCGAGCACAAAGCGTCGGCTCCGGCCGGGGAGCTCCTCAAATTCGGGGTACAGGCTCTCTTGTCCGCCCGGCCTTTCCATAACCAATTGGGTAAGAGAGGCGGCTGTGAAAGATGGATTAACAGAACTATTTCATTCTAGATACACTGAAGATAATAAACAATAATAGAATGCATTAAAATCAATAATGATATCATACATTTTAAATTAGGGTTGTATTTAATTGCACATATTGCAGCGAAAGTGTATTTGCTCCGCATAAAAGAAGAGGGAAGGTCATTTCACTTTTGTCACATGCAGGATTATTTTCCCCAATTGAGTAACAGCTAATTATTTACAATCATTAAGCGAGAGTCATATATAGCCGACGTTTTCAAGGACATTTCTCGGTTAAAGGAAATAAGTGGGATAAATTAAATCTTAATGTAAATAGAGGAAATGTCTAACTTAATTTGTATTCAGTAAAAAAATGTGCGAATGTAATATTTGATTGAAGTTGCATGCCTAAAATGTGGATTCTCTGTCGGGTTTGCTCCCAAAGCGCCCCTCGGATGAAAAGAAAAATATCCTACATTTTAAAAGACTATATTTATATATAAATTATATATTTAGGCTATATATATACTGCGTGTGTGTGTGTGTGTGTGTGTGTGTGCGTGCGTGCGTGCGTGCGTGCGTGTGTGTGTGTGTGTGTGTGTTTGTGTGAATCAGGTGCATTGCCAACCCATGGCCTTTTAAATACTTTTATTTAAAGACGCAATCATAAATCCGGATCCGATTTTAATCCATGATAATAGGACCTACATCTACTAACACGGAAGGATCTTTTTCTAACGGTCCAGGCCATTCAAGTTGATCAGGCCTTATAGTTATTAGTGTAGTGCCTTTAACCTAACTTGCATTTATCACGAATGCGTTAGGGATATTTGCCCTCATGCTCTATCAGCTGCAGTTGTGTGATTATGGATCACCGTGGAGCACTGTACAGTGTGCCCTGATAACTGTGTATTTGTAGCTCGGCCTAGATTTTCTGTGCCGCGTCAGATCCAGCCTCTGTCAGTAAAATCAGATACTTTTCATCATTGATCCCCAATGCGGCCCGTACTATCTTTTACTAAGCTAAACTAGAAACTAAGCGTGTCTTTGTTCCTTCTTGGTCTTTAGTTCTAAAAGCCGACCAGACCAGCCTCCTCAAATTCCCCATGTCACCGCTGTCCTGCTCACTGGGCTCCCCGCTCGGCTCCCCACTGCTGTCAGCGGCTTCGGGCCTGCAGATCGGAGCGGCGTCTCACCACCTGCCGCTTGACCTGCACCTCCGCGGGAAGCTGGAGCAAGGAGCGGACGGAAGCAGCAAGACCAAGAAGGGCCGCCGAAGCCGCACCGTGTTCACTGAGCTGCAGCTCATGGGGCTAGAGAAACGCTTCGAGAAGCAAAAGTATCTGTCTACGCCTGATAGGTGGGTCTACAGACCGGGTTCCACTAGTCTCACTGCACCATTCTGAGCTACACTCTGACCAAAAATGATTGATATAGTCTACTTATTTACATGTGATCCTTTTGAACTGTAAATGCAATTTCCCCAAATGTTATTTAAAAAATCTTATTCTTCACACTAGTAATAAAATAATTCCACTGTGTTCATGGGTGCAGATCTGATGTCAGGATGATTTTTTTTCACTGATAGCTTTGGTTATTATAATGCAAAGTAAAATTATTGCAAGTTGAAGTGTGTATTCACAATTACCTAACAGCATCCCTCAAGCAATTAATAATTTGCCCATACAGAGACATTGTTGGCTAAACTTTGAAGTGATGTGATCTGGAGTTATTGATAATATGGATGTATTTGTTCTTCACAGAATAGATCTGGCTGAGTCTTTGGGCCTCAGTCAGCTGCAAGTGAAAACATGGTATCAGAACCGAAGGATGAAATGGAAGAAAATTGTAAGTTATTTTTCATTATGATGATGATGATGAAGCAGTTTCCATTTGATATGACTTTAGGCCTACAGCCACAAACAACAAGAACAAAGACTAGGAAACAGTTTTGCTTTGTATTATTTCAGCAGGTTAGCACTGACTCAGACTGGACTCTGCAAACACAACAGTGGAGAGTAAAGGCATCTGCTCCTCTCTTTACTGTTGGGAGTATCCAATCTTTTTAGGAGATTATACGAATACTTAAATTTGGTTGATTAAGGAGAATTCAGGAAAAAAAAACACAGCATAATAACCTTATAAAACTATTTGTTGTCTGTGCTGGTCATATGTCACCTTTTCTTTTATCTTAACTGTTCTTTTATGTTCACCCTGCAGGTGTTGCAGGGAGGAGGCCTGGAGTCCCCCACTAAACCAAAAGGCCGCCCAAAGAAGAATTCCATCCCCAGTAGCGAACAGCTCTCTGGAGAAGACCGCTCTACCGCTGACACTGAACACCAGTCCGAAGGCTCCAGCTCCCACTTAGAGAACACGCAGGAGGAATGACCCCCCTGCAGCCCGCGGATACTGTATGCAGAGCCTCACAGATGCTCAGTGTGTATCTTTTAGATGGAGGCAGACTCTAAAACGGCACAGAGAAGATGTGCTGCGACTGAAGCTGCACCGTCCTGTGTAGGCTCCAAAGACTTGCAGGCCCTGCAGGAGCCTGAACTGTACACACCAACATACTCCAACACTTTTTGAGTTTTGTCACCATGCGTTCCCTTATGATGAGGAGAGAGCTCAAACCTTCAGAGTAGGTCTGCTCTTTATATTCTAAGAATCCACTCTCACTCATCTGTTCTGCATTCCCTTTGTGTAACTATGCTATGTTTAATTATTAAATATATTTTCACTAATACTCTTCTTGTTTATTATAAAGGACACAGGCTTGTGCTAAGTTTTTAATCTGCTGTAAAATTTGTGAATATGCATGAGGATGATGATGATGATGAGGTTGATCAAATCAAATCAATCTTTATTTATATGTCACTTTTCATACTTTTTACAGTAGCACAAAGTGCCTCACAGAAAATAAAAGCAAAACAAAAAAACAAAACAAACACCATGAAAACCCAAACCTCCCACCCCCCAAAATATACACACATAGATACACATAGCCATACACACACACACCACACACATACACTAGCTGCTGCTGAGGAGACATGGCTTGGCACCGAGATCTGAGTTGAGGAAGAATCTATGATGATGATGATGGTGGTGGTGATAGTTGCATGCTCATCAGTCACACTCATGTTTAGATGGATCAGGGCCTAATATGGTTAGGCCTATATATCTTCCCAAGAGGAAAATGTCCCATTGATAGCTGAACACATTTTCAGAATCAGAAAAACTTTAATAATCCCAGGGGGAAAATGTTTAAAAATAATATTGCCTTATCCGGCGAGAAAACAAACCAAACTTTAATAATGTTACCGTAATATATTTAGTAGGAGACTTGCCCGTAGAATTAGCTGTGATTCAAACGTGAAAGAAGAAGTGATGCTGCCCCTAACAAAGGAATTAAAACAGAGATTTTAAATTATTATAAAAAAATCAATTTAGGGTTGTGCTGCAGTTGAGGGAAACATATTCACTTCGCTTATTCTATCAAAGGCCCCACATGTTAATAATAATAATAATAATAATAATAATAATAATAATAATAATAATAATAATAACAATAACAATTATAATAATACATTATATTGTATAGAGCTTTTCAGGGTACCCAAATTCACTTAACATAGTGAAATGAAAACCAATACATTTAAAATAAGTACATTTAAACAACAAGCAGGCTACGAGTGAGTACATTAAAAACAACTAGGCTATATTTAAGAAACAAGTAAGTTAAGGTAAAAAAAGATTCAAAGTGGTAAAACGGCTAAAAAACAGGCACATTTAAAAACAAGTAGTGAAGAAAAGTTAGATAACAGTGGATTATTGGAGGTTGAAGACAGTTCTGAAGACATGGGTTTAAATGAGTGATTTGAAGGTGTGCTGTAGGTGCAATCACGGATCGCCCCGGGTACGGTGCCTGGTCCTGCATGTTATATTCGCACTATTATATTGGCAGTGTTCTAGTGAGTTGGTGATTCAGCAGTCATATGAAACATTTATTTAATTTATTTATTTTTTAACGATTTTACTTGGATGCGGATTTTAAAGCGCTTGCCGGCACCAGAGTGCCAACCGGAGAGCGCACACCGAAGCGCGCACACCGGGCAAAGATAAATATTTTTATTTGACTATTTGATTTTGTTTTTACGAAGCTTACCTTGAGTTTCGATGGTGGAGATATTGATGAGGACAACAGAAGCAGCTGCAGTATTGTGAACATCAGCCGGTCATTCATGACCTACAGCATTCACACGATGGTGATACTGGCTTAAAGTCAAGGGGACCTGTTTCATTTGAATCAGGCAAATTCAGATCGAACGGACTAAACTTTGCCTTTTAAGCTCACGATAGGTGAGGCGTTTACGGCCTCGGACAGAATGTAGGCGCCCCTTTATAGGCGCATATTGTTGACTTAACTCCATCGAGGCCCGCTTTTACTGTATAACTTTTAATATCTGAATATCTTCTTATATGCTATGCACTCAGTTCAGTGTGTGTGTGTGTGTGTGTGTGTGTGTGTGTGACAGAGAGGGCCCCACCCACACACACACACACATAGGCTCTCACACTCTAGGCTTATATTAACGGAGACTAATGAGCTGCACCACTAGATAGATAGATATACTTTATTGATCCCGAGTTGGGAAATTGCAGTGTAGCAGCATTACACACAGTGACATACAGACACATCAAAACATTAATATAAAAAACAACAACAATATAAACAGATACATAAAAAATGTATAAATAAGCGGTCTAGTTGTAGTGCAAAGTAAACATAATAATATAAGTTGCAGTGGACGGAATATGTAAAAAACATATATGGTGCTTGGAGACTGTGTATTGTTGTGAACAAAGCTTTAACTGTTAATGTACGGTATTCTACGGTAGCCAACAGTGAAGTATGTAACATGGTATGCAAACTCTCTCAATCTTTGGTGTAACATTATTCAGCTATAGTTTGCTTTATGAAATATATTAATAGCATCTTAACACAAGCCAGGTCAAATGAGATGACTTCAAAGCCCCACTGTACTGTAGGCATATTACAGTTAGGCCTAAATATATTATTCTTAGGTATGATTAACTTTTCTTTTCATGTGAATATAGTATAATATAATTGTATAACTCAGGGCTTATTGATAAGGTTAATGTAGTTGTTGGATTACTCTAATAAAGGGAAATAGAACTCTGTGTATAGTATTTGTTTATACTTAATACTGATACTTAATTTTTAAAAATAAAATAAAAACACTCACGAGCCAATAATCTGTAGAGACATGGAGATGACTGACGTTTGAACACCCTTTTAAACTTCAACCTGTAAATAAAGCACTAATGCAAACCCATCCTAAATACTCTGTAAACACAGTACAAAATAATTGTCATCTTATTCAACCTGAAATATGACAGTGTGAGAAATACCTTGCAAAAACAATGCAATTCAGTAGTTTGTTCAATCTCGGTGGTCTCACTGAATCAATAGGCTTTATATGTTAAAGACTTTCTCTGTGCATCACAATTTTATTTTGGGCCGCAAGGTTAAGGTGTTGTCCTCACAGCTGCCGGTGTGTGCCATCGATAAGCACCTAAGTTTGAATGTGGCAACCATCAGCTTCTGTCAGGTGTGTAACAGTGCTGCAAACGAGAACAAAGCAAGAGCGCTCAGATCATTCACTTCAAAGCGAAAATGTCCTAAATACAATATTTCAGGCTGAATCAGGCTCAGAACACACAAGCTTCCTCCAGTTTTATTCTGCCTACACACACACACACACACACACACACATACACACACACACACGCACGCACACACACACACACACACACACACACACACACACACACACACACACACACACACTGTTCTTAGGACATAAAAGACGCCATCAGAACGGAAGTGGCTCACGACAAGAACAGGCCAAAAAATAACGTTACGTGACCTATTTTAGTTAACAAAAGGTGATAGTTAGGGTTAGGCATGAAAAGCACTTGCTTGGATTAAAAAAAGGAATGAACAGCACCAGCACATGAACAGCCACCACCCAGGAACCAAATCCTGCTCCCCCAGGGGAAAGTCCTGTGTGTTAGGACCCATCCACCACCCCACTCTAGCTCAGCCATATACGGCATCTGACTGTTTTTCACTGATCCACATTCATTCATCTACTCATCTAAAATACACCTTTTTTTCTTTTCCTTTTGGTGGTCTGGTATAACAGTTCTCAGTTTCTCCTAAAGATCCACATGGACATCTGCAAGTCCCCCCCCCCCCCCCCCCCCCCACACACACACACACACACACTCCCATCATCATCATCATCAGTCGAGCAAATGGCTAATCAGTCCTTGCCCAGAATGTCAGATTTATGTCTAGGCTTAATCATATGCAGATGAATGATGGCTTAACCTAAACAACAGAGCTGAGGTTGGCAAAGAGTCCCAGAAATAAGGAATAAAAACACAAGTACATTTAGAAATGCATTTCGTACTATTATCAACATGTAAATGGTCCAAGGTGACGGTGTGCGGTGGCCTTTGCTTCACAGTGCAGATTAAAAGCTGCAGCAGGCTGGAGGATGCAGGATGTATCCACATGCACATCCCCTCTCCTGGGCTTCGAACGGGCCGAGTGTTGGAGAGCAATGACTTCCGACATAAATTACAATCAGGAGGAAGAGTCAGCCGCCAGGAATCTGCAGATTCCAAACATCCATACTTGATGCAATTTAATCATTAAGGGGACCCTTTGTGGTGGCAATATAGCGCCCTGGTGCAAGCAACGAGAGGTTGACCCCAATTTTTGAGAGCAACTGTTTATGGAGTCAAAAGGTCTGTGCTTAGACAGAGCTCAGGCTGGGGGTCCGGGGGGCAGCGTCCGCCCAGCCATGCACAGGAGAATTTCTCTACGATTAAAGAGCCCCTGATTAATCTAACATATGTGCCAAAACTGCACATGCGGCGTATGATCCCAATTACACTGAAACCCAACTCTGTGCAGGCCCAGCTCCACATTAGCTCTGCCATTCTTCTCTTTGTTTTCACTGGACGTTCCCTGACAACATTCAAACTGAACAACGTTGATACTCTATGTTATTATTGTTCAGTATGCTTCTAATTGAAATACAAGCAGGGTGCTTTGATGGTAACAGCATGACTGAGTCCATTAAAAGAAAAGACTGAAGAGACAAGTGCTGTGTCATTACAAACTGACCAGTATTAGAATGTGACATCAGGGCATCGTTTGCGAAATATGATTTTAAGCATATTGTCATCCATCCTTAGATCACCAGAACATCTCAAAATTAAAGTTTCAATTTGTCTAAATTATAAAAACACAGATTTGTTCACTTTACTTTCATATCCATGTAGACAGTTTGATTTAATATATTCAGAATTTAAGATATGAAAGGTGAATAGAATTCACTTCTTCCAATCACAGTTGGTTTTCAGGCAGATTTAAGTGTGAACTGTTCAGTGTAAACAACATGGTGGCTTCCTTGGATGAGATGAGCACAGCTATCGAGCGCTTTTATCTGTAAATTCAGGTTACATAAACAGCAAATATCCTGTTTGCTTTCTGAGCTTTGCCTCGATGCTGTTAGTACACTTCTCTTCGTAACATGGCTGATCGATCATTCTGCCTGATGCTCTGATCTGGCAATCAGCTGCAGTCACATTAACAGACACTCAGTGTGACTCCCATTCATTGTGAGGCGGAACTCTTAGCCCTCTGAAGTGAACCGCACAGCAACATTTGAATTAAGTGCTCACTGTTTCACTACAACTTGTGCCATGAGTGGGCACTCACCCAGGCTCAAGTTTAAATAAATACTATTTTATATGTGTACCCAGACTTCACAGTCATATTTTCTAATTCAAAACTCACACTGAACATCCTAGCTGTCATATATATCATATACATTAATGTTTTATTTTCACCCCCAGGTATTAGACCTCTATCAGACCAGAAACATTGTCTGAGGAGACTGAAGTGATAACACTGTTGATGTTGACATTGTTATGATCATCATGGGGATCATTCTGATGAACCCATGCTTAAGATAGGGTACATCAATTCAATTCTATTCAATTCAATTCGGTTCAATTCAATTTTATTATAGTGCCAAATCGTAACAAAAGATATCTCAGGACACTTTACAGAGTTGGTAAAGACCACACTCTATGACTTATTTATAATTTACATAGACCCAACAGTTCCCCCATTGAGTATGGTGGCAACAAAAACCTTCCCGATAACAGGCAGGAACGTGGAACAGACCCAGCTCTATGGAGGACGGACATAAGTCTGCACCGGTTGGGGAGGAAGACAAGGCGAGATAAAGAGAGACAAAGACAGACACAAAGACAGACAGAGAGAAATTTCCACAAATGTCAGCAACCACAAAAGTAACAGTGATTAAAGTGATAGCTAAAGCAATGTGAAGCAATTTCCCAGCTTGAGATAAATAAAGTATTTCCATTCTATTCTATTCTATTACATGTTATGGCAGTTAATAGAGCAGAACAGCAAGAAACAGGCACAGCCAGGGTGACAGAACATGATAATGACAATAACAATTATCCTGATGAATATAAAGTTGAATTAGTAACATGCATTGATGAGGCATGAATGATATAGACAGACAGGATAAAAACTCTGAGTATCAGCAACAGGATTATCCCTCGGCAGACTAGGACTATAGCAGCATCATTAAGCATGACAAAATCAGCTTAGGCCCTGCACTACATGCAGTACATGAAGGCTCTAAGAGAAATTGAATGTCAATAACAACATAGCTAAGGGCTCGTAAGCCCTAGCTGTAAGCTTTATCAAAGAGGAAAGTTTTATGTGTACTTTTAAATATGGGGACGGGACTGCCTCCCAAACATCACTTAGTTCCACAAGAGAGGAGCTTGGTAGCTGAAGGCTCTGCCTCCCATTCTACTTTTGGAGACTCTAGGAATGACTAGCCCTGCATTCTAAGAGCACAGAGATCTAGTCAGGTAATACAGTACTATGAGCTCTTTAAGATACGACGGAGCCTGACCAATAAGAGCTTTGTAGGTAAGGAGAAGGATTTTAAATTCTATTTTAGATTTTACAGGTAGCCAGTGCAAAGAAACTAATACAGGAGAAACATGTTCTCTTTTATTTGTTTTAGTCAGTACACAAACTGCAGCATTTTGCTTAACAGACTTATTGGTGCAGCCTGATAATAAGGAGTTGCAATAGTCCAGCCTAGAAGTAACAAATGCATGGGATAGTTTTTCTGCATCTTTCTGAGACACCATGTTCCTAATTTTCGCAATATTACGCAGGTGAAAATATGCAGTCCTTGTTGTTAGTTTTATGTTAGAATCAAAGGACATATCCTGATCAAAAATAACACCTAGATTCCCTACTTTGGTGCTGAAGTGCAACACAAGTACACACATAGTAACAATATTTTTAGCTATTGAGTTTCGGAGGCCTTCGGGGGCCAAGGACAATGACTTCAGTTTTATCTGAGTTTAACATCAGAAAATTATAGGTCATCCAGTTTTTTATTTCCTTATTGCACATTTGAAGTTTACCTAACTGATCATTTTTTTCTGGTTTGATCGACAAATATAATTGTGTATCTTCAACATAACAATGAAAATTTATGGAGTGCTTCCTTATAATATTTCCTAAGGGAAACATATATAAGATGAATAGAATCGGTCGCAGGACAGAACTTTAATGCCAATTAGATGCTCCAGTCTCTGTAGCAGGATGCAATAGTCAATAGTGTTGAAGGCAGCAATAAGATCTAGTAAAACAAGTACAGAGACAAGTCCTCTGTCTGAAGCTATTAGAAGGTCGTTAGTAACTTTTACCAGTGCTATCTCCGTGCTATGATTCGTTCTAAATCCTGACTGGAAGTCTTTAAATAACTCATTATTATGTAAAAAGTCATATAGGTGATTGGTGACTAAATTCTCAAAGATTTTAGAGAAAAAAGGAAAGTTAGATATAGGTCTATAGTTGGCTAGAACCTCTGGATCAAGACTGGGCTTTTTAAGAAGAGATGGAGACAAGTAGAAGGCTTTGATGCCGAAATAGTGAGGTTAATTTGTTAAAAATTGGTGCCAAATAGTGATTCCAAATATAAAAACAAGAAACTGTGTCAAAAACAATATTTTCCAGAGCCGAAGTGGCAGGAAATCCAACAAAATCCAGCTGGTACATCAAACATCCTGAGCCCATTAAACAGATTGAAGAGGCTATGGTCTAGGCTAGGCTAGGTCTGCGCACCTTTTATAAGGCGTCAGAAATGTCTTTCTTTAAAACCAAGATAAATTAAAGAATCTATAAGTATAAGTATAGCTTTAACAGCAGAGATTTTACTGCTTTACCCCCAGTCTGCTCCTTTTGGGAAGATGCATTTAATGTCCTAATGCCTTTAAATCCTATTTTTTAGAATGATTTACAAAACAACAATTGACAATTGACTCCATAATTTTTCAGGTGAAGATATTCTACAAGATCACTGATACTAAAAACAACTTAATTTGTTCAATATGGAAGAGTCATCACTATGTAGATTCTGCAGATCAGCTGCATTTGTTTTTCCATTGCCCATATGTTGCATATGTTTGTGGAGTCAAATACAGACCACTCAATATTTCTGTAGTTTTGGGGATGCTGTCTATAAAAAAAGAATTGTATTGTAAACAAAAAAAGATTGGCAGCTCTCATCTGTGTGATGCAGCGTGATGCCTTCACATGCACCACACAGTTAGTGATGTAGAAAGCATCACTAACTGTGTGGGACATTTGATTTTAGGGTGGGTTTGTTTCCACAGACACTCATATTGTATTTCTCTGCAAAGGGGCAACAATTGCTTTTAATAGTGGGTCATATGATCAATCAGCATTGTTTTAACTCTCTCTTTGATTGATAGGAACTTAACAGAAAATAGAAGTAGTTCCAATAAAAATATCTTCTATAGAGTGTCTAGAATAACGTGGACTGTGTTTCAATACAAATCAATTCAATTCAATTCGATTCATTATATTCATAGTGCCAAATCATAAAAAAAGTTATCTCGGGACACTTTACAGAGTAGGTATAGACCACACTGCTTTTCAACTGCTGTTGACTTCTTGTGTGATGGATATTTCAAAATCTGGGAAATGCACAATTTGCACAGGGGAGGGTGGGGGTGTTGGTGGGGGGCACTAGAGACCCCCACTGCTGGTGGTATCAAAAAAAGACACTGGATCTAACCTGGGAGCACTTTTCGCCAGGTTTGTTCCAATTTCTTTTCCCAAGAACATGATGACATTGAGTTTTTTTTTTCTAGTCCCAAGAAGAAAATCCTAGTATCAACTCATAATCATAACCAGGGTTATTTCCAAACACATTGCTTCCTCTATGTCTTGGATAGATTTTCTTTTTTACAGAAAAGGCCAATAGCATAGCATATATTATTAATATTATATTATAGCATATTATATATATATATAGCATATTGTTATTTATATATATATCTATATCTATATATATAGATATAGATATATATATATGGATATATATATAGATATATTGTAGGTACTTACAAATGTAGGGCCTTGACTCACGCTCAGATTATGAGATTGAGTATTCTCAATAAACTTATCGTTAATCAAGTAAATATTAGTTATCACCAATAATTATCAAAGATAATAATAAAAATTACCCTAGTCAAACCTGAGTTCCTCAGGGCACCCACAATAACTACTACTACTACTTCTAATAATATAAAAGTCTCATTAAATATATTAAACTACTAATTAAGGGTTGAACACCGATAAATGTAATAGTTGGATCAGTTGAAGGATTTACAAGTTATTTTCTTAGTAGAGGCTGGCTCATTCATCTTTGTGTAATATTGAATAAACAGACATATGGTAAACACAAACATTTATTAACAAGTTAATAAATGCAACAAACAAAACACAATAAACTAATGTGTGTGTGTGTGTGTGTGTGTGTGTGTGTGTGTGTGTGTGTGTGTGTGTGTGTGTGTGTGTGTGTGTGTGTGTGTGTGTGTGTGTGTGTGTGTGTTTGTGTCTGTGTGTGTGAGAATAAGACAAAGAGGAGAGGTGGGGGCTTGGACCCCTGCAGAGATGGTGTGAACATTTAAGTTACACAAAGGCCAGCAGCTGGAGATCTCAGTTCTTATTCAAGTTACAACAAAGTTACAGTTCTATCTAGCCATTCATAAAGTCCTATAACATGTAGTAATGCCCAGTTGGTGATTAGTTACCAGTCCATGAGATGGGAAAGATACGTTGCGTTGCTTGATGCCAGTGCCTGGTCCTTGGAAGGAAGCTGGTTGAAGAAAGGTTCTTGCCTTGGTTGTTGCTCTTAGGCAAAAGAGGACTCAGATTGCTCTTTGTTCTGCTCAGTTGAGTGGATAACAGGTTGGTTAACCTTTGCCAGTGATCCTACACCATACAGGCCATTTTCAGGGCCAAGGGGACAGCGGGCAGCTGGTCCCTGGATCCAGCAGGAGAGCGTCGAGGTGAGTTCGAAGGAAGAGAGGCCAAGAGAAAGAGGTCAGAGAGAGAGCAGTCCGAGAGAGAGAGAGGAAGTAGTTTCCTAGACTTTTATAGACACCGATGATGTCATCACCAGAGGTCAGGTCAGCCAATAACAGTTTGGGGTCCCTTGAAGGATTCACACCTGGGTGTGACCTGTTGTGGGGGAAGGTTGCATGGCAGGCTTTTGTTTCAGCAGGCTTTGGGCCTAGTTCTCATATTCAAACTGAAAGTTCGAGTTAATCCAGAAACGAACAATCATCTTTGGGATGCCGGTTGCACCTACAATATATAGCATATTGTTAAGTCCCAAAATGTTTTTCATGTGGAAGAAATACAAATCAACTACTTACCTTATTAATAACTAGCTGATAGCTATGTCAGTTTTTTAAGATTTTATTTCAAGACTATCATAATTCCCCTTTTTAAAAAAAAGCAGAGCAAAGATGTTTTTTCTCAGTGTGGTTGTGATGTAAAAGCTTTCATCTGGTTGGATGGGAGCACATATATGATGGGGGTTTGCTCCCTTTCACCGTCAATATATAGAAATGTGAATTGTAATAGTAGCAAACTGGTCCATCATCACAAAGCACTCAGTCATTTTCAGACCTTATGGCGTTGTGTTTCCTCCTGTAGGTGTGCGGTGATTTCCTGTGGCTCACAACATAGCTCTCAGTGGTGCAGCTAATGGGAGAAGGCATTAGAGGACATAAACAAGAGCGCATGAGCACGTCATGATGCTCCTCTCCAGTCAGATCCCTGAGCACAGTTTGCAGGAAACGTCCGCGTGATTGATTTGAGATGGGCGATTCCCCGACTTCATGCTTGTATAAAACAAGACAGCTGTTGAGAGAAATTAAATTCCCTCAGGAGCTGTAGAGACATCTTTTTTCCATCTGTTTAGTCATTGCCTTTCGCTCGACAAGTAAATAAAAAAACATGGCTAAGATATGGCAGGTCAGTGAAACTCTCATTATATAGCAATTACAGCACAAAAACCATTCCCTTTCAAAATCCAAGTTGAAAGTTGATCCTACTTTCTAGGGCTTTTCAAAAGTAAGTCAAGACGAGGCAGTCATCTAACAACTTCAAGACTTACTGTGTTGTCCTTGGTGCATAGCTAAAGGATTTATTGAAAGAGTCCTCTTTAGTTTACTTTAGAAAACAACCAAATATTTCATCTCTTACACATATTTGTCATGCCCTCTTCACATTGCTTCCCAAGAGCTGTTTGGACAGATCCTTCACTACAGACTTCTTATCATAGCATAACTGTGTGGAAACAGTTTCATTTCTCATTAAAGCCCCCCCTTAACTGCAGACGTTTTCTCTGTTCATATTTAGCTTCTTATTTAGATGTGGCTGATAGTCTTTGAAGCATTTCTGTATGGCTAAATGGTGGAAAAACACTCTGTCTTAAGTGATACAGATTATGAAAACAGATAAAAGCAGAAACTTAGTTTGACAGCAAAGAAACACTGTTTTTGACATGATTTTGAAAACAGTAACCTGAATATGAAGTCAGGTTCTTTGAATGAAGATTTGATGATGTCCTCTGAATGTGAAGAGACAGATTCTTGTTCCTATGCTAAGGAGTTAAAGCTCCTATTTGGGTTTAATTTTTTACGTTAATAATATACTTCTCAATTGAACTGCTTGGTTCTGAGAACATGGTGTTGTCACTAAAAACAGACCTTCAGACAATCACAGAGATCTGAAACAACCCCCACGTTAATCACACTTCTAAAAACAAAGTCAAGCGGAAAATGATGACCCAAGCGTAAACATCCAACACAGCTTACAGAACCACTTCCTGGTCCATCTTGTGAATGTACACAGTTTGCACTGTCCGATGTTGCCATGTTGGGTTTAACCCTTTTCCACTCTGCCAGCAGGTATCTCTTCTCCAAAAACATTCACACTCCGTCGTTCACTACTCCCTATATAATCCTCACTTAAAAGTTGACCCTATCCGGCTTTTAACATGAGACATAATGTCCTTTCACTATATGATTTCCAAGCACAAGCCTGTCCAAGCCTCGTATTCCGACAATGCAGCAGTGCCGTGTTCCCTGTTGTTTGAACAGATCTGAGTTTTAAAGAAGAATGTAATTGTCATTTTACCTCTTTCTTATCGATGAAAAAGATGTCTGACTAAAGAGATTATCGTAGTTGTTCACATGTTCAGTTATTGTTGTCTGTTTTGTTTCAACAGAGCATTTGGACCCGGAAATCGTATTTGGAAAGGGTGAAATGTCAGACTTAAATGTTGAATATGGAGAATGTGCAGAACACCTCCATCTAGTGTCTCAAGATCATAGTTGCAACAACAAAAAATAATACCAAAAGTCAGGTTGCCAGGTTGGTCAGACTCGGCCCAGTGGCCTTAAGGAGACCGGAGTCTGTTTAAGTCTTTTGAACCCATCCCCTCCAGCAAATCACACCATAAAAACAAGTTTTAGAGGAGTTTGACTGACAGTTACCGTTAGCTGTTACAGCTAAGGAAACTTACTGTAAAGGTTACTGTAGTCACTACTGTCATCACTGTTGAGTTGCTCAACCATTATTTTCTGATCTATGACCTGTAGAGCATTGCATTGTGCGACACTTTTTGAGGGCACTATATTTTCGACTGACAGGGAACAGGCTCCATTCCAAGTTGCGCACCAGAGTTTTAACCGACTGGAGCATTTTCATCAAAACTAATTTGATTCAAAACCTGAAAAGTTCGTGCCAAACTTCAACCTGAAAATATCTGTGTTTTTTTCAGTCCAAACCGGTTCAATAACATCAGCGGGTGTGCCAATTAAAAGATAGAGCAACGTAGCCTTTTTCTCTGGGGGCAGGACCAATAAATGACATCAAGGAGATGTGTTGTGAGTGGCTGAGGGAGCGATCAGAGGAAAAATGAAGGTTATCAAGATATGTGAAAATATCAAGTGAATGTATAGCAGCTACAGTTTTCAGTTTGAGAACAAATAAAGACCAGTGGAGGAGTCCCATGTGTTTTTTTTTGCTGCTGAGGGAAGTGATGGGGGATAGCTCCAGAGACTACGATAAGAGGACAAAATAAAAGTCTCTCCTGCTAAGATATATTATTGAGTTAGTGGAATGATCTGAATAAATTTGAGTTCCCTCTGGTAAACAGCTAACTACTTAGTGTGTGTCTAGAACAGTTTTCCGTCTGCACATAGCAGACCCCTGTTGATGTCTTATACTCTTCCGAAGTAAACAGCACAATTTGATGAGAGAGGACATCACCCAACATTCAAAATAACAACTTTCACTTTACACTTTCACATTCACATAACAACTAAATAATAAGTAGCACTCCACAATATGGCACATTCAGGTCATTTATGCACCTAACACAGCGCATCAGGCTCACTGCGCACAATACATTTAATGCCATTGTGCATTGTACACGCCCTCATCCTTGATTACAGTGGTTCCCACACAACTGATGGAAGTGTGGGCAGGTTCGCTAGGTAGCACCAAGGGTCAAAGAATTCTGAATGGCAGCAGTTCAAGGACCTGTTCCCTGTCAGTGGAAAAAACGTATCTGTGGATACATTTTCAGAATTCACATTTCTCAGAATTTGAGTATTCAAATCAAATGGCAGACAGTAAATGCACTGTAGAGATTTCACACAGCCTGGCCCTCATCTTGTTCTTATGTTATTTTTTTAAATCTAAATGTCCCAACAAATATTGTTTCTTAAATTCTTCATTGATCCTTTTGCATTGTATTTTTGTATGTTTTTTTCATGTTGTGACAAGGAAGACAGTGATAATGAATACATTGTTGGAATAATGCTATGGACAAGTGATTCCCCTTTGACCATGTTTTCACTAAGTATGGTATTATGACAGCTTGACTGCAGCTGCATTGTATTATTGCAATTATCAGTAATTCTAAACCCACTGAACAAATTTCAAAGACAAAACAAGAAGACAATTACAATTGTGTTTTTTCAGGGTTTGTAGTGTGTAGCTGTAGTGTTGCTATATATCACAACCACTAGTTTCTGACCATTAAATTAATTATAAAGTAGCATTACTTCAGGATACATATTCTCTGGGTATGTATTTGAACAATACGAGCACAGCACAATTATGCTCCCAATTGCTTTTAGTTTCACAACCTTCTGTTGTATGTCCAATCCTCTCTCAATTAGTTTGATTGTAAGCTGGAATATTCAGTGTGGATTAAAATAGCAGAAAGGCTTCAGTGTTTGTGGACTGGAAGACACAGCCGTAGTAATCTCCAGATGTGCCTCACATGGCTCTGGAATAACTGGAGAAGTTTCCTCGCAGGCCTTATGCGGATTTGAGTGAAAACAATCAGAAATTCCTGGCACAGGAACTATGATGGCCTTGAAAACAGTAACAAGAGGTGACAGTTATAATTACAGTTGTATATCCAGGACTAGTGGCAAGAAATGTGGAAGAGATTCCTTAACATGAATTGCATGGAACACATGTTGAAATGACTTGGACTACACTGGAGGACCTAACCTCTGTTAGGCCTAGGCAAAGGAGGACTCAAATGCAGTAAGGGTACGATAAATGCAGGCTTTATTTCCTTGACAAGGCTGTGGTAATGGCTGGAGGTACACGAACAGACGATATGCTCTGGCAACAAGACAGGGGAAGACGAGGACTATATACACATGAGGGAGGGTTGCACAGGTGGACACAGAAACACTGAATTCACAGGAGGAAGGGCAAGTGACCTGAAATGAGAGGAAGATTACTCTTCAAAATAAAACATGAATTTCACAAGAAAGAAAAACCAAGACTGGACTCCTCCCACCCTGTGACAGTTCTTTTTACTCCGGGATGACATGAAAGCAGTGAGGTGTGAGCCCAATGAATCACCTGGGGACGCAGCTCAGTGGGAAAAAAAACATTGATGATTGGGGTATCCCCTAGGTGGTGGGGCCACACCATTAGCTTGCTTTACCTCTGTTTCTATTGGCCAAGTTACCGCTCCTACCACACAGTTCAGTGGAAGGATGGGCTCAGGTTGCTTGGCCTCAGACTCAGGGTCGAATAGTTGTGTTATGGCGTCTGGCTTGACGTTGCGGGACCCCGGCCTGTAGGAGATAGAAAACAAAAAAATGGTTAAAGAACAGCGCCCTCCTGGCCTGAGTCTCTTAGCCTTCTTAATATATTCTAAGTTCTCATGGTCAGTCCAAACAATGAATGGATGTTCAGCCCCCTCAAGCAAATGCCCCTCCTCCAAGGCGAGCTTCACCGCCGGCAACTCCTGATTGCCAACATCAGTTTCTTTGGACAGTCGCCACGACAGAAAGGCACAGGGATGCATCATGCCATCCTGTTCTGAGCATTGAGACAGCACTGCCCCTACTCCGTCACTAGAGGCGTCCACCTCCACCAGGAACTGCCGCTGTGGGTCCGGCATGGTGAGGATGGGAGCCGAGGTGAAGCGGTGCTTAAGCATCTTGAAGGCCTTATCAGCCTCTAGAGACTAGTGGAACCGCGACTAGGAGGAGGTAAGAGCATGAAGAGGAGTTGCTATTGCGCTGAAGCCTCGGACAAACCGCCTGTAAAAGTTAGCAAATCCCAAGAATTGCTGAACTTTCTTGCGACTGTCAGGTGTAGGCCAATCTGCCACAGCGCTAACTTTGGCCGGATCCACCTGCACTCTTCCAGGAGCTACAATGAAGCCCAGGAAGGAGACGGTGTCTGCATGAAACACACTCTTTTCAGCTTTAACATACAGGTCATTGTCCAAGAGTCTCTTCAAAACCTGGTTTACATGGTCCTGGTGAGTGTGACGGTCGGGAGAATAGTTCGGAATATAGTCAAGGCAAACATACACCAAATGGTCAAGGAAATCTCTAGGAACATCATTTTTCATGGCTTGGAAAACAGTGGGTGCATTGGTAAGTCCAAAGGGCACGACCCTGTATTCATAGTGACCGCTGGGTGTGTTGAATCCAGTCTTCCACTCGTCACCCTCTCTAATCTGTACCACATGATAAGAGTTGCGCAGGTCCAACTTGGTAAATATTTTGGCCTGTTGAAGCTGGTCACAGGCATCCCTTGGGGATAGGGGCACTTGGTAGCAAATCTATGGCACAGTCGTATGGTCGGTGCAGAAGAAGAGACAGAGACAGAGTCTTGCTGAAGTCCTGCTGGAGGTGGTAATAACTGGAGGGGACAAAGATCCGGGAATTCTGGGTCTGTGGCAGGATTGGCAGAAAAAAGGTTAATCTCTTTGACATTTTCCTCCTCGTAAGTATTAAACACACAGTTCTTGGTACAATCCTTTCCCCATTCTCTGATCTTTCCCGTTTTCCAGTCAACATGAGGGTTATGTTGACACGGCCATGGATGTCCCAAGACCAGAGAATGAGAGGATGAAGAGTTTAGATATGGACGAATGTGTTCCTGGTGACAGTCTATGTACATTTGGACTAGTTCGCTGATGTTTGTGATAGTGAAGAGTTCCTTTCTATTCAGTGCCCTGGCACTAATGGGTCTGGCTAGCGGATCAGAGTCCTAGCTTCCTAGCTAAGCCCCGTTCCATCAGACTCTCATCTGCTCCTGAGTCGATAAGTGCCTCTAGATCTGTGGCTGTGTGGTGAATTACTGTGATCTTGGTGAGGGTGTGAGTCCTCTGGCTAGCCGCCAGAGCGTAACTAGCCCCCTGGGATCCCTTGGCCGGAAATGAAGAGACAAGATGGCCACGCTCTCCTCTGTAAAATCATCTCCCCTCCATCAGAGATTAGGTAGGGGTTCCGGTGAAGAACGCTGGGTGGTCGACCAGCTAGGTGCAGAAGGACAAGTGGCTCTCCCTGCAGCAGCCGACCCTCCGCCTCGCTGTTGCTTGAGCTGGGCAAGCCAGTTGTCTGTCCTGACAACTAGGTCGTCGGATAGGTCCAGTGGAATGAGGAGGTCCTGTATGGAAGCAGTGAGCCCCTTCAAAAAAAACGTCATGAAGCGTCATGTGATCCCACCCTTTCTCCGCTGCTAGGGTGCGGAAGTGGATAGCGTAGTCGCATACCGAGCCGCTGCACTGCTTTAAACTGGTCAGTTCTTGTACCTATTCCCTGCTGCAGGACACCGGGTCAAAAGCCTTACTTAGGGCAGCTTGAAAGTCTGTGAAAGATTTGAAGAGTGGCGATTATTTATACAGCACTTTTCTTAGATTTTGTTATGCTTACTTAGTTATGCTGCTAAAGGCCTAGTCTGCCAGGGGGTAATCCTGTTCCTGATACTCTGCGCTCCTATCTATATATGTTACTAATTCAACTTCTTCCCCTGGAGTTGTTTGTGCTTTGCCATCTTGATCATCATCTGATCGTAGTGGTGCCTGCTGCCATGGTCCTTTATGACCCTTCCTGCTGCTATTAACACTATTAGTCATATATACTATCATTAGTTTTCTCATCTCATCTCATCTTCAACCACTTATCCGGGGTCGGGTCGCGGGGGCAGCAGCTTTAGCAGGGGACCCCAAACTTCCCTGTTCCGGGCCACATTAACCAGCTCTAGCCTCCTCCCAGCTGGACGTGCCTGGAACACCTTCCTAAGGATGCGTCCAGGGGGCATCCTTTCTAGATGCCCGAACCACCTCAACTGGCTCCTTTCAACGCAAAGGAGCAGCGGCTCTACTCCGAGTTCCTCACGGATGGCTGAACTTCTCACCCTATCTCTAAGGGAGACTCCAGCCACCCTCCTGAGAAAACCCATTTCGGCCGCTTGTACCCGCGTCCTTGTTCTTTCTGTCATGACCCAAGTCATGACCACGGACAAGGGTAGGAACGAAGATTGACCGGTAGATCGAGAGCTTTGCCTTCCGGCTCAGCTCTCTTTTCGTCGCAATGGTGCGGTAGAGCGACTGCAACACCCCCCCCCTGCTCCGCTTCTCTGGCCAAACTCACGCTCAATCGTCCACTCACTCGTGAACATGATCCTGAGGTACTTGAACTCCTTCACTTGTAAGGACTCATTCCCTACCTGGAGTAAGCAATCCACCGGTTTCCTGCTGAGAGCCATGGCCTCAGATTTAGAGGTGCTGATCCTCATCCCGTCCGTTTCACACTAGGCTGCGAACCAATCCAGTGAGTGCTGAAGGTCACTGACCAACGATGCCATCAGGACCACATCATCTGCAAAAAGCAGAGACGAGATCCTCAGCCCACCGAACTGCAACCCCTCCCCACCCTGACTACGCCTCGATATCCTGTCCATGAAAAATCACGAACAGAATTGGTGACAAAGCAGACCCCTGGCGGAGACCAACCCCCACCGGAAACGCATCTGACTTACTGCCGAGGATCCGGACACAGCTCTAGCTTAAGGTGTACAGAGATTGGATGGCCCACAGAAGTGACCCCCTCACCCCATACTCCCGCAGCACCTCCCACAGTATCTCCTGAGGGACCCGGTCATATGCCTTCTCCAGATCCACAAAACACATGTAGGCTGGATGGGCATACTCCCAGGCTCCCTCCAGGATCCTTGCGACACGTCCAGGACGGAAACCGCATTGTTCCTCTTCAATCTGAGGTACGACTATAGGACGAACCCTCCTTTCCAGCACCTTGGTGTAGACTTTACCAGGGAGGCTGAGTAGTGTGATACCCCTGTAATTAGCACACACCCTCTGGTCTCCCTTTTTAAACAGAGGAACCACCACCCCAGTCTGCCACTCCCTTGGCACTGTCCCAGACTTCCACGCAATGTTGAAGAGACGTGTCAACCAAGACAGCCCCTCCGAACCCAAAGCTTTCAGCATTTCAGGACGAATCTCATCGATCCCTGGGGCTTTGCCACTGTGGACTTGTTTGACTACCTCAGTGACTTCCGCCAGAGATATTGACAATGATTCCCCATCAGCCACCATCTCTGCCTCTACAAAAGAGTTGTGTTAGTCGGATTAAGAATTTTCTCAAAGTGCTCCTTCCACTGCCCGATTACCTCACCAGCTGAGGTCACCAGCGTCCCGTCCTTACTGTAAACAGCTTGGACGGTTCCTGTTTCCCCCTCCTGAAATGTTAAATGGTTTTCCAGAAGCACCTTGGTGCAAAACTCCATGACTTCTCCGAACTTCTCCGAACTCCTCCAACACCCGCTGCTTTGCCTCTGACACAGCAGAGGCTGCAGCCCTTCTGGCCTGTCGGTACCTTGCAACTGCCTCCGGAGTCTTCTGGGATAACATATCACGGAAGGCCTCCTTCTTCGGTCGGACAGCATCCCTGACAACCCCAGTCCACCACGGTGTTAGAGGGTTACTGCCCCTTGAGGCACCTAAGACCTTGAGGCCACAGCTCACCGCTGCAGCTTCAGCAATGGAAGCTTAGAACATTGCCCACTCCGGTTCAGTGCCCCCAACCTCCATAGGGATGCCACAAAAGCTCCTCCGGAGGTGTGGGTTGAAGATCTCTCGGACAGGGGCCTCCTCCAGACGTTCCCAGTTCACCCGCACTACTCGTTTGGGCTTACCTTGTCAGTCCAGAATCTTCCCCCATCCTCTGACCCAACTCATCACCAGATGGTGATCTGTTGACAGCTCTGCCCCTCTCTTCACTCGAGTGTCCAAAACATACGGCTTCAGGTCAGATGATACGATCACAAAATCGATCATCGACCTTTGGCCTAGGGTGCTCTGGTACCACGTACACTTATGAGCATCCTTATGTTCGAACATGGGGTTAGTTATAGACAATCCGTGACTAGCACAGAAGTCTAATAACTGACAATCACTCGGATTTAGATCAGGGAGGCCGTTCCTCCCAATCACGCCTCTCCAGCTGTCTCCATCATTACCCAGGTGGGCGTTGAAGTCTCCCAGAAGAACTATGGAGTCCCCTACTGGAGCCCCATGCAGGACTTCATTCAGGGTCTCCAAGAAGGCCGAATACTCTGAGCTGCTGTTCCTTGCATATGCACAAACAACAGTCAGAGTTTTCCCACCTACCACCTGCAGGCGTAAGGAGGCGACCCTTTCGTCCACCGGGGTGAACTCCAACACTGCTGAGCTCAGCCGGGGGTTTGTGAGTATCCCCACACCCGCCCGGCGCCTCACACCCTGGGCAACTCCAGAGAAGAATAGGGTCCAACCCCTATCCAGGAGTACGGTTCCAGAACCGAGACTGTGTGTGGAGGTAAGCCCCACCAGATCTAACCGCTAGCGCTCCACCTCCCGCACAAGCTCCGGCTCCTTTCCCGACAGAGAGGTGACATTCCACGTCCCCAGAGCCAGCTTCTGTTGCCCGTGTCTGGTCCGTCGAGGCCCCTCACCTTCACTGCCACCCGTGTAGCAGCGCACCCGACCCAAGTGGTTCCTCCTGCGAGAGGTGGGCCCACAGGATGTATCATTAGTTTTATAATTTATAAAATTTTTAGCCATAAAACATCATCAGTAATATATCTCAATGTACCACAGCTGTTATAACCACTACTATCATTATCCTCAAAGCAATTTCAGTCAAAAACAACTGGACTGGTTGTTTGTCTAGGAAGACGTTTCACCTCTCATCCAAGAGGCTTCATCAGTTCATGTACGCATCTGACCAGGCTGGGACTGGTCTAACTAACTGGTGTGGAGATCCAGGTATTTACCCTCTCACAAGGCTGATGATGTCACTGACACCCTTTGTGCTCCAAGTGCCCACGCCCGTCGTTAGAGTGACAGTCGTTGGTGGGCAGTTGGTTTCGACTTCGTTAGTGCTTTATTGAGTCTGAACGACAGTCGTTGGGGTCACCCGGGCCATGTGTGAACAGTTGTCCTTTGAGGTTAGATTGTTGAATCTCCTGGGAAGGGATGAAAGGGCAGCATTGTAAATTGGAGATAAGTGGTGTCTCAGACCCCCTCCTCTGTTTAGCGATGGTTTCTCCACTTTTACATAGATGGCTTCTTTTACTCCTCTTTCAAACCATCTGTCCTCTCTGTCCAAGATTTGGACATTGCTGTCATCAAAGGAGTGGGCTTTCTCCTTGAGGTGTAAGTGGACAGCGGAGTCCAGGCCTGAGGAGTTAGCTCTCCTGTGTTGGGCCATGCCTTTATGCAGTGGTTGTTTTGTTTCTCCAATGTAAAGATCTTTGCATTCCTCGTTGCATTGGACAGCATAAACCAGGTTGCTTTTGTGGTGTTGTGGTGTTCTGTCCTTCGGATGTACTAGTCTCTGTCTGAGTGTGTTACCGGGTTTGAAATACACAGGGATGCAGTGTTTGTTGAAAATCCTCCTGAGTTTCTGTGGTACCCCAGCCACATATGGGATGACTATGTTGTTTCTCCTGTTATCTTTTTCTTTCTCAACCACTTTGGTTTTCTTTCTGGAGGCAGCTGCCGTTTTAACAAAGGTCCAGCTGGGGTAGCCACAAGTCGTGAGGGCGCCTCTCAGGTGCTTGCGTTCTTCCCCTTGAGCCTGTGAGCTAGTGGGTACGTTATCAGCTCTATGCTGCAGTGTTCTGATAACGCCAAGCTTGTGTTCCAAAGGGTGGTGAGAGTCGAAAAGTAGATATTGATCCGTGTGAGTGGGTTTTCTGTATACCCCTATGTGGAGGCTCCTGTCATTCTCCATATGGACGTCACAGTCCAAGAAGGGCAAGCTGTTGTCCTTAACTTCCTCTCTGGTGAACTTGATGTTACTGTCCACTGAGTTGATATGTTCAGTAAAAGTTTGCACCTCTTTGGATTTGATCTTAACCCATGTGTCGTCCACATATCTGAACCAATGGCTTGGGGTTACTCCTTTAAAGGAGTTCAAAGCCTTGCCCTCTACCTCCTCCTACAGATTTGCCACAATAGGGGATACTGGTGAACCCATGGCACAGCCGTGTTTCTGTCTGTAAAAAATGCCATTAAACTGGAAATATGTGGTATTCAGGCACAAATCCAGAAGTTGGCAAATATGGTCTGGTTTGAGATTTGTTCGGTTTTGTAAGGACTTGTCCTGTGTGAGCCGCTCTCTTACCGTGGCCAAGGCCTCCATGGTTGGAATACAGGTGATCACCTGTATTCCAACCATGGAATACAGGTAACAAAATACAGTTACTCAATTGAATTTAGTTCAATTCAATTTAATTTATAATGTCAAATTTCTAAATAAGCCTATCTCAGGACACGTTTCATATAGAGGAAGTCAAGACCACATTCTTTGATTGATTCAGAGTCCCAACAATTCCGCCGTTAGCTTACATCATAGTTACTCTACTTACAGAGAGTGTTCATCTAGATAAACACACGCACACGCACACACACACACACACACACACACACACACACACACACACACACACACACACACACACACACACACACATACACACACACATACACACACACACACACACACACACACACACACTCTGTTGTTTTCATCTCAAGTTTTCACCTTATGTGGACTACTTTTACTTGTTTGCTCTGATTTCTCTGTTCACTTTTTAACGTCTATTAAAAAATATGTTCATATATTATTTCCCACTGGGGTAAGGATGAAATTGCAGGTGACAAGTTATAAAAACAAACTAAAAAAAACATTTAAAAAACTTTAGGGAGGGAGAATTCATTTAAAATTCAAAACTATTGGAACCTTAGTGTGAATGGAGTGAATAACAAAATGATTAAAATTCTTGATTAACACCACAAGCATTGGTATTTTAACCCAAACCACAATCTCATCCCAATCTTAACGGCTGAATATGTAGAATCTTTATTAAAAGCTATATTTAAAAATTAAAAAAATACACCCATATGGCGTTTTGAGGTGTACAGAATGAAAGTATTGTTTTTTCATAAAATATATATATCTAGTCTGAATTAATATAAAAAAAAAAAGATTTGATGGGCTTGACAATGACTTTCCGTCCCGCTCTGTTTCCATTGTAGCAGCCAATAGCATTAGGCGTTGAGGGTTGCCAGGGTTGTCTGTTGTATAGTGCAGCTACTGTAGGCTGGCACTGGGTGAAATGGAGTTTGCCAATCCTGCAGCTGCTTCGGAGCCTCAGTGAAGGGGGTGTTATTTGTCCCAGCAGCTGAGTGACCGGAGACGGGCAAAAAGTCAACATAGGCCAAGCATTCACTCCATGGACTGAGAGAAAGGAGTTCCACGCCATCAAAACGCACGCCCAAATGGCTATGTTTCTCCTTGATTGCTAACATCACTTTCATCTTTACTTAGCTGGAACGGCTAACAGCAAAGAAAGACTTCCAGTTGAAGATTGGCTAATGTTAAATATTGTTGTAAAACTGATTAATTAGTCAAAATGAGATGTTACCCTGTATGATTCATCACTTGACCTGGAGCAGGCTGATAGCTCGACACACTTGGCAACGAACCTGGCAACCCGACTGCTGGAATAATTTTTTGTTGTTGCGACTACGATCTTGAGACACTAGATGGCGTTGGTCTGCTCATTCTCCTTTTTCAACCTTTAACCACGTAGTTTTGTTGCCTAACCCTAACCAAATAACATTTATTTGTTAAATATGAACCTGACAATGACCATGAACAAGTAAGAATTCTCAGTAAATTCTCTGGTCCACTGACTAGACTGTGCTATAGCAATGTCAACATGTTTCCAGATTTTAGCAAAAAAATCAAATGTTATCGAAACTAATAGATGGACACAGCTGGAAAGCTGCAAATGTATAAACCAAGTTGTAATTATATCAAATATTTCTGTCTCTGTTAGTGTATATGAGCGCCAAAGTCATAAATAAAGTCATAAGTAAATTGGATATATTTTGTTGCTGTACTAAAGCTCACATTGGTCTCCTTATTGATAATCAATAGCCTTTAATGACTACATAAATAATTTGAATAGACACACAAACACCTGGATGGCTACTTGTGAAGACTTGGCAAATACATTATATAAAGGCAGTGGCTCATCATGGCCCAATTGTTGAAAAATGTGTGCAAAATTGCCCTCTAGGAGCTAAAATGCATGCTAAAGTCCCTCTTCAGTGGCTAGGATGCGCTATATGTTCCCTTTTTCTTCCTTGCCATGCACTTTTTGCAGACCTTCACTGCTCCGAGCCGCAGGGAGCTGTGTGGGCTGTGGCCCTCTAATAAAGGGCTGTAAAGGGGAAATTGCGATAAAAGGATTTTCATTTTTGGTATTATTATTACTAAGTATTCTCATGCAGCAAGTTACTTTTAAAAGTACCCAACACTATAGGTTGCGTAAAGTTCAACTGTAGAAAAGCTTTTTTGTAGTATAGTACATGTGACCATGCTAACTGCTCTGTAATGAAGTACTTCTGAGTGACTGAAAAGCAGAAAATGAATGAATGAAAGTTGGACATTCTGTTACCAAACCACATTTCAAAAGTTTGAAACTTTCTTTATCACACTTCACATAAAAAAAAATTGGTTTTGTTCCAAGGCAACCCAGGCCGCAATGACACATTTATATTATTAGTGTTATTTTGCTGCATTCAAACCAAAGATGGGTATTCAATCAATAATGTCCCTCCACTTCTACCCACTGCTCCCACCTCCCCCACGTGATTGACCAAATAACACTGCAGCCCTCCAAGAATCTCTCAGCGAGCCATACACGGTCTCACGTCTCTAGTGAGAAAAATAAAAGCTGTCTAACAGAACAATGCTCCATTGGTAGAAGATTCATGACCTGTTAATACACTGGGGGGCACAGGCAGATATGCCAGGGCATCCCATTAAAGCCCAGGACAGTCTTAAACATACCGATCAAAATATTAATGGTACCTTATAAACAATGTGCCTTTATCTGACAGTGATTTACTTTACAAAGACCTTAATCCAAGCGTGTGCTCATTAGCAGTGGCCTTTAACTCACACTCTGGGGTGACACACACAGGTGGAATATAGTGTTTATGTAATCTTCTCATAAGCTCTGTTTGAAATTTGTCAAACTGCATCACTGTTTAACTATGTGCCAGTCAAAATCCACACTGCCAGATGGGTGCCTTTCTGCTAACCTTGCCCAAGGCTTCTAAGTCACACAACATTTCTCCATTGTTACCTCTTTCTATTTCCCTCCTGTGTCTCCAGCACTGTGAGCAAGTCAAAAAGTGACTACCACGACTCTTATTTCTTTTTAAATGAAAGCGCATGCTGGCTGTGAATAAAAGTTCATGTCACTTATGATAACTGCCGACATGCAACCACATAACACCTTAAAAGTTTTGTGGTTACAAGCAGAACAGTCGAGTTGAGCACAGATGTCCTATTAAAAAACAAGTTATATCGGTGTTGATGTTTATGGAAACAGTGATGGAAAAAAAAACTTGACAGAAAACAGCCCAGTTATTAGCTGCATTTAAGATTTAGCAATAGGACGGACACACACACACACACACACACACACACACACACACACACACACACACACACACACACACACACACACAAACACATACACTGTGTAAAAAAGATGAGCTCCTCACCTTCCCTGCATAGACGAAACCTTTCTCAAATGCCTTAAAGTTTTAAAGAAAATTGTATCCATGCCTAAATTAGAACATTTACTGGTTCTTGTTAAAGTGACTGTATTGTTGTGTGGTAATTAATTCAATTCAATTCAATTTTATTTATAGTGCCAAATCATAACAAAACTTATCTCAGGACACTTTACAAACTATGTAAAGACCACACTCTATGACTTATTTATGATAAACATAGACCTAAATACCCCGGTAGAGTACGGTTTCAACGAAAACCTTCACTATTACAGGCAGGAACGTCAGACAGACCCAGCTCTGTGGAGGACAGCCATCTGTCTTGAGCGGTTGTGGAGGAAGAAAAGGAGAGAGAAAGAGAGAAAAAACGGACAGATGGACAGAGAAAGACAAAACAGACACAGACACACTTCCAGTAACTATAATAATATCTATAGTAATGTGAATATGACTTATATGTTATGGCAGTTAATACAGCAGTATAGTAGAAACAAGCACAGCTAAGGTTATAAATTATAATAGTAGCAGGAAGCGTCATGCAGGACCACGGCAGCAGGCACCACCACGATCAGCAGAGACCTGCGAGACGACAAAGCACAAACAACTCCGGGGAAGAAGTTGAATTAGTAACATGCATTGATGAGACATGAATGATACAGACGGAGAGGAGAGAGGCTCAGAGTATCTGGAAAAGTATTATACCTGGCAGACTAGGCCTATAGCAGAATAATTAAGCGGAACAAAATCAGCTTAAATTTAACAACATTGCTAAGGGCTCGTAAGCCCTAGCTGTAAGCTTTATCAAAAAGGAAAGTTTTAAGTTTACTCTTAAATATGGGGACAGTGTCTGACGTGTTACGGTGACGTATTACGTTATTTCCGGTGCTTGTGTGTTGGTCACTCGTTGTTGTTTCACTGTTAGCTGCTCTCGCTAAATTCAACTGTTTTTGCTATAATATTCACCACAGCGGCTAACTACCGCTTAACATTTAAACATCCATTAGTTCTACTCAAGCACTCACAGCTCTCCTTCTTTCAGCCGCTTTCTGGCTAACTAATCGTTACACGCTGTTAGCCACTTTAGCTTAGCAGTTAGCTTCACGGCTGGTGATGGCTTCCCCCGCTCTCTCTCCTGCTCTCTCTTGCTCGGAGTGTCGTATGTTTAGCTACTCCTCTGCCTCCTTTAGTGATAATGGTAAGTGTAATAGGTGTAGTGTATTTGTAGCGCTGGAGGCGAGGCTCAGTGAGTTAGAGGCACGGCTCCGCACCATGGAAGCTCAGTCTTACGCTACAGTAGCTAGCCAGCCACCTACAACTTTAGCCGGTGCGAAGCCACATAGTGTAGCGTTAGCTCCTGCTAGCCCTCCCCCGGCAATCCCTGAGCAGCCAGGGTCCTCCTGGGTGACTGTGAGAGGAAAGCATAGTTCTAAATCGAAGCCCATGGTTAACCATCCGCACGTTCACGTTTCAAACAAGTTTTCTCCACTCAGTGACACGCCTGCTGAGAAAACAACACTGGTTATTGGCAGCTCCATTTTGAGAAACGTGAACTTAGTGACACCAGGGACGATAGTAAAATGCATCCCAGGGGCCAGAGCGGGCGACATTGAATCCTATTTGAAACTTCTGGCTAGGGATAAACGTAAATATGGTAGGATTGTTATTCACGTCGGCGGTAATGACACCCGATTACGTCAATCGGAGGTCACTAAAATTAATGTGCAGTCGGTGTGTTCTTATGCAAAAACTATGTCGGACTCCGTAATTTTCTCTGGTCCCCTGCCCAACTTGACTTGCGATGACATGTATAGCCGCATGTCATCATTCCGTCGCTGGCTGTCTGGATGGTGCCCGGTAAATAATGTGGGCTTCGTAGATAATTGGCAGTCTTTCTGGGGAAAACCTGGTCTTATTAGGAGAGATGGTATTCATCCTACTTTGGAGGGTGCTGCTCTCATATCTAAGAACCTGGACGCAGTTGTTAGCGGTCTAAAACCATGACAACCCAGCGTTGGGATCAGGAAGCAGAGTCGCAGTTTAATACACCTCTCTGCGCTGCCCTTATCGCAGGTGCCCAGGAAGCAGAGTGGCAGTCTTACACACCTCTCTGCGCTCCCTGTGGAGCATTTTCCAGCTCAGTTTAGTATACAAACACTGTCTGCCCCACGATCATTTAAATTAAACAGATCAAAAATGAACAGAAGAGGAGCTATAAAGAAAAACTTGATACAAATCAACGCAAAATCTGCGACAATGCAACAATATCAGAAAATAAAATGTGGACTTTTAAACATTAGATCTCTCTCATCTAAAGCTGTATTAGTAAACGATCTGATATCAGACAACCATATTGATTTACTCTGTCTGACCGAAACCTGGCTGCGTCCCGAAGAATATGTTAGCCTAAATGAATCCACTCCTCCCAGTCATATTAATACTCATATTTCTCGAGGCAGTGGTCGAGGAGGAGGCGTTGCAGCTATTTATAATTCAGGCCTATTAATAAACCCTAAACCTAAACTAAATTATAATTCATTTGAAAGTCTTGTTCTTAGTCTTTCACATTCAACCTGGAAAACTGTGCAGTCAATTATATTTGTTATAGTGTACCGTGCTCCCGGTCCCTACTCTGAATTTCTGTCCGAATTCTCAGAGTTTCTGTCAAATTTAGTCCTTAAATCCGACAAAGTAATAATTGTAGGTGATTTTAATATTCATGTGGACAGCGATAATAATAGTCTCAGTATCGCGTTTATCTCTCTATTAGATTCAATTGGTTTTAGTCAGAGTATACATAGACCTACTCACTGTTTTAATCACACCCTCGACCTTGTTTTGGTTTATGGTGTGGAAATTGATGACTTAATAGTCTTTCCACAGAATCCTATTTTATCAGACCATTATTTAATAACTTTTGAATTCATATTACAGGACTACTCACCACTGGGTAAAAGTGTCTACACCAGATGTTTATCTGATAGTGCTATAACTAAATTTAAGGAAGCGATTCCATCTGCATTTACTTTAAATATTCAAGACTCCTGCACTAACGTTAGTTTCTCTGAAATTGATCACCTTGTTGAAAGTGTTGCAGGCTCTCTAAGAACAACACTTGACTCTGTTGCTCCTTTAAAAAAGAAGATAATAAAACAGAGGAAGTTAGCTCCGTGGTATAACTCACAAACCCGTGAATTAAAACAAATATCGCGAAAGTTGGAAAGTAAATGGCGCTCCACTAAACTGGAGGAATCTCACTTAGTTTGGCAAGAAAGTCTTAAAACCTATAGGAAGGACCGCCGTAATGCCAGAGCAGCCTATTAGGAGAATAAGAACAATCCTAGATTTCTTTTTAGCACTGTAGCCAGGCTGACAGAGAGCCACAGCTCTATTGAGCCATGTATTCCTATAACCCTCAGTAGTAACGACTTCATGACCTTCTTTAATGACAAAATTATAACTATTAGAGACAAAATCAACTCGCTTGGCACTATTTGTTCATCAAACCCAGGAACCTTACAAACTGTACGACCTGAAATATTCTTGGACTGCTTTTCTACAGTCGACCTTAACAAATTAACCTCTACTATTTCAGCATCAAAACCTTCTACTTGTCTTCTAGACTCTATTCCAACTAGGTTACTTAAAGAAGTGTTACCTTTAATTAGCACTCCTGTATTAGATATGATTAACATGTCTTTGTCAGCAGGTTATGTACCACAGTCTTTTAAAGTAGCTGTAATTAAACCTCTTCTTAAAAAGCCGAGTCTTGATCCTGAGGTACTAGCCAACTATAGACCTATATCTAACCTTCCTTTTCTCTCTAAGATCCTCGAGAAATTAGTTGCCAATCAGTTGTGTGACTTTTTACATAATAATGAGTTATTTGAGGATTTCCAGTCAGGATTTAGAGCAAATCATAGCACTGAGACAGCACTGGTGAAAATTACTAACGACCTTCTAATAGCTTCAGACAAAGGACTTGTCTCTGTACTTGTCTAACTAGATCTTAGTGCTGCCTTCGACACTATTGACCATCACATCCTGCTACACAGACTAGAGCATCTGATCGGCATTAAAGGAACCGCACTGAGCTGGTTTAAGTCATATTTATCAGATAGATCTCAGTTTGTACATGTTAATGACAAATCCTCCATGCACACTAAAGTTAGTCACGGAGTCCCACAGGGTTCTGTCCTTGGACCGATTCTTTTCACCTTATATATGCTTCCCTTAGGAATTATTATAAGGAAGCACTCCATAAATTTTCATTGTTATGCTGATGATACACAATTATATTTGTCGATCAAACCAGAAGAAACCCATCAGTTAAATAAACTTCAAATGTGCATTAAGGAAATAAAAAGCTGGATGACCTGCAATTTCCTGATGTTAAACTCAGACAAAACTGAAATTATTGTACTTGGCCCCAAAGGCCTCCGAAATTCAATAGCTAAAGATATTGTTACTCTGGATGATGTAGTGTTGTCCTCCAGCACCACAGTAAGGAATCTGGGTGTTATTTTTGATCAGGATATGTCCTTCGATTCTCACATAAAACTAACAACAAGGACTGCATATTTTCACCTGCGTAATATTGCAAAAATTAGGAACATTGTGTCTCAGAAAGATGCAGAGAAACTTGTTCATGCATTTGTTACTTCTAGGCTGGACTATTGCAATTCCTTATTATCAGGCTGCTCCAATAAGTCTGTTAAGAGTCTCCAGTTGGTCCAAAATGCTGCAGCTCGTGTACTAACTAAAACAAATAGAAGAGAACATATTTCTCCTGTATTAGCTTCTCTGCACTGGCTACCTGTAAAATCTAGAATAGAATTTAAAATCCTTCTCCTTACGTACAAAGCTCTTATTGGTCAGGCTCCGTCGTATCTTAAAGAGCTCATAGTACCGTATCACCCAACTAGATCTCTGCGCTCTGAGAATGCAGGGCTACTCGTCGTTCCTAGAGTCTCCAAAAGTAGAATGGGAGGCAGAGCCTTCAGCTACTAAGCTCCTCTCCTGTGGAACAAACTCCCAAATGTTATTCGGGAGGCAGACACTGTCCCCTTATTTAAAAGTAAACTTAAAACTTTCCTTTTTGATAAAGCTTACAGCTAGGGCTTACGATAAGACTTTATTCTGCTTAATGATGCTGCTATAGGCCTAGTCTGCCGGGGGATAATACTTTTCCTGATACTCTGAGCTTCTCTCCTCTCTGTCTGAATCATTCATGTCCCATCAATGCATGTTACTGATTCAGCTTCTTCCCCGGAGCTGTTTGTGCTTTGTCGTCTCGCAGGTCTCTGCTGATCGTGGTGGTGCTTGCTGCCGTGGTCCTACATGACGCTTCCTGCTGCTATTGTCACTGTTACTCATATATACTATCACTAGTTTAATAAACTATAAAATTTGTAGCTGTATTGTAGCTGCTATTGCCACTACTCATCATTGATCATGTTTGCCACCATAATTATTATCATTTTCATATTCTGTCACCTTAGCTGTGCTTGTTTCTACTATTCTGTTGTATTAACTGCCTTAACATATACGTCATATTCACATTACTATAAATATTATAGTTACTGTTAGGCTTTGCTTGCATCTCTGGAAGTGTGTCTGTCTGTCTCTCCCTGTCCATCCGTGTGTCTTTTCTCTCTTTCTCTCTCCTTTTCTTCCTCCCCAACCGGTCAAGACAGATGGCTGTCCTCCACAGAGCTGGGTCTGTCTGACGTTCCTGCCTGTTATAGGGAAGGTTTTCGTTGCCACTGTACTCTACAGAGGAATTGTTGGGTCTATGTAAATCATAAATAAGTCATTGAGTGTGGTCTTTACCTACTCTGTAAAGTGTCCTGAGATAACTTTTGTTATGATTTGACACTATAAATAAAATTGAATTGAATTGAATTGTCTGTATTACGAATAACACTTGGGAGTCGGTTCCACAGGAGAGGAGCTTGGTAGCTGAAGGCTCTGCCTCCCATTCTACTTTTGGAGACGACAAGTAGCCCTGCATTCTCAGAGCTCAGCGATCTAGTCGGGTAATACGGTACTATGAGCTCTTTAAGATACGATGGAGCCTGACCAATAAGAGCTTTGTCGGTAAGAAGAAGGATTTTAAATTATATTCTAGATTTTACAGGTAGCCAGTGCAAAGAGGTTAATACAGGAGGAATATGTTCTCTTTGATTTGTTTTAGTCAGTACACAAGCTGCAGCATTTTGGACCAACTAGAGACTTTTAACAGACTTATTGGAGCAGCCCGATAATAAGGAGTTGCAGTAGTCCAGCCTAGAAGTAACAAATGCATGGACTAGTTTTTCTGCATCTTTCTGAGACACAATGTTCCTAATTTTTGCAATATTACGCAGGTGAAAATATGCAGTCCTTGTCGTAAATTTTATGTGAGAATCGAAGGACATATCCTGATCAAAAATGACACCCAGATTCCTTACTGGGGTGCTGGAGGACACAACATCATCCAGAGTAACAATTTCTTTAGCTATTGAGTTTCGCAGGCCTTTGGGGCCAAGTACAATGACTTCAGTTTTATCTGAGTTTAACGTCAGAAAATTGCAGGTCATCCAGCTTTTTATTTCCTTAATGCACATTTGAAGTTTATCTAACTGATGGGTTTCATCTAGTTTGATTGACAAGTATAATTGTGTATCATCAGCATAACAATGAAAGTTTACGGAGTGCTTCCTTATAATATTTCCTAAGGGAAGCATATATAAGGTGAATAGAATTGGTCCACGGACAGAATCCTGTGTGACTCCGTGACTAACTTTAGTGTGAATGGAGGATTTGTCACTAACATGTACAAAGTGAGATCTATTTGATAAATATGACTTAAACCAGCTCAGTGCGGTTCCTTTAATGCCAATTAGATGCTCCAGTCTCTGTAGCAGGATGTGATGGTCAATAGTGTCGAAGGCAGCACTAGGATCTAGTAAGACAAGTACAGAGACAAGTCCTTTGTCTGAAGCTATTAGAAGGTCGTTAGTAATTTTTACCAGTGCTGTCTCAGTGCTATAATTCATTCTAAATCCTGACTGGAAGTCCTCAAATAACTCATTATTATGTAAAAAGTCACACAGCTGATTGGCGACTAATTTCTTGAGGATCTTAGAGAGAAAAGGAAGGTTAGATATAGGTCTATAGTTGGCTAGTACCTCTGGTCAAGACTGGGCTTTTTAAGAAGAGGTTTAATTGATTGACTGCTGATAAAGACATGTGAATCATATCTAATACAGGAGTGCTAACTATAGGTAACACTTAGTAATCTAGTTGGGATAGAGTCTAGGAGACAAGTAGAGCGCTTTGATGCGTAAATAGTAGAGGTTCATTTGTTAAGGTCAACAGTAGAAAAGCAGTCCAAGAACATATCAGGTCATACAGTTAGTTCCTGGGTTCCTGGGTTTGGAGAAAAATCTGTGCCAAGGGAATTGATTTTGTGTAGTTATAATTTTGTCATTAAAGAAGGTGATGAAGTCGTTACTACTGAGGGTTATAGGAATACATGGCTCAATAGAGCTGTGGCTCTCTGTCAGCCTGGCTACAGTGCTGAAAAGAAATCTAGGATTGTTCTTATTCTCCTCTATTAAAGATGAGCAATAGGCTGCTCTGGCATTACGGAGTGCCTTCCTATATGTTTTTAGACTTTCATGCCAAGCTAAGCGAGATTCCTCCAATTTAGTAGAGCGCCATTTACTTTCTAATTTTCGCGATACTTGTTTTTAATTAATCAACGAGCTGGCTCTCTTAAACATACCGGTCAAAATATTAATGGTACCTTATAAACAATGTGCCTTTAATTGACAGTGATTTATTTTACAAAGACCTTAATCCAAGCGTGTGCTCGTTAGCAGTGGCCTTTAAAAAACATATAATACAAATAAAAATAATAATCATCTCAATCATTTAAACATCCATTGATTTGAAGAAGAAGAAGAAGAAGAAGAAGAAGAAGAATATATACCGCTTTACCTCACAACAATATTGTAACATCGAACATGAATGCAGACTTCATGGTCACTATATTGGATAAAGAAAAAGTCTGGTGATGTTCAATATTTGACTTCATGTCATCAAGTATTTTCTATAAATCTTAACATATATTCCTCTCCATGAAAACACACCATTGAGCACCACGGCTGCACCGGCTCAAAGGTTTCTTTATTTCCTCTTGTCTGAGTGACCTATACTAAATAATACACTGCTAGGCTGTTTTAGGTTGTTGTTTTTTTATTTTAAAAAATTGTATTTAAGTTTTTTTTAACAAAATCATATATTATACATTTTTGACCCATTATTGATGATTTATGTCTCCAGCCGCACACAGAAATGATAAAGAGATGAACTAAGGCATTTTTGTTTTGGTCTTACTGAGAAAAAATATTAAAAATAACAGCAATTTTTCTCTAGTACCACACAAAAACGATGGAAAAGTCATCATGATTTGTAGTTCCTAAAACATGCTTGACACTGTATGATCCTTTAAAAATACTTGAATAATTGATTGATTACTTGTAATAGCAGCATATTTTTAGTAAACATTACATTCACTTAACACTTGATGGTCAACAAATTCCCTGCTCCAAGATTTATTAATAAGCGGAAAAATTCAGATAAAACACGGTGATTAGGTTCATCAGATCACTCATCGGATTATTTTTTTTCTCTAAATGTTTTATATTTTCATGTTTATATTCTCAAGTTCTCAAGCTCATTGTTATTTCTCAAGTAGGAAATAACAATTAGCTGTATACTATGAAAAGTTGCATTTATGGAATGTGTGTGTGTGTGTGTGTGTGTGTGTGTGTGTGTGTGTGTGTGTGTGTGTGTGTGTGTGTGTGTGTGTGTGTGTGATCCAATAAGTTCTTTTTAAAAAACACATTTTTAAACACAATACATTTAAGTTGGGCCAGGGGAAGTTGTTGTGCTCTCCAGGAAACTGAAGGGAGCTGTTTGAACTGATGGAAGGCAGAGTTAGTCAAGAATCTGTTTTGAACAATCATACAAAGATTAAGGATGTTAAAAGCCATTGCAGGGCTTTGTTTTGACAAGCTTAAAATGTTCCTCCAACCTAATATTTACAGCAGACAAGCATCTTCGCACTAGACACTAGACCGATGGATGAGCTCCGTAAGTGCTTCGCATCAATTTAGCCAGCTAATGTCCAAGTTGGATTGTGAACTGTACTCTTGTCATCAAATGCCATATATAAGGCAGAATCTAATGTGTTTCTGTGTTGCCTTCTTCTCTGTTATTGTAAGCGTTGTTGGATCTAATGATAGAGAAGCCCAGCTGGAACTATCAGCCTCTGCTCCCAATCTAAACAAAGTGACATAGTGCAGGTGTCCGCTGCCTCCCAGCACCTCAGTGGAAAACATTGGATTGGAGCAGGGCTTCCTTTATAGTTTTTAAATGGAGGTGCAGGTCAATGGCTCCAATCCAAGGCCCCGATCAATACCCTGACCCTCTAGTCAGCCTACTCCGGCCTGGAACCGAAAGAGAGAGAGAGGTGTAAACCAGACGCTGACCGATGACCTTCCTGCCAAACTACCTGCACCTACAAAGGAAGCCTCTGATGGATGGCGGCTGAAGATTGCTCATGTTTGTATAGAAGCATTTCAAGCTGCTTCTTGCCTTAGTAGAATACAGCAACTTTCCTCTGAGGGATCTTCTAGTTCGAACACATTCAAACCTCATTTGTGGGAATAACTATAAAACAAAAGTACAAATTTAAAGAAGAAAAATCTTTTGGATCATTCACAGGGCCTCTGCTGCAGTGACAAGCCAATATTGTTAGCAGTGGCGTGCACAGACTTTTTGAAGGGCAGGGGCAAAAAGGAAAAAAAGGGCACATATAGCGTGTCCTCACCATTGAAGAAGGCACTTAAGCATGCATTTTGCATTTTGGCTTACAAGAGGGCACTGTAACATACCCCCCATTACCATTTTGCATTGTTTGCCGGATGATTACTTTTCCATGTAATCGGTTAGGCTGACAGAACTTAATTAACAAATATTACATGTTGAATTCCAATTGAAAAAGTAGTTTGAATCGGTAATCAATAGTGTCAGCTTGGGTATCTTATAAGTGCTGATTCTTATGGGATCCTCTGCTTAATTACTATGTATCTTATTACAGTGCTTCAGGTTGGCTGCATGACTAATGGCCTGCTGATACAGGTCGAATTCACATTTTTGGAAGACATTAGTGAGAAAATTCCAAACTTTTTCATTAAGCTTTTAATATATCCATCACAGAGACAAGGCAATTCTTGCTACAATGTTTTTAATGTTCATTCAAGATGGCAAAGTGGCATTTCCACATAATAAATCCCGTCAGGTTTGGCTCTGCGTCATCAAGTTCCACTGAGTGGATCGTGGCGTAATTAATCAGAAATTCATACCTTTCATTAAGGCATTTGTCACCATCTATCAAATTCATAAACTGAGACATTTTCCACATATATAACTCCAACATCAGAAGGATTAGCATCACAGCTGGTCCACTCATATGAAGAAGGCTATTCAACAACATGTGAAAAGGAATTCACTATATTGATGGAATGTAAGTAGATTTACTTGAGTTGAATTTAAAATCATGTTGAAGAACTAAAATCAGCTCCTCCTTTACAAGGTTAGGTACAAATTGTAATAATACATAAACATAATACAGTATATTCATTAGGCAACCCTGAAAGAGACCGATCTTATGCATACTAAGTACTTGTACTTTGTATACCTTAAAGGGGATCTATGCTCATTTCTAGATTCATACTTGTATTTTGTGTTTCTACTAGAACATGTTTACAGGCTTTAATGTTCAAAAAACACGGAAATATTCTCATATTATCACCCTCTGAAATGTGTCAAAAAGTCAAAAAAGCAATCTTCCACCGCAAACAAAGTTTTCTCCATGGTTGTGCCCCCCTCAGACAGAACAGAAGACCTGATGGCTTATTTGAAGTCACAATTTCTGAAAAAAGGGCTGTCCGCATTTCTCTGTGGCTTGAGCATTTTGATACTTTCACAGTATTTAGAAAGAGCCTCCACCTGCTTTACAATCGAAAATACAAGGAAATCTCACTTTTTTACAATGTGAGATCATTAAGTGCATTTTGCTAAAGAGATATTTATCTGATTTTAAACCAGCTGTGTATCATGGCTGTGTGTGCAGATCACCAGTGTTTGGTTGCCCTCCGTGGCCGCAGTCCATAGAGCTTGGAGTATCAGTGGTTTGCCGAGACAAAATGTATTGTTTTATCTACAGAAACCTGACAAATTTCATGATTCAGACCAAAGAAGGAAATCAGGTGACGTAGTATAAGAGCACTTCAGTCTGAGTAGGGAGGAGGGTTGGTTTGGGTGAGGGGTCCAAAAACACAGGACTTTCACCCAGAGGACCAATGTCTTGGAAGTAATAATCCAAACCTTTTCCAAAAAAATTTCTGGTCCTAATGAAGGTGATTTGTTGTCACCTTTTGTTGCCTTAACAGAGCAGGGTCCACTTCTGGTTGCCGCTTCATTGCCTCCACACAGCACTGTTTCCCCAATATGTGAAATACCAACATTTTTTACACACAGAGGGACACTTAATTCTCTGCTCTTGATGACATTACTCCACTATATCTTTACATAGCGAATAGCTGTTTGATGCTATAGTGATGTTCTAAATGTTGAGCTCCTTTAAATGATCTGAATACTTCCTGTACCACTGATTATTATTAAATTAGGGCCCCGGCACCGACGGACGTCGGGCCAGCGAAGGCCCTATTGAAATTGCTTAAAATTTTTATTATTATTCTTCTCTCAAATGAATTGGCTTTATGGAGGCTTTATCATATTCAAAAACTCCCCAAACCTCACAGTTAATTTAGTTGTGATGAAAATGTACGTATTTCATTGTTTTCAGAAATGGGCATGGCAAATTGACTCACTAGCGCCCCCTAGAATACAGCCCCTACACCCAGATTGACGGAAATGTATGAAAACCAGTAGACTTATAAAACGCATACAGGTGTACAAAAAAGCCTCTCGGAGCGATATCCTACATTTAACAGGAAGTCGGCTATTTTGAATTTCATGGCCATCACTTTTGCACATGTCATACTTTAAAGAACTCCTCCTAGAGATTTAACACAATCAACTTCAAAATCAGTCATTACCATCTAAACACATGTCTGATCAAACAATACTTAGCGTTTGCATTTTAACTTTACTGTGTGGATGATGCTGGGTGCCAAAGATGTGCCTCTCGCCATGAAGCAGGAAGTTGTTCTAACTTCCCCATACATTGTCCAATCTCTTTAAAACTTCTCATCATTCATTTGAGTCCCACCCTGAACACAACCCCATCTTAATATTGACTCACAGTCATAGGGCCCCCTGCTGGCAACAGGAGGTCACATGTTTTAACGTCTTTATACTCCTAACAAACTCCTCCTAGAGATTTAACACAATCGAGTTCAACATTTGTGAGTAGCATCTTAAGACATGTGTGACTAAAGGATATTCGGCATTTACGTTTTAACGGCACCGTATGGGCCTAACAGCCAAAGCGCCACTTACTGGAAGTCAGCCTAATATGACAAAATTCATCAATTTAATCACATTTTCAAAGTGCTTTCTCACTTAATGCAGAACAACACAAAGCGTGTCTAGTGCATGCTCTCTAACGCCACACAGCGGAGACGGGACACGCTGCAACAGTTGCGATCAGGGTTCGGCCAGCTCCCCCGACGTGCAAGGTGAACTGCATTTTTAAACTGATATTAATAAAACACAATGTATATTTAAGAGCCGCAGTTTAGTTCAACGTTATCACATCACTGTTCATGCTTTAGTATTTAATGCAGAATGTAATTTTGTTCATTCAGTGCGTTTACATGTATGGTCTTATTCCGGTTAAGTGAATAACCAGTTCTCACCGTATACATGAGTGTGGAAGGATAGGAAGAATGTTGTTGCTGTTGTTTTTGGCGCCGTTGCTTCCAGATCTATTCTATTTCTGGGTCAAAAACCAGTGCAGCCACATAACCCCATCTTGCACCGGTTAAGATGGATACATGCAAGTTATCCAGGTCTGTTAACTGGGGTAAGGCAACTTTTAACTAGGGTACGGTGTTTACATGGTGTTTGAGAAACCAGGTTATTGCCTTAACCCCAATGTAATCAGGTTTTTAACCTGCATGTAAACACACTTATCTGATAGAATAAATATCAAGCTACAGTGTATAAAAGAAAAGAACACATGGTCAAACACAGATATGATGCATACTTTGTGTTTTGTCTTCCATACTAATCACCATTGTGATCCCTTAGTAATTGTAATCTTGTGCTTTGCAGTCATCAGGAACCAAACATAATATTTCACAATGATGTTATGATAGCCTAATTCCTCTGGTCTGCCCTCAGTCTGTGAAACACAGCATAAACTGACACACAAGAGAATACGCAGGTGTTAAAACACTGTGTCGTTTTGACATGTTTTTGTTTCATTAACACTGTATTAATCCATCTGAGCGTCTAGTACACCTGTGCTGTGAACACGGATACGTTCCTATACTTTAGCATTCCTCAGTGACAGCTCCACGCCTCTCCTTCTCCATGTCCCCACCTGTGCTAGTCACAACAATTTACCCCACTTTTCCATCCAAACACCCACCTCTGCCTGAGTCAACCATGTTGTTTTGACAGACCGTTTGGAAAAAACAGCTGCTGGAAGTGGACAGCAAAGCTTCAACCGCCCCGTAAAAGGTCGCTCAAGTGTTGGCTGACACAATCAAAATGCAATCCATTAAGAGCTCTGGGATGATAGCAGCAGCAGTTTGTAACTCAGCAGCTTGGTTAATGGCCTGTCTTAATGTTCTGTGAGCTGATGTCATGGCACGCCAGTTGAGCCTGAATACATAAGTAGGAATGTGTTCTGTCGTGACACGCCATATAATCACAGCAAACAGGATAATTTTGTAATCACATCTCAATGACTCACTTGCATGTGCTCATAAGTGAGAAGTAACAGCTTGGATGAATAAGTGTTTCTTTCTGGGCCGGGAGCTCTGAAACTCACCACTTCCCACAGTTGTTCTGAAGATAAATGTCATCATTGGTATGTGGCTTTAAAGTCATAAGAGCTCAAAAAAAGGAAGCTCACTGAAATATCATAAGAAAAGTAAAAACTTTGCATTAAGATTGGATTATGGTGACGTGTTTTCATGCCTTAATGTTGCTTTAGAAGGCATTCGATTACATTTTAGAGACTGTGGTTAGGAAACACACTCGCCAAACATATCTCCATGCAAGCTGACCCAATGAATGAATGAGGCAGAGTATTATACTCTTAGTATATATATACTCTACTTTTCTTCTTTTCATTTAACATTCCCTGACACTCGGGGGCCTTCTGTGTGTTGGGTATGATGCAAATTAGTAAAACCCTATTTTATCAGACCATTATTTAATAACTTTTGAACTGTTATTACAGGAATACTCATCTTGAGGCAAAAGTTTCTACGCTAGATGTTTATCTAAAAGTGCTGTCACTAAATTCAAAGAAGTGATTCCATCAGCATTTGATTTAATAAAGAACAATCCTAGATTTCTTTTCAGCACTGTAGCCAGGCTGACAGAGAGCCACAGCTCTATTGAGCCATGTATTCCTATAACCCTCTGTAGTAATGACTCCATGACCTTCTTTAATGACAAAATTATAACTACTAGAGACAAAATCAACTCGCTTGGCACCAACTTTTCTTCAAACCCAGGTACCTTAGAAACAACTGTATGACCTGATGGATACTTCAATTGACCTTCACGAAAATAAACCTCAACTATTTCGTCATCAAAACCTTCTACTTGTCTTCTAGACTCTATTCCAACTAGGCTACATAAAGAAGTGTTACCTTTAGTTAGCACTCCTGTATTAGATATGATTAACATGTCTTTATCAGCAGGTTATGTACCACAGTCTTTTAAAGTAGCTGTAATTAAACCTCTTCTTAAAAGGCCCAGTGGTGACCCAGAGACTGGAGCATCTAATTGACATTAACGGCACCGTATTAAGCTGGTTTAAGTTGTAATTATTATTGTACATGTTAATGACAAATCCTCAATGTACACTAAAGTCAGTCGCGGACTCCCACAGGGTTCTGTCCTGGGAATGATTCTATTCACCTTATATATGCTTCCCTTTGGAAGGAGGAAGCACTCCATAAATTTTCATTGTTATGCTTGTAGGTACTCTAGGTTAATTGGATCAAAAGTGTGACTATAAAATGAAATATTTGAAAAAGAAAATGAATAAAGCCAAATTACTAAAAATGAATAACTTTAATTTATTAAAAACTTCACACGGAGAACCAATTAAATGTAGGGCCTTGACTCACGTTCAGATTGAGATTGAGTATTCAAGTAAATATTAGTTATCACCAATAATTATCAAAGATAATAATAAAATTTACTCTAGTTAAACCAGAGTTCCTCGGGGCACCACCGCCAAGGACGGAATGACAACTAATATAAAAGTCTCATTAAATATATTAAACTACTAATTAAGGGTTGAACACCAATAAATGTAATAGTTTAATCAGTTGAAGGATTTAAAAGTTATTTTCTTAGTAGAAGCTGGCTCATTTATCTTTGTGTAATATTAAATAACCAGACATATAGTAAACACAAACATTTATTAACAAATTAATAAATGCAACAAACAAAACACACAATAAACTAACTAAAGCTAACAGCAAATGGGTTTGTGTGTGCGTATGTGTGTGTGTGTGTGTGTGTGTGTGTGTGTGTGTGTGTGTGTGTGTGTGTGTGTCTGTGTCTGTGTCTGTGTGTGTGTGTCTGTGTGTGTGTGTGTCTGTGTGTGTGTGAAACAAAGAGGAGAGGTGTGGGGCTTTGACCCCTGCAGAGATGGTGTGAACATTTAAGTTACACAAAAGCCAGCAGTTTGAAGACCGCAGAAGTTATGATTCAGGTTATAACAAAGTTACAGTTCTGTAATAGTTTTTATAGTTAGGGCTTACTAGCCCTTAATGGTGCTGATATAGGCCTAGTCTACCGGGGGATAAGACTTTTCCTGATACTCTGAGCTTCTATCCTCTCTGTCTGTATCATTCATGTCTCATTAAAGTGTAATTTCGGCATAACGGCACCCCGTGGTCTTTTTCAACATGAATATACATCAAATTAGCCGTTGAGACAGTTTTTTTCATTGATCACTTATTAACAGAGAAATCCCAGAGAGTTGCTAGAAGCCAGACATGGCTAACACAGAGTAACTCGGGGCAGAGCACTGAACCATCCAAACTGTTTTTTTTAAACCACTAATATTGCTAAATAAAATCACCAAACATCTGCTGTAGCATGATAAGTATTCCTACACATAAAATGAGGCAGAGTTAACAACAACATTGTAAGAGAACCAGGAGTTTATTTAAAAAGACTGTTTTACAATACTACAAGCCTTAGCAGCCGGCTAGATCCATATTGAGAGGCATTCCATACAAGTAGATTACCGAATGCACTGGAGTTCAGTTCAAGGAGGAAAGTATTGAACTGAACAGTTAAAAATAAAAAATTTTTCTGTTGTGAAATTCATGTTTTATTTTGAAAGATTAATCTTCCTCTCGTTTCAGTTCACTTGCCCTTCCTCCTGTGTCACTGGTCTGCTGTGCTCCCTGATAATCTGATTGTGTCCACCTGTGCCACCCTCCCTCATGTGTATATAGTCCTTGTCCTCCCCTGTCTTGTTGCCAGAATATATGGTCTGTTCGTGTACTTCCAGCCATTACCACAGCCTTGTCAAGGAATAAAGCCTGCATTTATCGTACCCTGACTGCATTTGATTCCTCCTTTGCCGAGGCCTAACAATTAGCCATGTATGGCTGCTAGCAACTCTCCGGGAATTTTCTGTTAATATGTGATCAGCAAAAAAACTGTCACGGTGGCTTGTTTGATGTATATTCATGCCGAAAACAACCATGGGATGCAGGTCTCTGCTGATCATGGTGGTGCCTGCTGCCATGGTCTTGCTTGATGTTCCTTCTTGCTGCTATTATTATCAGGGCCCTAGCGCTGACAGCGTCAGCGAGGGACCTACTGTATTTGTAAGGATTATTCTTCCCTGTTATTATTATTATTATTATTATTATGGACCCAGCGGCTACAGCGTCAGCGAGGGACCTATTGTGTTTGTAAGTATTATTCTTCCCTATTATTATGGCCTGAGCGGCGACTGCAAATTGCACGGTGAAAGCCCTATTGAAATTGTGCTGTTTGTTGTTATTGTTATTATTATTATAATTATTATTATTATTTTTATTATTATCTCATCTCATGTCATCTTCAACCGCTTATCCAGGGTCGGGTCGTGGGGGCAGCAGCTTTAGCAGGGGACCCCAGACTTCCCTTTCCCGGGCCACATTAACCAGCTCTAACTGGGGGATCCTGAGGCGTTCCCAGGCCAGTGTGGAGATATAATCTCTCCACCTGGTCCTGGGTCTTCCCCGAGGCCTCCTCCAGGCTGGACGTGCCGGGAACACCTCCCTAGGGAGGCGCCCAGGGGCCTGTTTCACAAAGCAGGTTTAGTGAAAACTCTGAGTCTGTAAACCCTGAAATGAGGGAAACTCTGAGTTTTCCATTTCACAAAGGGAGGTAACTCAAACCAGAGAGAGGGGTAACTCTAGCCTGTTTCACAAAGAGAGGTAACTTAGCCTCTCGGTCAGTTACCATGGTAACATGCTCTCTGAAACTAACCTGGTCGGGACCAGGTTTTTCTCAGAAAACCTTGAGTTTCTCTCTGTCTCCGCCCTCTTTCAGCCACACACAGTGTTTGATTTCCTCATTCATTCAGTCAGCACGCGAGTTTTGGCGTAGTATAGTTCCGTCTGTTTTCTGAGAAAATCATTGCAAAAATCAGACATTATAAGTTATATTTGGTGGCGACTATTTCACTACCATGGCATGTCCTTTTGATAACGATCCCGTGGATGAAGGTGCAGAATTATATATTCGTTTTTTGCAAAAGGGAGTTTTTGTATACAACGTATAAAAATCATTCAGTAGGCCTATATAGAAGTTATATTAGGTGGTGAATATTTCCACTACCATGGCATGTCCTTTTGATAACATCAAAGGTGAAGGTGACGCATTACCGCACAGAGAATTAAATATTCTAAATATAAGATGATTATCAGACCGCGCATAGACGTCCTTAATATACTGCAGCCATAATTACAACATGAATGAAATGGATCTTTTGAGCAAGTTGAGTGTATTTGACTCAGCGTTTCCTATATAAAATCCCAGCTTTTCTTGCAATTCATAGGTTCAAAAGTGTGTGCTTTTAGTCAGGTTACCGGTATATAAACTACTCCTATAGGTCCAAACAACAGCCTTCTGATCCAGAGTAGCATCTATAATGCGAAGGGGTGAATTTCACGACAGGGGTGCTGAATACGCACAACACCGTTTCATGTCACAGTCCACCTCATCCCTCCTTACATTTCCAACATTAACAACCAGTAATGCTCTTATATCCCAGTAGATATTGTGTTCTGCGCTGCGTTTTTTTGCAAACGGGAGTTTTTTAATCAACATATAAAACAGCCACTTACGGTAATATTTACTTTACCATGTAAAACATGCTCAAAATGAGGCGTCACCATGAGATTGTGCCGATGTTTTACCTGTCTGAACAATGTTTTTATGTTTCATCTTAAGCTGCTGCCAAGTGCGCTTCTCCCCCGCGGGGTTGCACTTAAATGAAATAAATTAATAGGCTCCCACTCAAGCAGTTCCCCCTGTGATATTACTGTGATTGCAACAGGACTACATTTAAATTTATGCACTGACCCAAGCAGCAATGTTCTCCCGCACCGTCTCCCTCTCTTTTGCTGCAGTAGCGGTGTAAACCTGCTCAAACTCACCGTATGAGCGTATTAATATTTCCATTTCCAGTTGTAGCGTAGCGCTCCGCTTCCCCGTTGCTATGGTGACTCGTCGAATCAGGGCTCCATTGATGCTGTCTTTTTTTACTTGTGGTGCACGAGCTTAACTCCAGGTCAAACTACTCCGAGTTGATCAACCTAACGCAAATCTGCTGTTCTGGAACTGAAAACTCAGAGTTTCCTATCTCAGAGTAGATCAACTCAGAGTTCCGGGTTAAACTCAGAGTTTTTTTAACCTGCTTTGTGAAACAGGCCCCAGGGGGCATCCTTACTAGATGCCTGAACCACCTCAACTGGCTCCTTTCAACGCAAAGGAGCAGCGGCTCTACTCCGAGTTCCTCACGGATGGCTGAACTTCTCACCCTATCTCTAAGGGAGACTCCAGCCACCCTCCTGAGAAAACCCATCTCGGCCGCATATTATTATTATTATTATTATTGTTATTGTTATTATTGTTCCTCACTTTTCATTCCCCAATTTCGCCCTTTTCCCAAAGTGGAACAGTGGTCTAACATTGCATGTCCCTTCGGCTGGATCCGAAATTTTTTTTTTTTTTTGGGTGGTCGCAAATGTTTGACGCACAATGATGAAATAGCGCCCCCTACAAACTTTCAAAATCTCCATGGGGAATTTGGGAAACTTTGTCCCGCGCACAGGAAAATCAGTACACATATGTATCATACCCGGATATGCAAAAAAGACTCTAGCCATCATAACCTCAACCCAACAGGAAGTCAGCCATTTTGTTTTTAATTTATTCTGATCAAAACACACTACTCCCACAGATTTCGCCTGATCGACTTCAAATTTGCTAAAGGTCATCTACAGACCGAGCTGAGCTTAAGTTCTGCTCTGCACGTCCGTAGGTCAAAGGGCGTGCCTGCTCTGGCTCAATAAACTTTCATTGCTCGCCATTTACATATGAGTGGCTCTCACAACCACATACTTGAGCCAATCAACTTCAAATTGCTGAACATTATGATGGCTACGCCCTAATTCTCCCGACGTTTTAATATCCCACTTTGAAGCGAATTAAAATTTCTTAAAAATACATACTTGACCCCATCAACTTCAATCCACTTCTAAGACATGAAGAACAGGTTGGTGAAACTACATTTTGAATGCTGTTAAACTATGAGTAATGGCGTGTCATGTGGCGACACAATTCCTCGCCAAGGAAATACGTTTGACTTTTTAATGTCTTTAATGAACTTGTATCGTCATGAAAATTGATAAACAGGCTAAGGATGATTACCTCAACGCCTCTATATATCTCGCTCATGTTCCCCCTTATGGAAACAGGAAGTACCATATTTTACATTGACATAGTTTAACTTTCTCCAAACTTTACGTGTGATCAGGGTCCACCACTGAACACACCAGAACACTGGAGGGCCAGCGTCGGGCCAGTGAAGGCCCTATTGAAATTGAAGGAGTTTTTAGGGCCTGAGCACCGATGAACATTGGAAGGAATTGAAGGAATTATTTATTTTTTGTTTTTGTTATTCATGCAAATAAATTGCCTATTTGGAAGTTTTATTATATTCAAAAACTTCCCAAACTTCACACAAAATTTAAGCTCGTTGAAAATGTACGTATTTCATTGTTTTTAGAAATGTGCGTGGCAAATTGGATCGCTGCAACCTGTGAGCGTGGCTTGGCGCCAAAGTTAAGAAACAGGAAGTTGCTGTAATTTCAACAAACATTGCCCAATCTGCACCAATGACAAGAGTCCAGGCCTGAAGACACTTGCATGACAATATTGACTCACAGTGATAGCGCCCCCTGCTGGGACCCTCTAAATTACAGCCCCTCCCCCAAGATTGAAGTACAAATATGAAAATCGGTAGGCATATGAAACACCTCCAGACGTATAAAAAAAGCCTCTTGAAACAATATCCTTAACTCAACAGGAAGTCAGCCATTTTGAATTTTATGGTCATTTTTTCCACTTTTGCACGTGTCATACTTGAACAAACTCCTCCCAGGGTATTCACACGATTGACTTCAAAATCAGCCAGTACCATCTAAAGATATGTCTGATCAAACAATAATCAGCACTTTTTTCAATTTTTTTCTATGTGTCGCCGTAGCTTGCCGTCAAAGTTAGGCCTTTTTCCACAGTTAGGAAACAGGAAGTAGCTGTAATTTCAGCATACATTGTCAAATCTGCACCAAATTTCTCATGCATGACAAGAATCATGGTCTGAACACACATCTTAATATGGAGTCACAGTCATAGTCCCCCCTGCTGGCGACAGGAAGTCACATTTTTTAACATGTCTTAATACTTTAACAGTTGAAAGATACATCTTGCTGATGCGCTGGGACACATCATCAGTGATTTAACCTGGGGTCACTTGGTGTTTCGGGTCTTTCAACATCAGACACCCTCAACCAGGCGACCCGACCAGAGTTGATCAGACTCCGGCCTGTGTCCCAGCAGCATTCTTCCACGGATCAGCCCTCTTGATCCAAAGCCATCTTGTGGCTCTTTCTGCGGCTTCAGTTGCAGATCTGATGGCCTTCCTCTTTGCCTCACCAGTGAGGCCCAGCATGGTGAGGGATTTGCAGAGGGACTGCCTTGCAAATCCGCGGCATCCCACCTCCAGGGGTTCACAGTAAGTCCTCCAGCCTTGGCTCCTACACTCCTCCACCAGCTCCTGGTGCTTGGCACGCTTCCGCTCATTTCCCAGGGCGCTGTTCCAGAATGATCAATTGTTTGGTGGAATCAGAAACAATGATCATATTTGGTCGGAGCTGTGTTGTTGTTATTCTTGCTGGGATCTTCAGCTGTTTGCCCAGGTCCACTTCTAGCTGCCAGTCTGTGGCGGTAGTGAGGAGACCTGACCTGGCCCTCACTTGGATAGTGGGCTTCTCTCCAGCTCTGTGGAATCTGATTGGCTCAGGCTTGCTGTGGCCCATGGTGATGTTAATGGCCTTGGCTATACTCTCAGCAACCGCCTTCAGCACCTGGTCGTGGCGCCAGCGATAGCGCCCCTCTCCAAGGGCTTTGGGGCAGCTACTGAGGAGGTGTTCCAGGGATCCCCTTCTTGGACACTGGGGGCAGGATGGTGTCTCTGATTTGCCCCAGACATGGAGGTGGGATGGACTGGGTAGGACATCATAAACAGCTTGGACTAGGAACCTGATGTTAAGGGAGTCTGCTCTCCAGATGTTGGGCCAGGTGATCTTCCGTTGCAGAACATTCTCCCATTTAGTCCAAGCTCCCTGTTGTCCCATACCCACCATCCTGCTGGCTCGTTCTTCCTCCACGCCTGCCCGCACTTCCTGCTGGATGAGGTGTTGCTGCTGTTTTCCCTTGGCTTTGTCCACCCTGGGTGATGGGAAATAGCCAATACCTGCGCGTCCTGAGGCTATGGACCCAACCACTACCTTCTGCCTCAGTTGCGACTCTGCCACTTCCAGAGCTTCGTCTGCCCTCCATTTCCGGCATGTTCGCTCTGGATGCCAGCCGAATCGACCTTTTCATCCGTGGATTCCCTGTACTACAGGGCTTCTCGAGTTCTAGTCACCATGAACTCTTCAGTTAGTCCACTGAATGGAAGCTTCAAGGTGTTGCTACTGCCGTACAGGGCAGCACTGCTCAGACTTCGGGGTAGGCCGAGCCATCTTCGCAAGTAGCTGCTGATCTTTCTCTCCATGGCCTCTATAGTTGTAATGGGTACTGTGTATACTGGCAGAGGCCACAGGATGCGGGGCAGGATGGAATGCTGGTAAATCCAGGCCTTGAATCTCCCTGGCAAGCCAGATCTGTCGACGCATCTCAACCAGCCCTCAAGCTCCTTGCTGGTTCTCTGGATGGATGACGAGTCTTTGAGGCTGCAATCAAAGAGCTTTCCAAGACTCTTGACTGGCTGTTCGGTAATGGACGGGATGGTGGCTCCAGCCTGAGAGAAGCGGTACCTATCTGTCACCTTTCCCTTCTTGAGCACCAGAGATCTTGATTTTACTGGCTTAAAGCTCATCCCTGCCCATGTGATGAGCTTCTCTAGCCCTTGCAGAATCCATCTGCAGCCCGGGACAGATGTGGTGGTGACAGTTAGGTCGTCCATGAATGCTCTTATAGGGGGCTGGCGTACTCCAGATTTTTTCAGGGGTCCCCTGCACTCCACCTCTGCTGACTTGACGATCATGTTCATGGCGAGTGCAAAGAGGATGACTGAGATTATGCAGCCTGTTATTATGCCCTTCTCAAGTCGATGCCAGTCCGATGTGCTCGATCCGGCGGTGACTCTTAGCCTGAAGTTGCTGTTATAATCCAGGATAAGGTCTATGACTTTTTTGGGAACGTGATGTTGCAGCAGGGCAACTTCAACGAGCTTGTGAGGTATGGAGCCATAGGCATTGGCTAGGTACAGCCACAGTACGGTCAAGTCTCCTTTCCCTTCACGAGCCTCTCTGATGAGTTGCGTTACCACTCCTGTATGTTCCAGGCATCCAGGCACTCCAGGAATCCCACCCTTCTGAACAGAGGTGTCAATATAACTGTTCTTCAGGAGGAACTCAGTTAGTCGTCGTGACAAGACACTGAAGAAAATCTTGCCTTCGACGCTTAGCAGCGAGATCGTCCTAAACTGACTGATGTCCTTTGAGTCCTCTTCCTTCGGGATCCACACACCCTCTGCACATCTCCACTGGCCTGCCACTTGTCCCTTGCGCCAAATCACCCTCAACAGCTTCAGCAGATGTTGCAGTAGTTGTGGACAGCGTTTGTACACAGTGTATGGAACACCGCTGGGGCCTGGGGCTGATGCTGATCTGGCTCCCTTCACAACCTCCTGTATTTCAGCCCAGCTGGGTTCCCTCATTACCATCTCCACTGTTGGTGCTTGCAGGCTAATGAGGGTCCTCTGTGGTCCAAGCTCCTGGTCCCTCTCTGGGTCGCTGAGGGTGTTGTGCAGAAAGGTGTTTGCCTCTGCCATTGAGCACATAAGGTTGCCATTCCTTTTGTCTCCAAGCAGCTTCTTAGTGAAGGTGAAGGGGTTGGAGATGAACGCACCATGCTTCCTTGCTCTCTCCTTTCTTCGCCTTCGGTGCCCTTCTGCACGTCACAGCATCATGAGCTTTTTCCTCAGAATATTGTGAAGCTCTGCCAGGGGTTGTTTCTCCTCTTTACCTGCCACCTTGTACTGCTTCTTGAGGCTCCGCAGTTCTTGGCGCAGTTTGTGTATCTGAGTCGCTCGGCGGTTCAGTGTGAATTTGGTCCTGGGGTTCTTGCTCTCACTGAGGCCAAACCTCTCTGCTGCGTAGCTGACTATGATGGATGTCATAGTCTCGAGGCGTCTGTCCACTTCTCCCTTGGCGATGGTTTCCAAGATCTGGCTTACATCTGTATCGAACTGTGCCCATGTTTCCTGGCTGTTAGATGAAGGCCACTTGATCTGCATCTGATGGAATGACCTGCAGGGGTTCAGAGGCTGAACTGCTGAGATGCATTGTGCATTCGTAGTCGAGTTTCCATTGCCATGTGTCGATGCCTTGTGGTCTGTCCGGCAGGGGCTCTCATTCTCCCTTCCTCTCGGGCTCCCCTGGGGGTATATCTCAGAAGGCTTTTTCATAGCAGAATTGGGTTTCTCCCTCACGGGAGACACAGGTTGGGGTGCTAACCCTCCCTGCCCCGGTTGCCGTCTTTCTGAGCTGTCAACTGTCTCTCCAGTTGTCACCAGACTGTTCCTGGTTGCCACCCAGTCTGTTCTTGAGTGTCATTGGCTAGGCCAGATTGGCAGTTGAAAGATACATCTTGCTGATTCACTGGGACACATCATCAGTGATGTAACTCCTCCTAAAGATTTAACACGATTGACCCCAAAATGAGACCAGAACCATCTAATCACATGTCAGATCAAATGATATTGAAAACTTTGAGTTTTCATTGCACTGTATGGGTGTGGCTTGGCGCCAAAGTCAGCCGTATCGCCAAAACAGACTTGACTCACACCGCTAGCACCCCCTATTGGCAGTATGAAAAATTACAAAGGATTATCCGATTCACATGAAAATTTCCATTATGGATTCTGCACTTTATGTATGGAAACAAAAGGCATGTTTTGTGCATGTTGGGTAATGGCATGGCGGCCATGTCAGATCAAATGATACTGAAAACTTAAGTATCATTTGTCAACTTTTCACTGAGTTTTCACTGCACCATATGGGCGTGGCATGGCGCCAAAGTCAGCTGTATTGCCAAAGTTGTTGACACCTGCCCCTACATTGTCTGAATTTCACCAAATTTGTCAAACATGATAAGAGTCCCATCCTGAACACGGCTACATCTAAATATTGGCTTATAGTGATAGCGCCCCCTCTTGGCAATCATTAAAGCCCCTCCCCCAGGATTGACATACAATTCTGAAAACCGGTAGGCACATAAAACTCATGGATACGTACAAAAAAGCCTCTTGGAGTGATATGCTAAAGTCAACAGGAAGTCGGTCATTTTAAATTTTATGCCCATTTTAGCACATTTGCACGTGGTGTACCAAACCCCTCCCAGGGATTTAACATGGTTTACTTCAAAATCAGCCAGTATCATCTAATGACATGTCTTATCAAACTATACAAAGCACTTTTTCTTTTTTTTGCTTTGTTTCGCTGTAGCTTGGCTAAGGAACACATTTTATTTTTGAAGGACATTTTCTTTTTTGATGTTTGCCTGTTGAAAATGTTTTCCTTGGAATAACTAAAGTCATTAGAAAATCTTGCTTTATTCATTTAATGTACAGGACATGTGTTTTCTCTTTGGAGGAAGCTTGTTTTTGTCTGTGAGCCTGTTGGAAAATGTTTTCACTTGAAATTCCTGACAGAGCCATACAAAAATATTGGATTATTCATTTAATTATTAAATAAAATACGGTACACTGTGTTAGGTCTTGGTTCAATAGGTTATATGCAATCATTTTAATGTTTTAATAAACATTGAACCCGTCCGGCCCTTGGCTTGTAGCAAATTTGTTTTTCTGGCCCTCTGATGTATTTGACTTTGACATCCCTGAACTAGAGTTATGAAAATGAGGAGGCTCATAGAGAGTGTGTAGATGCACGAAAAAGCCTCAAAAAGCCATATCCTAAACCCAACAGAAAGTCAGCCAATTTTGAGTTGAATATGCAAATTTAGTCCATATTTTGCCTTTTGATTGTGCCGTACTTTAACAAATTCGTCCTAGAGATTTAACCCAATCGACTTCAAAATCGGTCTATACTATCTCAAGACCTTCTTGATCAAAGTTACTTCATCCTCTAACCTAATTTTGCAGCGTGCTGCCGTGGCATGGCAAACTTCTGATTGTTGATGAGGGTCTGGCCGTTGTTGTAATGTGACTGTACCGTGTATGTGTATGACAGCTAAGGGGAGTCTCTGTTTGAATTCTAAAGGTGGTTACTATAGCAATATAACAATTACCAGTGCAAGGCCACATAGTAACAGTTACTGAAAGTGAAGTAGCAACTGTGGAGATGGAAGGTATACTTGAAAATAAAATCTCTCAGATGAACTGGTACTTTGGATCAATCTCATCCTTATGACTTAAAGTTATTACAGCCCTGAACAGAACCACAACTCAATATTCACTCATAGTCAGAGCGCCCCCTATTGTTGACAGGAAATATGAGGCTTTTTGATGGTGTCATACTTTAAAAAACTCCTCCTAGAGATTCAACCCTATCGGCTTCAAAATCGGCCTGTACCATTCACAGACCTAATTATGGAGGGTGTGGCCGTGACCTGGCAGTGAACATTGGCATCACATCAGAAAACAGAAAGTAGCTATAACTTGAGCAATAGTGCCCATGCCCTTTGTGAAGTGTTTGACAGTCGCTGGGACATGTGGCATTGGCTGGAGTCTGGACAGTTCCCCCGAGGTGCACCCGGTGCAAGGGCCCGTTCATCGCTGCTTGCAGCTTTAATTATAATAACAATTATTATTATTATTATTTTTATTATTATTGTTGTTGTTGTTGTTGTTGTCATTATTATTATTAAAGATAGCGTGACTTGCTGCTCATGGGGGAACTGTTGGGTCTCTGTAAATCATGAATAAGTCATACAGTGTGGTCTTTACCTACTCCATATGTAAAGTGTCCTGAGATAACTTTTGTTATGAACTGGCACTATTTAATACAATTGAATTGAAAATTAAATTGAATGAACCAGGGTGGTTTTACAGTTAAATGTTAAACAATCTACAGTCAGCAGTATTGTTATGCCAAAATCAAACCAAACAGCAGCAGATTGCTGCTCGCCCCAATAATTTAAATTTTCTGTGTCCGAGAGGAATGTTCATGTGTTTCAAGGGGGTCGAAAGAATGTGACAAGAATCACAGGAGTCTAATACTGATTGGCTGCATGTATTATTTGGCCGCACTTCACTGAAAAAAGTTAAACTATCCCCCACTTTTAGTTTGGCCGCACTTCACCACAGCGAGCAGGTTTTCTTTTTTTCTTCAAATTTCATCAAACCAAAATTCAAAGACATAACAATGAACATTCAGGTGAGCTTTTTTGGTAAAACACAAAAAATATAGGAGACAGAATAAGTACGTGTTTTCACTAACTAAATGTGAAAAAAAATCATAGTCATATTGCAACAATAGGGCTATCACTTTTAATAGTCTGTGATGTGAAAGTGAGAGGTTAATGTAAATGACCCTGAGAATCTGTTGCACAAAAAAAGCTCCTCAGTCACAGTAATGAGAGTGAACGTAGTCACTGTAAAGAAAGATGCACATTTGTTGGAAGTTCACCTTGTGTCTCATGTTATTGTGTCAGTATCATAACGATGAAGCCGTATTTGGTTTTGGGAGGTTCAGTTGGGGCAGCTGAGTGATGTGAACCCTTGTTGGCCCTTCGTACAGAGGATGTGCTGATTAGGTAATCACCTGTGTACACAAAGCCTGCACTCCTCTCCCTACATATCCTCTTTGAGAGACATAAGGGGACGACACAGATCTGCTTCCACACCCCTTTTCATCACAGTGTGGATAACAACTTCGCTGCAGCCTGTCAGATGCTAAAACATATTTACTGTTTCAACAGAGAGTCACTGGATGCGGTTTGGACTGGTCAATTGAACATTAAGGGAAGAAAAGTCAATTATGAATAGTGAATCTTTTAATGCAAGCCAAGTAGAGGCCTATCACCAGATCAGCTCTGAATCCTGAACCTCAAGTGGTTTCTGAACCTTTATTCTGCCACTACATTGCAGGATTAAAAACAATATGTTATTATAGTGACATAAAAAAGTTACATATAGGTATTTCTTTTCTTTCTTTTTTCTACCATACAAGGGAAGCCTCGTTCATTGTCAATGTGCTGTCAGGCTAAAGCTGAAAATGACAACAGCATTAATGACTGAAATGTTACAGGAGGGGTTTGTATAAATACATTATATATAATTTGTTCTACAAGCTCATTATTCAACTGGTTCAGTTATCAATAGGAAAAATAAATTCACCAGCTTATTTGTCACTTCTGCAACAACCTGACACAAATGTTATCACAGGGCACACTCTGCCTGTGTTGCCATTCATGAAACTCTGTCCTAATTAGCTAAGTAGTGCTAACAGATGAGTTGGTCCGGTAAGAAGAGAAGGGCCTTGGTGGACCGGCTGGCCTCGGAGGCCTGATGTGGCCCAGACCTGTCAGTGCTCAGCAAATTGATTCAGTGGCACGCTCCACACTGAATAAAAGAGCAGTGGGTGGGGGTAGTGAGAGACTAGCAGTCCATTCATTAATCACTGAGGTAAACAGGCCATCCAGTGACACCTGGTCGGGTTAATGCTTGGGACCCAAGAGTAATTACCATTCCCCTCCCCAGCCAGCCCCGGCCAGCCACTCAGATGAAAGCTTGTGATTAAAAAGGAAATGGGAATTAGCTGAAACATTTTAGGAAGGCGGTCTTCAGTTCACTGGTAGCAGAAAGGGCTTGGACGGGGGAGGAGAATTTTTTTTTTTTGCTGGAGATGTGGGCTGATTGGAGTTTTCCCCACAGGGCATTCGGTGTATGTGTGTGTGTGTGTGTGTGTGTGTGTGTGGGGGGGGGGGGGGGGGGGGGTCAGACCCGCACCAAATTAGTAGTGTCTGTTATTTGAAACCAAAATAAAGCAGCAGCAGTAAATGATTTCCCCAATGCGGGACTGCCTCTCTGGGCTCTCTGTGAAATTACCAAGAGGCCACGTCGCAATTAGTGGTTTGTTTCTTTTAGACTGAAATATGGCGGTAATTCATAGCTTTCAACCCATTCAATTGGGAAGATGTATTGGCTGGCCAAACTGAGGAGGTAATTGTAACACATGATATGGCAATTTGTTACCCAAGCAGCAAGTACACAAGGTATTTGCATGGACATGTATAATACTGTGTTAGTATTCCACAGAATAAAAGCCATTTGTTTCCAATAGGATGTAATTGAAAACTGCCTGCTGGAGTTATTACACATCTATTCATTAAAGAGGCATGAGGCATAATAGTCCAGTCTGTTGCTCAGCTGTAATGGTTCCAGTTAGTGTCTTTAATGTCAAAATGAGCTAGGACGGAACATAGCTTACTTTTGCTCCAAAGTGAATGTTCTCCTGATCTTAATGCTTTGGTTTTCTTCAGACAAAAAGAGTTACAGAGTAAAAAAAAAAAAAAAAAAGTTGCTCTGTATCTACAATAGCAAGCATGAAACATTATTTGATAATTCTGGATTTTGTTTTTGTGTCTTGCAGGTCCTTTGTTTCCCGGGGATTAGTAAAATAATCTTGTTGCAATGACTCATTACACTCTGTAATAATTACTGTGTGAAGTAATTATCTAAATACAAGTGTTTCCACTCATAATGACTCTTTCATGACTCTTTAATTTTCCAGAATGTTGGAATGCTGGCTCGGCAGCGCTCATGTCTTTTGCCAAAGTGGATGAAGAACATTAAACCCCTTTCCCCCACTGTTACAACATTTGCAGAAAAACTTCATACTTCCCCAGTGATTGTGCAGTGTTCACATTTTCACTCAGTTCTCTGCACAGACCACAATGAAAGTGAGTGTGTGGCTTTAATGCAGCTTTATATAGAGATATGATGTTGTAATACCTGCATATTAACAAGTATATATAGTTATGGCAGCAGGCACTGAGCTGGATCTCTCTCCAGTCCTCCGTCAGCACCAGAGGGGCTATTACACAAGTCCCTTAATGACACTTAATGATTTAATTGTGCAGAAATCACGGAAACAAAGTAATATATGACTTACTCGTGTTGACATTTAGCAGACCCAAATCCATGTGTTCTCTCACTAAAGGGAGGTTCTCCCCTGCTCTGTCTGTCCCTATCACCTATCTTCTGCCTTTCCCACAGACATGTCAATCAAGCTTTTCTGTCTCGGGTATTACCGTATATGCTCTCTGGCCTGTACTACACTGGACATCTTTGATAATTGTCCCTCAAAGTGAAACCCCAAGTTGTCTAATTAGAGGATTTTAACCATAATGTGATATTTACAACTTTTTATGTCCATTTATGTTGTCACTGATCTTAGCCTTTTTCTGCACGCACCATGTAAAATGTTCAGCCAAATCATCCCAAAGTAGAAGTGGTTAAAATGGGAAGCAGATTTGCAATTAATCGCATCACTGATATTCTTAAGGAAGAGATTGCTCTCTCACTGTGGCACGCTAATGTCTCAGAGAAAGTCTACTCTGGCAGGGCTCGATCCTGAGCACATCTGCCTGGCTGCTCCCCAACCTCTGATAAATGGAAAACTACACTTAACATCCTCAATCGACACGCTTTTTCCCCCCTTTTTCTTCGTTTGGAAATGGGAAAGTTTACAAGTGCTCTGCAATAAATGAGGCCCCAAGTGCACTTAAAGTGACAGCTAGTGTGGATTTAAATGTCTGTGCTACTTTGAGCCTGGGAGGCTGCTGAAGAACTACACCTAGCAATTGTAACTTGTGCTCACATTGGGCTTTAATGGTGGCGCTAAATCCTCAATCTGGACCACTATCAACAGCCCAGTATCAACAAATGGCTTTCTAATTCAAACCATGCTTAACAGCTTGTATGCCCTATATGTTTATGTTGTCAGGGTAAAACTGAGAAGGGCAACAGCATTACCGACGTTACAGGAATGTTTTTTTCAGTAAGGGTGAAAAATGATGCATATCAGACAGACAATCCTCGTAAAAAAAACAACAACAGCTGTATGGTGGATTGTGTTGATCAACTTATAATGACCCATATTTACGTTTGGTGTTAGGAAGCGCCCTCTAGTGGCTGTAGTAATTATCATGGGAGCAAATGAGGAAGTCAGGTGGTGTAATATAAGAGACAGTGTTTGTGTTCCGTGAGAAACCAAAAGTCAAGAGTGACTTTTTTGCAACTTAACCAGCCTATCCATGTTTTTTTCCGAACCCTAACTAAGTATTTCTGTTGCCTAAGGCTGCATTGACTTGCTTCAGGCAGCTCTGGCTGACGTGGAGACATGTTCGGTCTGCGCACGGAGCAAAACATCATCCGGGCGCCGCAAGGGCTTGCTACAACCTCTTCCGATTCCCTCCAGACCGTGGTCAGATATCTCTCTCAACTTTGTCACAGGGCTCCCGGTCTCCCAAGGTAACACCACTGTCCTCACTGTAGTTGATCAATCCTCCAAAATCGTCAGATTCATTGCCTTGCCTAAGCTACCCTCCTCCAAGGAAACGGCGGAGGTCATGATGACTAGCATTTTCAAGATCCATGGGTTCCCGATAGTGTCCCGGTTCTGGAGGGAATTTTGCAGGCTCATCTGTGCCAAGGCCAGCCTGACTTCTGGTTACCACCCGGAAGCCAACGGCCAGACCGAACGCCTCAACCAACAACTGGAAACCGACCTCCGGTGCCTGGTTTCACAGAACCCCTCCACATGGAGCAGGCACCTGGTATGGGTGGAGTATGCACACAATGCTCTTCCCACATCTGCTACTGGTTTTTCTCCCTTTCACGTTGTCTTTGGTTATCAGCCACCTCTCTTCCCAGAGAATGAGCGGGAGGTGTCGGTTCCCTCAGCCCATGCCATGATCTGATACTGTCGCCGCATCTGGGCAGCCGCCCGTTAAGTACTGATTCGACAGGGGGATCGAGTGAAAAGAGCAGCAGACCGCAAGCGACATCCTGCCCCTACCTATCAGCTAGGTAGGGGCGGACCACGTTTCCTTTTTCCTACAACCAAAATATAAACAGAAAGCACTGCAAGAGACTCCAGTGATGAAACATGTCAGACACTCGACGGACCAATCAGAAGCATTGCTTCAAAATGCGTTAGACAACGTGGATTGGGAGATGTTTAGTGAGTCCTTGGATGACGTTGGAGAGTTTGCGGAAGTGGTTGGGAGACAAATCAATTTGCTTTACTGCCTCACCATACAGGCTGTCAAAATAAAAGTCTTCCCTTACCAGAAACCATGGGTAGATGGAACCATCAAGGCAGCACTAGCAGCGCGGACTGCCGCCTATAAATCTGGGATCACTTCAGGCGATATGACTGAATATAAACCGGCAGCCTATGGCCTTAGAAAAACAGTGAAGTATTGGCGCTGTGCCATGGTGAGGTGAAAACTCAAAGTTTTGAGTATCGTTTGATCAGACGTGTTTAGATGGTACTGATCCACTTTTGAAGTTGATTGTGTTAAATCTCCAAGTATAAAGTATAAAGACATCTAAAATCATCTGACTTCCTGTCGCCAGCAGTTGGCGCTATGACTGTGAGACAGTTTGAAGATGTGGTTGTGTTGAACTTCCTGATTTATGGCATGTGACGTAAATTCGGTGCCACATCAGGGCCACATGGTGTAGTGAAAACTCAAAGTTTTCAATATGGTATGGTCAGACATGTGTTTAGATGGTTTCTGAGCAATTTTGAAGTTGAACGTGTTGAATCTCTAGGAGGAGTTTGTTAAAGTATGACATGTGCAAAAGTGGCAAACTGCCCTAAAATTCAAAATGGCTGGCTTCCTGTTGAGTTTAAGTGCGCACTCACACTGTCCTTCCGCACCACGCCCCAGGCTTTAGGGTACTTGTCCCCTCTCCCTCTCCCCCCGCGCCCCAGGCCCGTTTGTACTCACACTGCCTGGGCCTCGCGGAAATGCTTCTTGCTGTCCATACGTCATCAAGCCGTAACACGTCAAACGCATTGATTGACGTCATCGCAATGCGTCGCTTTGTTTACAAATCTTTCCATAGACCTCTGAGTTTTTGTGCGTCTTGTTCGACTGACTTTTAATATTTTCATCCGACCAAAATCTAAACACTAAACACTCCACCTCCGCATCACACCAACGTGAACCTTTCGTCGCCATTGTTGTTGTTGTTAAATGTCCGCGCATGGTCCCTCCTTCTATTTTCTATGTCCGAACAGGCGCACATAAAGAACGTCAGAACCGCCGTAGGCCTCGTGCTCGTACACGTGCGCACGCTCGTGCTCGTACACGTGCGCACGCTCGTGCTCGTACATGTGCAAACGGGCTCTACAAAAGCCCACCTCTCTCAGGCGGCAGTTATGCGCGGAGCGGGTGCACTTACACTGCTCAAACGCACTAGGCTTTAGCTGAAAAAACGGTTTTGGCCCGGTGCGTCATTAAGTGGTTTCCACACGGTGGATTAGTGGTTAGCACTGTTACCTCACTACGAGAAGGTTCCAGGTCCACATCCCGGCTGGGGCCTTTCTGTGTGGAGTTTGCATGTTCTCCCTGTGTCTGCGTGGGTTTTCTCCGGGTTCTCCGGCTTCCTCCCAAAGTCCAAAGACATGCACGTGTTAGGTTAATTGATGACTCTAAAAATGGCCCGTAGGTGTGAATGGTTATCTGTCTCTGTGTGTCTCTATGTGCCCTTAATAGACTGGTGTCCTGTCTAGGGTGTACCCCGCCTCACGCCAGATGTCAGCTGGGATCGGCTCCAGCCCCCCCGCGACCCTGACAGGGACAAGCGGTTGAAGATGAATAAATGAAACATGCAAAGTCACTTTAGCATCAGGAATATGTTTTTGTCAGACTTCCATGACTACACAGCAAAAACAGGTAACTGTACTCCGTGTCCCCCTTCCTCTGTGTTCCTCGTCTCAGTACAATCATTCATAGTTTAATTGAAGGTGTTTCATCTTGGGGTTTACGCACAGCATGATAATTCTCCATTACAGCAATAATTAGATTTAAGGGCAACCATTTTCAGGCAGTGTCCTTGCTTTTAAAATGTTTTAAAATCATCACACTTGGCTCTACCAGCTCTATTTGAAGATTGATGAAATGTCTTTTAAAGAGTAGGCGTGAAGAAGTACAGATACCTTGATGAAATATGTCTTGTATACAAAAGAGATTTTATTATCCCATCGTTCAAGACAAAGCACAGTGCACTTTTCCACTGGGCGCCTAATGTAAATTCCTGTTCAGTGTTTATAATTTCAACAGCAGGTGATTCACTCAATCAAAGAGGGAGCTCTAGTTTCCACAGACCCTGGACTAAATCTGGAATTGCATGCAGCATCAGAAAGATAAAACAATGGTATTCTGGCGCATAAAAATCATACCTCGCAACCATGATCATTATTCATTTTGTCCCTAAATGAACTTGATTTTATCTGAATGAGGTTAGAACAGTTATCCAGCTGCAGAGAGCACACAACCTTGTATGCTGAATTAACAAGGTTTCTGCATCGATAATCGTCAATCCTCCATGTCAGGACAGGGTCCTCGGTGCAGGTCAGAGGCTGCCACATGTAATCAGGGAAGATCAGAACGTCTCCAGGAAACTGGGGGGACTCTTACCAGTCCCAGATGGGATTCTACTTGCCCTCACTGTGGCACGTGGACGTCAGCCATTACCTCAGCAGTTCACACAGCAGAATTAGCAAACACACTGCTACACTTTGCATGGCCTGTAACAGAAAACTTTAGGCTGCAATGCTTCAGATGAGACATTCCTGATGGACAAAACGTTTTAAGACATTTCCTGCCTTATCTCTGAGTTCTGACGCTAAAATAGCTTGAAGTGACTTTTTTAAATGAGGGAACGTCAAAATGAAATTTAAAACGTAAAGTTAACTGTTTGAATGTATTGGTAAGGGGAGTCATTTGAATTTGATTTATTTTATTTGTAGTTTTATAATTTTTTCATATCATTCTTTAAATGTGCAATCATATTTACTATAAATCAATTGTTTTGTGTGTGTTATGTGTATGTATTGTGTGCTGTGTATTCTGCTGCTGATACTGTGAATAATGCTTTGAATTTTCAGTGTTTTTTACATGTTTATTTGCTGTAACTGGCTGTAAGTATCCCTTCTCATCATGGGGGTCATTAAAGATGTATACAAATGACTGTTCTAAAGTTTTCAGATAAAATCATCATGTTGTTTTTTGTATATTGCATTAGTATATTGCCAAAGGCCACAATATAAAGGTTTTCAATTTAAAAAAAACAGAGAAATGAAAATAACATAAGAAAAACTATAATGATACAGTGAGTCATGTCATATAATTGTATGCTATTTATCAGTCTGTGTGTGTGTGTGTGTGTGTGTGTGCGTGTGTGTGTGTGTGTGTGTGTGTGTGTGTGTGTGTGTGTGTGTGTGTGTGTCTCGCTCTCTCTCTCTCCCCCTCTCTCTCACTGTTGCTGTTACTGTTGCTGCTGCTCATGGGGGAATTGTTGGGTCTCAGTAAATCATAAATAAGTCATAAGTCAGACCTACTCTATATGTAAAGTGTCTTGAGATTTTGTTATGAGTTAGCACTATAAATACAATTGAATGAATTGTATAGAAGTATTCAGATCTTTTCCTGAAGTCAAAGCAGTAATGTTGTATTAGAAAACGCATGGCTGCTTTTATCGAGTGTGGTCTATACCTACTCTGTAAAGTGTTCTGAGATAACTTTTGTTATGAATTGACACTGTAAATAAAATTTAATTGAACTGATACAACTGAGTATTGTATGATTGTTTACAAAGCTGTTAGTTGCAGCCTCAATATATTACAATGCATCATACTTTATAGGACCATCATATGTTTTGTATGTAAATGAGGACCATGAACCTTTTCTGCACACATATTCTCATTTTCATTGAAATCAGGCAGTTCTACATGAACTGTGGTGCAAGTTATGTTTTCCAATAACTAAAGAACACATTCATAAAATAGCCCATAAACATCCAAAATGTATGTATTATTGAGAAATGTACTTGAAGGTGATTGATCAGATTTTACATTTTACTTCATTTGACCTTATTTTCCTGAGGTCATCTATGGGGTTTGAAGACACTTTTCCTCAAAGCAATTTCAGTCAAAAGCAACTGGACTGGTTATTTGTCTAGGAAGACGTTTCACCTCTCATCCAAGTGGCTTCATTAGTTCATGTACGCATCTGACCAGGCTGGGACTGGTCCAACTAACTGGTGTGAGATCCAACACCAAGTGCCAACGCCCGTCGTTAGAGTGGCAGTCGTTGGTGGGCAGTTGGTTTCGACTTCATTGGCGCTACAGTTTTCTCCAAACTGGATCTCCGCAACGCATAACACCTGGTTCGGATTAAGGGGGGAGACGAGTGGAAGACCGCCATCAAAACACCCTTAGGTCACTTAGAGTATCGGGTGCCTTTTGGACTAACTAATGCCCCTGCTGTGTTCCAGGCCTAAGTTAATGACGTGGGCAGGTGAAGGTGGATCCAGCAAAGATTCAAGCAGTGACGGAGTGGCCGATGCCTTCTTCCAGGAAACAATTACAGCGTTTTCTGGGATGCCAACTTCTATCGTCGATTTATCCGAAACTACAGCCAGGTGGTGTCCCCAATGACCAGATTAACGTCTCCAACTACTCCCTTTGTGTGGTCACCTGCTGCGGAGGATGCTTTTCAAACTCTTAAGAAGCGCTTCTCTTCCGCCCTTGTGTTGGTCCAGTGTGATCCTTAGTGCCAGTTTATCATGGAGGTGGATGCTTCGGACCTGGGAGTGGGTGCGGTTTTGTCACAACGAGCTGTGAAAGGTGTCGTGTCTCTCTTGGTTGGCTCCCAATTACCCATGCTTGTTTGTTACATCCGTGTTGCTCTGTTTTTCCTTAACTGTTCCTTTGTTTCTTTTGTTTTAGTTTCCAGAGTTCCTGTTTTTCCACCACCCGTTCGTGTTTGTCTCCTGATCCCCATGTTTGTTCTTCGTCATCTACACCCGGACCCCGTAGTTCTACTACAGTAATGAAGGTTGAGTTAGCTGTACAGTTTACCTCCGATTATCCAAGCTAATGTTGTTAGCAGCAGCAGTGGCTCAGACACGTCAGGTTGCTGATAGAAGTGGGCAGGCACATGGACCCCTGGGTCCAACCCAGGATCCAATCAATGCACCCTCGTCCACCCAAGCTCCTCCCTTTCCTGTCGAAGGTTGCAATACTTAAAGATGGCAACACCCCATGGACATAGAAAAAAGAAGGTGGCAGCATCCGGGGCAGTTTATTTTCGGGGGTTCACAAATCTGAGAGTGAGAGTCACCGTAGCTCCGTCCATTCATTATACGGTCTATGGATAGTACAGACGCCAGAACAAGACGGCAAAGTAGTTTTATCCGGTAGTGTAGTAAAACACAAAAAAGATCTGTGCACGGATCTGTTTTTGAACGGGCTTGTTAAAATCAGTGCTGCAGTGGCCGGGTTGGATTCTGACCTGTGTTCCTTTGCTGCATGTTCCCTCTATCTTTCTCCCATTTACTCACAAACGCATGTAGACACACACAGTACTGCAGCGGGGTGACAGCCTGTCTGTCAACAAACACTTTTACAGTGGCTTGAATTTTTAAGGTGGAGTGTTTTCTTTCATGTTACTTGTACATTAGTTGATGTTGTGAATCATACGGGCCACATTAAATCAAAACTATTCTCTATTCTCTATTCTCACTTAGAGAAAGAACGGTGCGCCGCTGTATCACTGATCAGCTGTACACCAGCAATAAAACCCATTCAGAGTGATATGTCACTGCCAGATCGTAAATCGTCTCTTGGGCCTTTTTTTGTGATGGAAACATGGCGAGAGAACGATCGTTTAAGAGGGTGTGGCCTGAAACTTTAAGAGCAACCACATTCAACCCTAATGTAAGATAAGAAAGGGAAAAGAAAAAAAGGAAAAAGGAGACAGGCTCGTTTCAAGTATCAATAAAAAAACTAGATGAATTAATCAAAATGCAGTCAGATTGACAGGCAACCAAACTTATCACAACATAGCAGATAGCGCGGATCTATAACAATCTTTTCCTCTTGTTTTCTATTCAGTCCACCAGGGCTTTTTAATTTACATACCATGAGTAAAAAAATTTAAAAAATGCATGTCCGTTTGAATTATAGTACGCCAAGATCAGAGTTCACATCATAACCAAGTCCAATGAGACAATGCTCACCAGCGCATTATAGCCCGTCTGTGCTATGATTCTTCCCATGTGCTGGTATGATTCAGACCCTGTTTGCCTGTGTGTCTTTTCACAAACCAGGTCACCTCGGAGGAGGAGAGAAAAGTATGTTTCTGCCCGTCCTTGTCAGTAACCTGGAGCTTGGCGGGGAACAGCATCCTATAGTACAATCTGGCATTCCCCACGGCACTCCCAGCCCCCCCTTGAAGGTCAGGTTAATTTTTATTTTATTTAACTTTTTATATAGTGATCACAGCAGAAGTCATTTAAGGATCCATTACCTTTTCCTTTAGAACCTTGTCAAAGTACCTTTATTGTGCAGTTAAGTTACTGCTAATGCAGACAGAACATCATACAGCTGCAGCTTCACATTAAAAGCTTTTAACTGGCCAACCGTGAGCTGACTTTTATTTTGAAGCAGACCCGCAGCTTCAGTCGAGGTCTGTGGTTGCGGTCAGTGAGTCAGAGTGGCTTTAGGGTGATATTTCTACACTGTAAAAGAAAAAGACAGGCAGAAGGCAGAAATAAGCTGCAGAGGAACAACGTCGAAAACACACAATTCACACTTTCCGAGTGTAACGTTTGCTTAACATTAGCCTGAAGCTATGCTTTTTTCGGACACCAAATTTAATCCTCCTGCTTCTCTAAAGTCACCGGTGCGGAAACATGTTTTCCTTCTCCGTGAGTTATGTAAACAAACAATCGTTTGAATACTTGAAAAGTATGTTGGCATTTAACAAGGTTCAGTTTAAGTTGGGAGATTTTGCTTGCATGTCTTTTCATTGTCAGCACACGATCACAAACAAATTATTTTCTTGTTGTTATATGGAAATGTGTTTGCCTTTCTGAAAGACAAGTGTAACAAGCCTGATAAGGGAGCCAAAGACTAATGTAAATCAGGTGTAACTGACAGTAATAAAGAAATAATGAGGAAGAGGTTCCAAATGAGCTTTTGATCTTGTTTTCATTTCTCAAGTGTTATAAAATCAAATGAAGACACACTTCTACTTTACTTTGGTTGCCAAAAGGAATTTGTTGAAACACATTCATGAATCCTTGTGAGCTGATTATTAACACGCAGCAAATACTTGCGGGTGATTAAAGTGCACATCAGCTCTTCTTCAGTGTGCAATATAGACCAATAAAGAAAAAGAAATATAGGAGTTATTAGTCTAGTTAATCTTGAAAGTTCTAAATTAGTTCTTATAAAATCAATAAAGGGATAGTTTAGCCAAATTAAGCAAAAAATATATTCATGGAAGAAAACAGATTAATCTATGAATCTTTTATGCATCAAAAGCCACACTGCTGTCATTTTAATGCTGTGGGCTCCACAAACTAATTGAATTGTGGTAGAAGCAAAAAAAAAAAAAACAGAGACATATAATAAACCCAAACTTTTTATACGGCTAGATAGAGAATATATTTTTGTTTAACTTTATTTATGGACCTCCTTTGTAAACACGGTTACCAAGTGCTTTACATTGACATCAGTACAGATGACAGTACTGTCATAGGGGGTTAGGAAGGGAATCTCCTTACTCTAAAACTCTATAATAAACCCAAACTTTTTATACGGCTAGATAGAGAATATATTTTTGTTTGTTTGGATGTGTTCTGTTTGTCATATATTTAAGCAATAGCTCCCAACAGGCCGTGGTATGTTGATATCATATCACAGCTAAGGGGTGTAGTTCGGCACTATTACAATTTAAACCATGTCTATTAACAAAAGTCATTCATAAAGCATGTTCGATTCAACTGCACGATACCAAGCAGGTGTGAAACCACCCTTAAATCTTAATAATAATAATAATTATTATTATTATCATTATTATTATTATATACAGTATTTGTCCAACAATCTTGTGCACACAGGGGACGAATACCTTCCCTTTAACAGGCAGGAATGTGGCTCAGACCCAGCTCTATGGAGGACGGACATCTGTCTTGACTGGTTTGGGAGGAAGAAAAGAAGAGAGAAAGAGAGAAGAGACAGACAAGTAAAAATAACTACAATAATAGCTATAGTAATGTGAATATGACTGACAGGTTATGACAGTTAATATAACAGAGTAATATAAATAATAGAAACAACTGCAGTTAAATTGATAAATAGAATATGAATAATAATAGATATGTTATGACCATTGATATGAGTAGTAGTAATAATAGCTGCGATACAATGAGAAATACGAGTGGTAATGTTTTTATGGCTATATATATATATATATAATATATATATATATATATATATATATATATATATATTAGAATTCATAAAACTAATGATAGTATATATGAATTATAGTGATAATAGCAGAAGGAAGCATCACGCAGGACCACGGCAGCAGGCACCACCACGATCAGCAGAGACATGCGAGATGAAAAAGAACAACTCCGGGGAAGAAGTTGAATTTGTAACATGCACTAGTGGAAAATGAATGATACAGACAAAGAGGATAGAAACTCAGAGTATCATAGGAATTCCCCCCGAGTCAGACCCAACTGTAAGCTTTGTCAAAGAGGAAAGTTTATTTTTTAATATGGGGACGGTCTGCCTCCCAAACAACACTTGGTAGTAGGTTCCACAGGAGAGGAGCTTGGTAGCTGAAGGCTCTGCCTCCCATTCTACTTTTGGAGACTCTAGGAACGACCAGTAGTCCTGCCTTCTCAGAGTGCAACGATCTAGTCGGGAAATACGATACTATAACTACAACCTGCTGGGTCGAAAATGAGCATGAGATGTGTGCAGTTTATAGAGTTTTAGAGTAAGGAGGTTCAATAAACTTCTTAGACATAGAAAGGCGGAGTTTAGATATTTTACTAATATCAATGAAAACTCTTGTCCTTTATATTTGGCCCTTTCCCTACTTCCTAACCCCCTATGACATTTTTCTTTTCTTTTCTGTACTGATGTCAATGTAAAGCACTGTGTAACCGTGTTTACAAAGGAGGTCCATAAATAAAGTTAAAGTTACTTAACTTACGTACATAAAAATACATGAGGTGTTTTACGGGACATATTTCCCGAATCATATTTCCAAAAATTTGGGCTGTGTATCATTTTGAGAGGGAATTAATAGGATTTGTCAAAAGTGGGTGTAACATGGCGAACAAAGAGCATGTTAATCTCTACAAAGGACAAGGACTCAACCTATGTCGTCCAGTTTCAGGAATAGTCATCAAAAATATCTTTACTAACAAGACCACACCATGGTACGGTATTAGAAAGGTTTTAATTTGAAATGTCCAAAGAGTGCGGAAAAGGGGGTTGAGAGATGATGGGGGTTGAAAGGGGAGGGATGAGGGACGAATGGGAGGGATGAGGGATGATGGGGGTCAAAGGGGACAGATGATGGGTGACGGTCGTCGTGGGATGATACGGGTGAACTGGGTCCAGGAGTGACTGTGCGTAAGGAACCCAGGGAGCATGGCTCAGGGTGGGGTTACGCCGCGATGGATTGTAGACGGATTAAGAAACGGTGAATTCTGAACATCTGAGGAACCCAAAGAATGTTAGCAGGAACATGGATCAGAGGGTTGAGTCAACAGAGGGGGAAGAGTATCCGGCGCGGGGTCTGAATGCACCGAAAGAGAAGGTCGGCTGTCAGGGGTGAGTGTTTTGGAGTGAGATGGGGTTCTGATTTTTGTAGGCCTTTGATGAACATATTGTAAAATGGAGGGGGCTGGAGCTCCGGTGAGCAATTTGATGAAAAGTTGATGCCGCTAAGGTGGACCTGGAGGGTGGATGTTCTCATATTGAGGATTGAGTGGGCGTGGGTAATGAAGCTGGTTATGATACGTTGTCGATGGAAGGGAAGGTTGTGCATGTTATGGAAAGATCTGAAGTTGCACCATCCTGTATAATATGATGAAAGGGTTTGGGGGGGCGAGGCTGTTGCGGACTGATTGCTGGGATGCAGTGACCAGGTAGAGGAGCTGCAGGTTCAGTTGTGGATGGTGGCTAAAAATGGTGGGACCGGTGTTTGATGGAGATCCGAGCCTGCTGCTGAGGATTTGAATTTCTGAAAAGAGACACGGGAGAGGGAGTCAGCAATGGTGTTTTTGTTGCCTGGAATGTGGACGGCACGGATGATGAATTGGTGTTGAGCTGAGGTTATAGTGAGTCTGCAGATGAGCTTCATGATGTTGAGTGATTGGGAGTGGCCTTTGTTTTTCTCTCTTGGCTCTCGGTGAAGTCGTCGCACCTTTCTCGCTCTCCCTCCCTTATCTTCCCTGCTTGCTTCTTTGTCTTATCTCATGGAGCCTCTCTCTGCATTGCTCTACGACTTAAATCCAATTTGAATCATGTGACTGGTCAACTGGTCTCTCAATGCAATTGACAGAATCTTCTCGAGGAGAAGCTCAGGTTTTGGGGAACTTGCCTGCCATGACGGAGCGTTTGCAGCTGGTTACACGATCGACTCATGGCAGCAGTGGAGGGTCGTGTGCCTAGCCATTCTTTCCATGGAAGACATTGAGGATATCTACATATTCGGAATCATGATATAGGGTTTCTGCTGATTGGAGTAGGCACTGCCCTGGTGTATTGAAAAATTCGGAAGTCGGTGGCAGCAGTCAACAGCCCCGTGGAGCTGCATGGCATGATTGATGGATGGAATGGAACTGTTAGCGCTCAGACTGTGGTTCTCAACAGCTATTTGGATAACACCTTGGATAAAGCTGTGAACACTTTGACAGGGATTTTACACCGTGCCTTGGGAACCATCTTGGAATGAGCTGTCAGTGCACAGACGGAGGTTATTGAACACCGAATGCGAAAGATCTTGGAGAAGTTAACGGCTTTGCAAAGGCCCATGGATCATATTGGTGACCAAGACAGACATTTAGAGTAGTCGTTTCTATTGAAATACGACTGCTCTCCCTAACCATAATAATCTAATCTGCATTCCTACCCTATCTCGGTAGCTGCCTTGGCCAAGGTTGCTACTGGAATAACTCCTCCAGGAGAACACTGCTGTGAGACGCTCTGCACATCCTCCACCCTTTGTTCCTTCATGGACACCTGTTGGTTGTTGACTCAGGCTGGGGCCCAATCAAGGACGTCTCCATGGCAACTTGCTGTGTGACTGAGATACTGACTGGGACTGGGCGGCTCTACACGCTAATATCACACATGCACCGATGGTCACTTACATAAATATATGCAACACAACCCCCTCAGCATGGGTGGTGGAAGAGGGGTGTGGTCTTGTTCCTGAACATCAGTTATAAAAACTACATTTAATGTATTTGATGTATTTTATTATTTTATGAAGAGAAAAAATACAGTGGTTTGGTTTTTATCAAATACATGTACATATACATGCAAGAGAGAGCAGAATGCTTATTGTAGGGTTATTTTTAGGGAAGTTTTCTTTAGGCTATTTGCTAAATATCATCACCCACTATATTACATGTATTTGTTTCTCAATAATAAAGGTGGACACTCTCCCTCTGAAGCCTTAACAGTATAATACTAGAGGCAGTCGTTTGCATGTATTAACTGTATATCAGTGATTTATACCCCATGACCTCGATGACAAATACAATTAAAGCTGCAAGCAGCGATGAACGGGCCCTCGCACCCGGTGCATGTCAGGGAGGTGGCTGGTCGCTTGCACTCGCGACAGTGTGCTTTAGATATTGAGAATTTCATGTAAGTCTGATTCAGTTTGTCTTTTAAGTCTGATTTCATATTGCCAGTAGATGGCACTGTGTCTTTTAGTCGATATTGGCATGTTGTTGTTCTCAGGCCTCGACTCAATCATCTTTGGGAAATGTGGTGCAGTTTGGGCAATTCATGCTAGAGTTAGAGCGACTTCCTGTTCATGGCAGACGTAACAAAATGGATGCCATGCCATTACCCAACATACACAAAACATGCATCATGTTTCCCTAAATCAGGTGTAGAACCCACAATGTAAGTTTCATGTAAATCGGTTGATATTTGTCATTTTTCCTGTTGCCAGTAGGTGGAGCTGTGTCTGTTAGGGGATATTAGCATATAGTTGTCCTCAGGCCTTGACTCTTACAATCTCTGGGAAATGTGGTGCAGTTTGGGCAATTCATGCTAAAGTTAGAGCGACTTCCTATTTATGGTGGGCGGTACAAAATGCAAAACATGAATTGTGTTAACCTACATCAAATGTAGAACCCACAATATGAGTTTCATGGAAATCTAGAGATATTCGTCATTTTTACTGTTGCCAGTAGGGGGCACTATGCTTATGACTAAATATTGAGATGCAGATGTGTTCAGGCCTGGACTGTTATAAATCATGAGAAATTTGGGGCATATTGGACAATGTGTGTTGAAATTACAACCACTTCCTGGTTCACCGTGCAGGATGGTTGCCACTACAACAGAATTTAATGAAAAGCCAAAAGCTACATGACCAAGCATCATGAAGGTCTTCAGTATGTGCTGGCAGGATTTGAGGTGGATGTGTTCAACCGGCTAGGAAAAAGCCCTTTGAAATATATAAAATGTAACTTCCTGTCACCAGTAGGGGCCGCTATGACAACGAATCAAAATTGTCCTATCTCTATGTTTAGGGCGGGTCTCTTATCATACATGTGAAGTTCGGAAGAGATCTGAACACCTGGGGCCTCATGTACTAAGACTTGCATGGATTTCTTACTGAAACATGGCGTACGCTAGAATCCAGAAACTGTCGTATGCACAAATAAAATCAGATGTATCAAAGTGTGCGTACGCATGGATCCAAGCACTTTTCCTTTGTATATCCCAATCAACGTGGAATTGAGTGCACATGTAGAAGTGTTAAACTCCTCCCTGTCCACGGCCCATTTAAATATGCAAATTAATGTAAATAGGGCCTGCACCGGGGATTCCCTCTCTGCACCATCAGATTTAAACAATGAGTAAAGGTAAGAAGTGCAACTTCAACGAGTCTGAGCTCGAAATTTTATTAAATGAAGTGGAGACCGAAGAGCTGTTTTATTTGGTAGCCTCTTTTCAGGGATAAACAAAGAAAGATAAATTTGAGTGGGAGTGTGTGTGTGAGGCAGTGAACGCAGCGGGGTCGGAGCAGCGCACACCCACTGAAATAAAAAAAGAAATGGTCCGACGCGAAGGTGGAGGTGAAGCGGAGGATTTCGGCCCACCGCCGAAGTATCACCGCAACGGGCGGGGGGACAGGAGGGGAGGAACTGACCCCCTTTGACCAGAGAGTGGCGGCTATTGTGGGGGACACAGCTCTAAGCGGAGTTGTTGGGGCCCATGGAGGCGACACAGATCATCCTCAAGGTAAATGTGTTAAACTCAGAAATGTCATTATACTGGTCGTACAATAGGCTGCTCACATTACACATGCTCGTGCGTTAAGTTGCCAGGATATAAACACATTGACTCATGTTTAATTACTTCATTTTTTAATTGTTATTTCGGAAGAGACAATGAACCAGGAGAGGGCTCCTCCCTCTGCACCGTGCGCCCTGGCGTCTCTACTGGCACAGTCGGCCTGCCATAGCACTGCCATGGCGGTGTGCCAAGTTGTGCAGACCACCACAGGCCAGCACGATGCGGCACACCTTCTCAGGTGTGTACAGCAGCACCCCGCCCGACCTGTCTATACAGCGCCAGGGCCAGCACCCCCTTCAATTATTTATATATATATATATATATATATATATATATTCTGTTCGGAAGGAAACAGGACAAAACAACTTCCATACAAGGATTGACAAAACTGATCACACTTATATTAAAGACTGCAGAGGTGAGCCGTGACTACTGCAGTGTGACATTTCCAATTTTACGCACGCGTTTATTGACACAAATACTGAACACAGGCAGACAAAAAAAGGCTTACTATATAGCTCTGCCACTCTATTTTCACCAGGGAAAAACAAATACACATATTTAAATGCACGTGCCCAAACGGGCATTCTGCTGGTTTAAATTCGGGGCTCAATTAAACGGATAAATTATTTACTCACAGAGAAGCCACCCATCACGCACCGTGCCAGCCTCCAACCTGTTACCAACCATGCTATTGGTAAGAATGAACGAGTCATGCGTTGAACCAGGCCACCTTGCCACGTTGTTGGTGAGCTGCATTTGCGCATCACATTATTTGAACATTTATTGGATGAAAATGTTTCCTGTTCACAAAAACAAATTCATCCTGTGACAGCGCTTTTATAGCAACATGTGTGCAGCCAATAGCTCCAATTACATTAGGGAAACCGGCTCTTGCTGCAAATTGCATTACACTGAGGATGAATTGTTTTCACATAATTAACAGTTTCCAAGCATCACCTCTAAGTGTCGCCAAAGAAACAACAGCTGTAGAAACGTGCGTACGCCTGGCATGAAGCTTGCGTTTTTGTGCGTAAGCAACATTGATACATGAGGCCCCTGGTGTGCAGTTTCAGTGTTGTCTTTTGACATGGAGTTGCATCGAAAATCACCGTGTCACCCAGCTGTGCCGTTACACGACATCATCCCATGTTCACAATGAAGCATCATTCAGGTCTGAAGGCTCTCATCTCCAATTTTGAGGAGGATGTGATGAACCAGTCAGGCCGAGGACATCAAAGTATAAAACATGTAATTTCCTGTTACCAGCAGGGGACACTATGGCTTTGAGTAAATATTGTCTCATAGATGTGTTCAGGCCAAGAGTCCAATCATGCCTGAGAAGTTTGGGACACATTGGACAATGTATGGTCATGATTTTAAAGTGGTAAAGACCACTTCCTGGTTCATGGTGTGGGGGCGAAATTTGTAACAATTTATAACAATAATAATAATAATAATAATAATAATAATAATAATAATAATAATACCTCTCCGGGAACCATTACCTTATCGTGGTGGAGAGGTTTGTGTGTCCCTGTGAACCTGAGGGCTGTGTTGTCTGGAGCATTGTGCTCCTGGTAGGGTCTCCCATGGCAGAGTGGTCTCAGGCGAGGGGCCGGACTAAGAATGTTTCACAAAGACTCAATGGACAAACAAGTAAGAGGAAGAGAGACCCTGCCCCTAGGAAGCCTGGGACCCCCGTCTGGAGCAAGGCCTAGACGGAGGGCTCGCTGGCGAGCACCTGGTGGCAGGGTTTGCCACGGAGCCCGGCCAGACAAAGCCCGAAAAAGTGACGTGGCACCTCCCTCCTCTCCATCCTGTGGGCCCACCACTCGCAGGAGGAACCACTTGGGTTGGGTGCACTGCTGCACGGGTGGCCGTGAAGGTGAAGGACCTCGACGGACCAGACACGGGCAGCAGAAGCTGGCTCTGGGGACGTGGAATGGGGACGTGAAATGTCACCTCTCTGTCAGGGAAGGAGCCGGAGCTTGTACGGGAGGTGGAGCGCTACCAGTTACATCTGGTGGGGCCTACCTCCACACACAGTCTTGGTTCTGGAACCGTACTCCTGGATAGGGGTTGGACCCTATTCTTCTCTGGAGTTGCCCAGGGTGTGAGGCGCCGGGCGGGTGTGGGGATACTCACGAATCCCCGGCTAAGCACCGCGTTGTTGGAGTTCACCCCGGTGGACGAGAGGGTCCCCTCCTTACGTGGGTGGTAGGGGGGGAAACTCTGAATGTTGTTTGTGCATATGCACCGAACAGCAGTTCAGAGTATTCGGCCTTCTTGGAGACCCTGAATGGAGTCCTGCATGGGGCTCCAGTAGGGGACTCCATAGTACTGCTGGGAGACTTCAACGCCCACATGGGCAATGATAGGGACACCTGGAGAAGCGTGATTGGGAGGAACGGCCTCCCTGATCTAAATCCGAGCGGTCGTCAGTTATTAGACTTCTGTTCTAGTCACGGATTGTCTATAACTAACACCATATCCGAATATTAGCATGCTCATAAGTGTACGTGGTACCAGAGCACCCTAGGCCAAAGGTCGATGATCGATTTTGTGATCGTATCATCTGATCTGAGGCCGTATGTTTTGGACACTCGAGTGAAGAGAGGGGCAGAGCTGTCTACTGATCACCATCTGGTGATGAGTTGGGTCAGAGGATGGGGGAAGATTCTGGACAGATCAGGTAAGCCCGAATGAGTAGTGCGCGTGAACTGGGAACGTCTGGAGGAGGCCCCTGTCCGAGAGATTTTCAACTCACACCTCCGGTGGAGCTTTTCTGGCATCCCTGTGGAGGTTGGGGGCATTGAACTGGAGTGGGCAATGTTCAAAACTTCCATTGCTGAAGCTGCAGCGTTGAGCTGTGGCCTGAAGGTCTTAGGTGCCTCAAGGGGCGGTAACCCTAGAACACCGTGGTGGACACCAGTGGTCAGGGAAGCTGTCCGACTGAAGAAGAAGGCCTTCCGGGATAAGTTATCCCAGAAGACTCCGGATGCAGTTGCAAGGTACCGACAGGCTAGAAGGGCTGCTGTGTCAGAGGCAAAGCAGCGGGTGGGGGAGGAGTTCGGAGAAGTCCTGGAGAAGGACTTTCGGGCGGCACCAAAGTGCTTCTGGAAAACCATTCGACATCTCAGGAGGGGGAAACGGGTAACCGTCCAAGCTGTTTACAGTAAGGACAGGATGCTGTTGACCTCAGCCGATGAGGTAATCGGGCGGTGGAAGGAGCACTTTGAGGAACTCTTTAATCCGACTAACACGCCCTCTTTTGTAGTGGCAGAACTGGAGGCTGATGGGGAATCATTGTCAATATCCCTGGCGGAAGTCACTGAGGTAGTCAAACAACTCCACAGTGGCAAAGCCCCAGGGATTGATGAGATTCGTCCAGAAATGCTGAAAGCTTTGGGTTTGGAGGGGCTGTCTTGGTTGACACGTCTCTTCAACAATACGTTGAAGTCTGGGACAGTGCCAAGGGAGTGGCAGACTGGGCTGGTGGTTCCTCTGTTTAAAAAGGGGGACCAGAGGGTGTATGCCAATTACAGGGGTATCACACTACTCAGCCTCCCTGGTAAAGTCTACACCAAGGTGCTGGAAAGGAGGGTTCGTCCTATAGTCGAACCTCAGATTGAAGAGGAACAATGCGGATTCCGTCCTGGACGTGGAACAACGGACCAGCTCTTCATCCTGGAGGGAGCCTGGGAGTATGCCCATCCAGTCTACATGTGTTTTGTGGATCTGGAGAAGGCATATGACCGGGTCCCTCGGGAGATACTGTGGGAGGTGCTGCGGGAGTATGGGGTGAGGGGGTCACTTCTGTGGGCCATCCAATCTCTGTACACCTTAAGCTAGAGCTGTGTCCGGATCCTCGGCAGTAAGTTGGATTCGTTCCCGGTGGGGGTTGGTCTCCGCCAGGGGTCTGCTTTGTCACCAATTCTGTTCGTGATTTTTCATGGACAGCATATCGAGGCGTAGTCAGGGTGGGGAGGGGTTGCAGTTCGGTGGGCTGAGGATCTCGTCTCTGCTTTTTGCAGATGATGTGGTCCTGATGGCATCGTCGGTCAGTGACCTTCAGCACTCACTGGATTGGTTCGCAGCCTAGTGTGAAACGGCCAGGATGAGGATCAGCACTTCTAAATCTGAGGCCAGGGCTCTCAGCAGGAAACCGGTGGATTGCTTACTCCAGGTAGAGAATGAGTCCTTACAAGTGAAGGAGTTCAAGTACCTCGGGATCATGTTCACGAGTGAGTGGACGATTGAGCGTGAGTTTGGCCGGAGAATCGGAGCAGGGGGGGCGGTGTTGCAGTGGCTCTACCGCACCATTGTGACGAAAAGAGAGCTGAGCCGGAAGTCAAAGCTCTCGATCTACCGGTCAATCTTTGTTCCTACCCTCACCTGTGGTCATGACTTGGGTCATGACCGAAAGAATGTGGTTGCGGGTACAAGCGGCCGAAATGGGTTTTCTCAGGAGGGTGGCTGGAGTCTCCCTTAGAGATAGGGTGAGAAGTTCAGCCATCCGTGAGGAACTCGGAGTAGAGCCGCTGCTCCTTTGCGTTGAAAGGAGCCAATTGAGGTGGTTCGGGCATCTAGTTAGGATGCCCTCTGGGCGCCTCCCTAGGGAGGTGTTCCAGGCACTTCCAGCTGGGAGGAGGCCTCGGGGAAGACCCAGGACTAGGTGGAGAGATTATATCTCCACACTGGCCTGGTTACGCCTCGGGAGAGCTGCTTAATGTGGCCCGGGAAAGGGGAGGTTTGGGGTCCCCTGCTAAAGCTGCTGCTCCCGCGACCCGACCCCGGATAAGCGGTTGAAGATGAGATGAGAGATGAGATGATAATAATAATAATAATAATAATAATAATAATAATAATCATTCCAATTACAATAGGGTCCTCACCGACTTTGTCGGTGCTCGGGCCCTAATTAAGCATTTTAGTAACAGTTCTTTGATTGAAATATGATTATTTCCCCATTCATCATTCATGTGAAAGGTTTATCTAAGGGGAGGATACATCTTATTCACTGGGCATGATTCATAAAGTCAGACAATGCACAGTCAGCTCAAAAATGACGGTACTTGTGTGCATGCCTGAGAAGTTTGGGACAGATTGGACAATGTATCGTCATCATTTTAAAGTGTTAAAGACCACTTCCTGATTCATGGCGTGGGGGCGAAATTTGAGGGCCCGCCACGGCCAGGCTGATTGATGAAAACAAGTATGCTCCTCAATTTAGCGTTGGCCATGTCTGGAAGGTGTACATACCAACTTTGAAGTAATTCCGATGAAAACTCTAGGATGAGTTCATCAAAGTACAGAGCAAAGTTTTTGAAAAAAACAGCCAAAAGTGAACCAAAATGACATGTTCAAATCAAAATGGCGGAATTCTTGTTGTGTTTAAGGCATACCTCCAAGAGGATATTGTTTTTATCTCTGCATTCTCCACATGCCTACCAATTTTCATACATGTAGGTGAAAACGTATTGAGGGGCATGGCATTGCCAATATTCAAGGGGGCGCTATCGAGCTAATTTGCCACGCCCAAGACTGAGACCCATAAAATATCAAATTTTTCACCACTTCTGATCAGTGTGCAAAGTTTCACAAAAAGTTATACATGTTTATGCCCTCAAAAATGCGATTTAAGAGGAGGAAAAATAACAATAATAATAATAAAAAAATAAATAATAATAATAATAATCATTCCAATTACAATAGGGTCCTCGAGCAAATGGCCCGTGGTGAAGTTCTAACACAGACACTGGAATAAACTAGTTTGGAGATGTGTCATAAATCTTGGAGACACCGTATGTGGTGACAGTGTATCCACATTTCACACTCAGGACTTCACCGCCGCCAAATAGCTGGTTATCATTCACCCTGTAAAGCAATTAACTCGTTATTGGCTACGTTTACAGATGTGTGAAGGAATTCCCCTGGAAATGGTGATTACTGCCTGATCTGGAAAGCATTTGAAGAGGAACCATCACTTCAGTTGTCATCAGTTGTCTTGCAATGTGATTTGTCTTTTTGCCTATTTGTGATTTTAGCAGCCCTGTTGATTCTCAAAAGATGTGGCTTCAGCCTATAGCATCCCACAGGGAGAGCAGTACAAACACAGCAATTAGTACTGCTGCAGAGAATCAACATTACAGACCGGAGTCCCCATCATGTGAGCAGTGCCAGAGGTTATTGAGTTCCGAAAACCACTGCTAAGCTGTAAAACATTTGGTCACTAAGATGTGAACATAAAAAAACTTAAAATTTCCTGGTGAAATGTACCTCTGTGTGTGTTGTCTTACTACAATAAGTCCTGCAAAGCTGAGTGGTGTAATGTGAATACGACACCCTTCCTTTTCTCTGAAGGTTACAAACATTCCCTCTTTTGTAATTATCTTAAATTTAAATTGTACCACCACACTGGATTTGTTTAATCTAATCATACATCTCTGTTAAACAAACATTAAAATGCTTTTAAACAATAATCTGTGGAGTCCTCATAGAAAGTCTGACAGATCAAAGAACATTACGTTGTGAGAGAAGAATACCAGACAAGTTCATGAATCAAGTCCATCAAACATTAAGCTGAGTGAAACTGTCATTGCAAGCCAATTGTTGGCATAGTGCAAGCATCTTGCTGCATGTTATTATCCTGGTGGGTGGTCCCTGCTCTGCTCACTGTGGAAACTGAATTACCGTCCGGACAATTTTGCCTGCGATCTGGAAACATTCTTTACCTTCCAGAAATGAGCCTAATATAGAGCTGTAATAAAACTCCTCCAGCCTCTGGCGTGTTGTTTTACCAAATAACATCTAACTGGCCATTACTCCCCATTAAGTCTAATGGTCAGACTAATTAGGATAAATCCATAAAAGGCTCTGTGTTTAGACCAAACTGTGGACGAGCATTAGCTTAATGACAAGACTGACCACTCTTAATCGCTGCCAGCGTGCAATTTTATCAGGCAGGCTACTAGTTTGCAGCCTTTGGATATTGCAGTGTTGAGAAGGGCTATCTCTTTCAGCGCTATTGCCTACAGTTTAGCCGTTTATGAGGTCATGTTACGCTTCATCTCTCTTCATAATGTATAAGTCCATTACATGGGTTTCAAGCGATGATGTTGGGGTAAACAGTGGGAATATTTAATGTCAGGATCCGATTGAAGAGATAAGATGTGTGACAGTTGCCACTCCACTGAGTCAGACATCTTTAAAGCTTTATAAATCAATATTTTCAAATTATTATGTGTTAAATTCAGCATTCAGCATTTGGCAAATCTTTTGTGCATGAAGTTATCAAAGCCAAACGATATGACAAATGGTAATAAAACTGCAGCAGCAGGTGATGTGCTCACCATGGTGTCATCTGTGAAGTGTAAGCTTGTGCACCAAATGCCTAAAGTTACAAATGGTGGAAGGGAATGATATCCTGTTTGTGATGCCAAAGAATTCATTTTTTTTTTAAATTGTACGCAAGTCTCAAATCTCGAGTCTGAGTTGAGTCTCAAGTCTTTGGGGGGCGAGTCCCAGTCAAAGTCTGAAACTTGAGTCCCCATCTCTGGACAACAATGGACTTATACTTATATAGCGCCTTTCTAGTCTTCTGACTACTCAAGGCGCTTTCACACTACTTGTCACATTCACACTGATATTCACACTGATGGCAGTGGACATCTAAATACCATCTAATCTAATCTAACCATTCACACCACATTCACACACCCATGCACAGCACAGGGAGCAATTCGGGGTTCAGTGTCTTGCCCAAGCATACTTCGACATGCAGACCGGAGGAGCCGGGGCGAATGGAAGCTCTGCCTCTGAGCCTCTGAGCCACAGCTAGCCAACCACATCACAGGCATGTACCCTCCCAGCGAAGGAGGTGGCGGGGCCAATGCTTCAGCTGGCCAACAGTCCACTGGTTCATTTTCTGTAATGAGTGTAGCATTAAAGCACTGTAAAATTAGCAAACTAGCTAAATAGCTAGCAAGCTATCCAGCCAGCCGCTAAATGGGTAAAATTTTAACATAATACGTCATCCACACACTTGTAGGAAAGCACATTGCAATTGCCTGATGAGTGTCAAGTTTGTTTGGCTCATTTATATAACAAGTGTATCATGAAAGAATGGTTCAATGACCTAACTAGTTAGCTAGCTAGCTCAGCTTAAAGTAGCCAAACAGTGGTGTCACTCATGTCCACATAGCATCAAATCAAAAGGAGTAAGGAATGAGTTCTAGCCAATCACAGCACAGTAGGGTGGTACTAGGCGCCTGTTCAGTGAAGCATGATGTGGAAAAACCATAGACTGTATAAAAAATGGATGTAGCATACCCGGATCTAGCTGTCACTCAAAAGGCTGCTCCCCTAATTATTCATAAACTTTAACCTCTAATAAAATAAAAACTAGACTGGTACAAAAAAATTCACCCCCTCAGCGCTGTCATGGAGATATCACTTGAACATATAGCCTAGAATGTTTTTCTTGTAAACAAGTCCTAAATAGGTTTAATGATGCTATGAAAACGGCCTGTTTAACATGGGGGTCAGTGAGAAATTGCTCTATTGTTAAACCTGCCCCCAGTGTACACTCTGAGAACTGCAGTATTTGGCACTTCCGTATTGGCTCAACCAGGAAGTTGCTGTGGTTTAGGCTTGGGAAAAACCCACATGAATTCCAATATGACCTTACAGCATTCGTATGGCCCGTAATCGGATGTGCATTGAATTTAGGACCACATATAAAAGGGGCCCAGATCTGAGTGGAAAAAATAGAGGCAGCTCACTTTCAAATAGGTTCGTTTGAACGAGGGAGACCCGTATACCGGGTATTTGACTGCAATGATAATATGCCTAATGATTTGATTTGGGTCTACATTAATTTACTTAACATTAGTCTGATAATGGACAAAACTACAAAGGTGTCAAGACTCCAGCAACACTTGTTATATGGAACAATAGGCATTCTTTGGTGAGAATATTATCATGAGTGATAGCAATGATTCATAACTATAAAAATAAGTAACAAATGAATACAGTAGAATTGTCCTGTAACCTGCTGCCAACATCTTCACTGGCAGTTCAAAGCGGAATCCGTCAGGGATATCTCTGCCTCAAATCCAACTGAACATTGTGGAATGACACAGAACAAGTTCCAGAGGACAAGTTTGTCTGACCAAAACAGAAGAAAATTATTGACTGCAGTGGAGCAAAGAATGCTTTTAAAGACGTTTGTTTGTTCCCTCTTTCATCCAGTTACCATGCAAAGTCTTTGAAATCCTTTAAGAAATCAAGGAGATTTTCTCTGGAAGTACCACACAGCTTCTCCCAAATGTTAAGGGCAGTTTAATGATAAAATTTCTGTATAGAGAGCCAGCATACCGTATTAACTGTATTCTTGTGGGTACCGCTGATTGCCAGTCTGCATTGCTGCTGATTAACACCGGCTCTGGAACGGTCGCTGTTGTCCCAGGTGCTCTGTGTTTGGAGAGCGAAAGCTTCCAACATTAAATACTTCACAGAGGAAGTCTCTCCCAGGGCCAAGGCCAAGCAGCCAGACCACAATGAAACACTTTCTGTGCGCTTTTACTTCCTCCGCTTTGTGTTGTTAAAAGTTAGGATTTATGTAGCGATGATCACAGAGAGTGGGGCTGAAGTCACAAAATTAATTTGAAGGCTTACTCAGAGCCTAAATCACCAGGCAAGTCAGAACAATTATCATTGTTTTCTTTAGCAGAGCACCCAGGGGTAGGCGAGGCAGAGCCTGTTCCAGACGTTTGTTTGGATCACTGCTTCGTAGCTTTTAACATACAAGATTAACCTGAATCGTTGTCATCTGAGTGAATGGAAATTGGCGGATTAGTGCCATGTTGTTTAGACTGGAATTGTCATATACAATAGACACAACAGCTGAAGCAGAATAACAGATCCAGGAGAATAAAGTGGCTTTTCCCTCTCCTGCTGCATTACTGCAGCTTGCTCAGTTTTATGTTCCACTTAGACCAGAAATGAGCAGATGATGTGTATGGATCTTTAACAGTCCTTCAGCTTACAATTTCCGCACCAGCATTCTTCTCAGCTTGTGTTCCAACAGGCCTAATAAAATAAGTGTTATTATTTCTGACTAGACTCTTGAATGGTGACCTGAGCCTGCAGCAAGAGTGTGTAAGTGTGTGTGTTCAGTAGGCAGTGTGGTGCAGCCCCTCACCGATTGAGGAGCTGCTAAACGGAGTTGATTAGTGCAACTGGAGTATTCAAGAACAGAGCAGCTGCTTTGATTCTGCCTGATTGCTGTTTGAAGGAAATGGCAGAGAGAGGCACTGTTCTGTCATGAACTGTTTGGCAGACTCCAAATGCCCCTCCCTTACTTACTCTCTCTCTCTCTCTCTCTCTCTCTCTCTCTCTCTCTCTCTCTCTCTCTCTCTCTCTCTCTCTCTCTCTCTCTCTCTCTCTCTCTCTCTCTCTCTCTCTCTCTCTCTCTCTCTCTCTCTCTCTCTCTCTCACACACACACAAAACTAGCAGATCTTCCACTCGTATATTTTTACCTCATATTCCTCGACCTGCTCATTTTAACTCCTGCCATCTGAATGTTAGCCATGTGTCAAACACTAGTGATATGACTTTCGCTGACTCCCAGCACTCAGCAGCTAAAATGTCACCCAGAAACTCAAACACACACAGGGCTTTTGAAGCTGCAGTGTACTGTTAGGAGAAGCAAACCAAATTATTTCCGTTTCAGATGGGAAAGGTGATACAAACATTTGGAAGCTTGGCTCGGATGTCTGGCCGTGGCAGCTCTGTTGTTAGTGTGTTAATGACAGGCTTTCTGCTCTCACATGAGCCGTCCACAGCAAGCAGCAGCACAACCAGCTGCCTGCAGCCAGAACAGCTGAAAGGAATACAGTGGTGACCCTCTCAGGGCTGCAGATGTGTTTGTCAGCAAGGTTGAGTCAGGGGCTCGGGATAATCATAATGATCAATTCCCAGGTCTGCGGCGTCTCACTGGAAAGTTGTTTCCACTAATTCTGAGGTGATGAATGCTATGTCCCTTGATAAGCCTTTACAAAAGAAATGATCCAAGGAGAAAATACACAGAGGGTGAAATGAATCACATTTAGTTGAATTCACATGTGGTTGCTTTAATTTCCCACCAACTGTTTTCTTATTCTTTGAAAAACAAGTCATCAAAGACATTAATTCATATCCTGTAATGATTTTGTCACACAAAAGTACCTGTTTCAGCACACAGCCACAGCCCTCCAGGAGCAGCGGTGTGGCTCTGGACCAGACTGTATGTACTTTGTTCTGGCAGTCACTCACTGAGCTGAAACACATTATTCCTCCTCCCATGCCAAGTCCATAGTAATGAATGTACATACATGCTGCTTTTTCATTTACCTCCCCTGCTGCTGCTGAATCATGAATGACTCAAAAGCAGTTCTGGACATATTTCACAAAACTGTCTTCTCCCCTCAGAACCAATCAAATGCCATTTACCTTGCAGTGTAACATATGGTAAGGTGAATGCAGTGTTATTGTGTAATTTTACTCACTTTTATTTGGAAATTACCTTCAATTAATTTCAATTTACCTTCAGTAAAGAAACGGTCAGGGGAGGAAACAGATTTTATACTACAGAACTGACACTAATTTGCACCTAATAACAAAATATCCATTATTTCTTTTTCGGTTTTTAGAGGGTCAAATAAGTAAAGCCTTCTTGTTCATATCAATTCTTTGTGAAAGGAAAAATACACAAGGAGAAATTTAAAGGGCGATGAATTCTTGGACCAATAATAGTACTTATTCCCTTTTGCCATGACTGTTTTCAATACAGGTCAATTTCCAGCCAAGGTTAAATACGTTTTCCTCTGCACTGATACATACATGTCAAGTACACAGGACATGCAACTAATTTTCATTATTAGGCCTGAAATTATTGCTTCCTTAAGTCATTGCAGGAATTCAATCTAGCAGCAAAAATGCAATTATCATGCCCTGAAACATTCCTAGAGGAGAGAGAAAACACCAGGCATTAGTTGCTGACAGGATTTCTGAACTTGATAGAATTGCATGTTTTTGTCAACATTTTTCAGACTCACGAAAATAAAAAATAGAAATTGCAACTGAAAAGTTATGCTTAAAGACAAAGTACGTAAACAGGAGTGCAGGTTAAAGGAGGGCCACACCGTAGTGGGTGGACTGAAGTAGGAAGGGGTGAGGGGCACATCTGAGAGCAATCACACTGTGTGACAAAATGCAGACATAACAATCTGCCTCAACACTTGTTACCAGCACATAAACATTTGCCTCAGTGAGATAGTGAGAGAGGACTACAGCGTGTCGATCTGTCATTTATCAACTGCTAATTAACTGTTAATTTGCCAACCTTTGGGTTCAAGCATGCAGCCAATTCATCACAACGAACAAACAGCATGTCCTGCCGCTCCAGAGGCTGTGGTCCATTAGAGTCTAGGCCGAGCCCTGTGCTCACTCCATGAATCATCTGTTCCCTTTGTTCAGCTGCACCGTGATCTTTCCAAACATGGAGGGGACCCTTGTGAGAGGAAGTTTTAAGAACTGATATTCTTGTGTTTGTTGATTATTGCTGCTCTGCATATCCATCTGGAAACTCTAGTTTAGAGATCTGGGATCGCTCTGGGATCGCTCTGGGATCGCCCTGGGAAGGGGCGAAAATACTGGTTGCTGATTGGATAAATTATGTCTCTATCTCCAACATACGGGCCAAATCAACCAATCAGATAAACAAAGCATATGACCTACTAACAGCGTGGAGGCAAAGCTCAGAAAGTAAACAACATGTGGGTAAAGGATATTTGATGTTTGTGCCCGGTCCGTATTCAGCAGAAGGATCCAGAGAAAAAAGAGCTGCTCATCTCATCCGTGGAAGCCTCCATGTTGATTACACTCAACAGTCTCTTCTCGTTTCGTCACTTAAATCCAAATCAAAACCAACGCTGATTGGTTCGGTCACTTGGCAAACGTCTCCAAATGTTCTCTGCCGCACCTTACCAGACTAATCTGAGAGTAAAATACAATGGAGCTTGTGAGTTCAGGATGGTTTCAAGAGGCTATCATAACATAGGGTTAGACTGAATTTATGCAGAATGGATTTTTTTCTGAGTTTTGTTTTTTAATATGGGTATTAGATGTATGCCACTTGAATAATTGTGTTACAGCGGAGGCTGTCGTGTCCTGGGGCGGAGTTTTGGGATATCTATCATGTCAATAGAGAGGACTATGTTGTAAAGTTAGTTTGAACAGGAATCAATAACTTTCAGAGTGGTGCTCAGAGACAACCTACTACTCGAGGTCAGGAAAAACAAGGTCCTGATTGTTGGTTTTTAGAAAAAAAAGGTGGTGAAGGCACACAACCCTGTCTACATCATTGGAGCTGAGTTGGAGCAAGTGGACAGTTTGGGGTTCCTGGGAATCAGCATCACAGACATCTACATCCCCGTAAATACAGCTGACGAACAGGTGTATTTCTTGAGGAAACTTAAGAAAGCAAAATTCCAATGAGTTGTTAATTTTTACAGAGGAGCAATGGAAACCATCCTGACTGGACACATTACAAACTGACATGAGATGTGCTCGGACAGGAGGGCTCTGTATACGATGATTACAACCGCCCAATTCATCATTAGTACCAATCTACAGAGCATCAGGGGTATCAGTGAGGTGAGACAATAATACCCAGTCACAGTATCTACTGCTGTACCACTAGACTGCAGACCAGGCCTTTCCTCAGGCTGTGAGACTCAACTCATTCTCCATCATAAAAATAATTTTGTTTTTTTGGATTGTTGAATTTTATTTTATTTACAGTGCCAAATCATAACAAAAGTTATCTTGTGGTAGGTAAAGACCACAACAATTGCCCCATGAGCAGCAACTCACACTATCTTTAATAATAATATAATAATCAAAATAATAAGTATATAATAATAGTAATAATAATAACAATAATTAGTATTATTATTATTATTAATAATAATAATAATTAATTAATTAATTAAATAATATACAGTATTTATCCAGCAAATCTTTTGCACACAGTGGCGTTGAAAATCTTACCTTTAACAGACAGGAAAGTTGAAGAGACCCAGCTCTATGGAGGACGGACATCTGTCTGTCTGGGTTGGGGAGGAAGAAAAGGAGAGAGAAAGAGAGAAAAGACAGACAGATGGACAGAGAGAGACAAAGACAGACACAAAAACAGAGACAGACACACTTCCGGTAACTATAATAATATCTATAGTAATGTGAATATGACTTATATGTTATGGCAGTTAATATAGTAGAATAGTAGAAACAACTACAGCTAAGGTGATAGAATATGATAATGATAATTATGATGGTAAATATGATCAATTATACAAGTAGTGGTACTAACAAGAGATGTCCTAATGAAGCTTCATGAAGCATTTACATTACTTTCTGAGTCTTCTAGATGGAGCTCTCTGTTCAACGAAGGGTTGAAAACACACTGAATCAGCATTCATTGAGCCCTTTTCTTTAAACCAAGAGCTTCATCTAGTGGACTCAACAAATACAACTTCATGAAGCTTTATTTGGATATCACTAGTAATAACAGCTTTGATACAATAAGAAATACGACTGATAATGTTTCTTTGGTTACAAATTGTATATTTTATAAAAGTTATGATAGTATATATGAGTAATAGTGTTAATAGCAGCAGGAAGCATCATGCAGGATCACGGCAGCAGGCACCACCACGATCTGCAGAGACCTGCAAGATGACAAAGCACAAACAACTCCAGGGAAGAAGTAAAATGAGTATGAATGATACAGATAGGGAGAGAGGACAAAACATCATCCAGAGTAACAAAAAGCGTTCGTTTGCCTACTTCGTTTGACCAGTGTTAGTGCAACCGCACCATGCCTAGCTGGCCCGTTTTGGGAGAGGTGGGCTTTTGTAAAGCACGAGCCACGAGCACGAGCACGAGCACGACCACGAGCACGAGCACGAGGCCTACAGCTACGGCGAAAGGTTCATGTTGGTGTGATGCGGAGGTGGAGTGTTTACTGCAGATTAGGTCGGACGAAAATATTCAAAAACAGTCAGACAAGACGCACAAAAACTCTGAGGTCTATGGAAAGATTTGTAAACAAAGTAACGCATCGGGATGACGTCGATCATGTTACGGCGTGATGACGTATAGACAGGCAAGAAGCATTCGCGCGAGGCCCAGGCAGTGTGAGTACAAACGGGCTTGGCCCGCGCAGGGGGGCACGGTACAGATGGACAGTGTGAGTGCGCCCTGAGTTTCAGAGGCCTTCGGGGCCAAGTACGATAACTTCAGTTTTATCTGAGTTTAACATCAGAAGATTGCAGGTCATCCAGCTTTTTATTTCCTTAATGCACATTTGAAGTTTAGCTAACTGATCAGTTTTTTCTGGTTTGATCGACAAATATAATTGTGTATCATCAGCATAACAATGAAAATTTATGGAGTGCTTCCTTATAATATTTCCTAAGGGAAGCATATATAAGGTGAATAGAATCGCTCCAAGGACAGAACCCTATGGTACTCTCTGACTAACTTTAATGCATCGTGGAATGTGTTATAGGATGACAATAACGAACCTTGGAGATAAATACACTGAAAAACCAGTACAATATATTAGCAATTGGCAACTTCAGTCTAATAACGCCCATAATGGCTTTCAAGTACCCATATCAGTGAGAGCCAAGTGCACTATACATCAAAGACATAGGCACACTTAAAAAATGATACATGATGAAAATGTGTCTGCTTTCAGAGCCAGGTCGTTAAGTCATTCTTGTGTCAACAACTGAAATATTTCTAATCCTGTATCCTGATTGTTTTCTTGGCAGATAACAGGGCGGTGTGTTGGAGATATCTAGTATGTGTGTCATGTCAGTAGAGTGGTTTGATCTATGAGGTGGGTGTGTGTGTGTGTGTGTGTGTGTGTGTGTGTGTGTGTGTGTGTGTGTGTGTGTGTGTGTGTGTGTGTGTGTGTGTGTGTGTGTGTGTGTGTGTGTGTGTGTAATGACAGCAGTGCTAGCAGGCAGATGAAAGTGTCTATCATACCGAGGTGACAGCACGTGTCAGAGCAGTGGAAGAAATGCTCCCATAAAGCATTGCTGTTGACACCTGAGACGCGCGCACACACACACACACACACACACACACACCTCACTGATCAAACCACTATACTGACAGAGAGACACTAGCTGGGGACATCTCAACAGGTGGCCTCTTCACAGACTCAGTCCTAACACAATAGCTTGGCCTTCAGCCTCTCCAGTGAGGCTGCTTTTAGCTGCAGCACATGTATACATCATGCTTGACAGCAGGCCAACAGTAACATCCTCATTTTCTCCACTGACAATAAGAAGGAGATTATGCTCTTGCTTGTTGTCCAAATGGCAAATAATTCCAATAATGAAACCAATCTGTTGCTGTGCATGCTCCACTTAAGCACAATTACTCTGAAACAGAATGCGTGGGGCTAATCCATTTAAAATAAATCACAAATTCTATGATAAATCCCAAACTAACGTAAATAGAGCAGGCCAATTAGGTCTATTTGAAATCCTTACTTCCTTGGCCAATCACCTCTCGGAGCAAAAACAGAGCGGATTTGATTTCAGTCGTAGTTGTTATTAGGGAAAAGAATGCCCACAGATAGCAATGCTAAAGCAGGACTCCCCCATCCCCCTCCTGCAATTACGCTCACTCAAGCATACAAGCTGAAGCCTGGTGCCAAATGAGGTTGTTTTGCAGCAATTTCACTTCCTTGAGCAAATCTCTGAGGTTCTTTTGAGAGAGGACAGACTGTTTACTAACAGTCTGAGATTGCATGTGTTAGTGTATGAAGAAGAGCAGCAGCACACCTGTCACAGCTTTCTTTCTCTCTCTCTCTCTCTCTCTCTCTCACACACACACACACACACACACACACACACACACACACACACACACACACACGCACACACACACAGTAATAAATTATCTTGATTGTGTGAATGACAGTAGATCTAGCTGTGTAACAGTGAATGAAAAGGCAGCTTTATCCACTCTAAGTCAACTCAGAGATGAAGGCGGCTGCTGGGTCCTTATTTGCTTCTGCCTCACATTGCTATTTGATCATTAACATCTACATAAGTAATTAATCTGTGTAACACAGAATATTTGTGAAATAGGTAAATGAAGCCTCTTTTTCCAATTTGGCTAACATATGTATGTTGCGATTAAAGCGGCAGCTGAATTACTGCCCCAGTGTGTTCTCTGTCCCTGCAGCTGCATGCTCCAGAGCCGGCCCTGCTCAGTCTAATGTGCTCTGATAGTACCACCAGAGGATTTCCTTACACCAACTCCCGGCCGCCGCTCGCTTGATCAGTCCCAGGCCTCAGTGTGCTCATTCATCCCGTGGCCCCCCAAACATGTGTGTGTCAGTGTGTGTGTGGGTCGGTGTGTGAGAGCTCACCTCTGCAGTAATGACAGCCCACTGAAAGGAGACCTGTGGTGAGCCTGAGCCAGCTGACCTTTCCAAGATGCCTGCAATCAGGAACTCAGGACCGTGTCATTGCTCTGCCCTTCTAGCTCACACATTCGCCAGTTGGAGGCTGCTGATGAGCAAGATTTGCTCCAACTCCAACTGTGCCACAGTGAAAATATTAGAGAGTGTGTGGCCTCTCTGATGGGGATTCAAAGTGAAAATGTCCTTATTCTACTGCTGGATGCTTTCTGGCCTCTTTGAGGAACTCCCACTTTGCTGTTCACATTCGGCTTAATCATAACTGAGAGCTGCTTTTTTTTAGCATTCAAAGCTTCAAATACTTACAGTTGTAAACACCAAAAACATTAAATCTGCTTAACATAATCCGACTCAGGGCAACGGTGAGGCATATCTCTCTGAGGTTTATTTCCTGTAACACATCACTGAAGACCAAGTTGTTCCCAACAGGTCATTAAAATCCCTATAAAAGGAGAAAACTGCAAATGTTTGTGCCACAGGCTGGAAAAACAGTGTTCAATCAAAGCACTTTAATTTTAATCATTCCTCTGCCGTTTGGTGCCCACGCTTTGAAACTGAAGAAACAAAAAATAAATACACTGCTCCAGGTAAAGAAAACACGGACAAATTTACCTAGCTTTGTCTTTCTGTCCGTCTCACCTTTTTCACATGCACAAACACACCACTCACCCACACACACAGCAGTATTACTTAGCTTGTATTATTTACATGCTTTATAAGGTTTGCATGATATAAGAAAGGTTACATGAAAAAGAAATTGTGTATAAAAACCTTATTTACATTTGTTAATTTTGTAAAACACATGCCAATAATATACGCACTGACTATTTCCCCTCTGTAGTCAGGTCTGCCATGTGAGGTGCTGCTGCAGACTGTGTGGACACTGTGCAGGCCGGTCTGCGGCCCGGCCCGACCACTCTGCAGCCCTCCCTCTCTGTATTATTACAGCTGTAAGTGTGCCAGCCAGGGGAAATTTGTCTGCAATTCACCTGAATTAGAAGCGATAACCAAGCTCTCCTGTGGCACGGCTTAATGGTTTGTTTATTTTTTAGGTTTTGCTTTTAGAAAATCATTCCTTATCTGTCATTTGCTTATTGTCCCATTGAGTAGCTCCAAAAAGGAGTTATGGGGAGGAGGTCGCTGCCACATGGCCCTGGAAAGTCCCACCTTTACGCTCATTAGTTAAACAGTCCAACTTTGTGCAGGTAACACATCCATCCAAGTGCCTGCTTGATGTGTTCTATGCTCTGGCCTTTTGTATATCTGTCTAGTTAAGGATTTCCAACAAAGAGAGACTTTGAACAAATGCCACAGTTATTCTAAATGAAAGATTCAAAATGCCCAAAAATAGACGTTGATTATAAAGAGTTTCTGTGTGCTCACAGTGACTGCAGTAAACATTGTTTTACTGGCTCTGTAATCAGCGAGGTGGGCTCTGCAAATCTTCATCAGTAAGCCACATGAAGGAGGCCAGCAAGATGTCAATTGTCACATGTATCACATTGTAAATCATTTCATATGTTGCACAGATATGGTAATGTGGGGAACATCTTGAGTCAGCCAGTCTTCAGACATCTCAAATGAGCATGGGATAATGTTTTGCTTATCATTTTTCCATTACGCATTTAATTTTTCGTATCAGTCAGAAATTGTTTGTTTCCGTGAATAACTTTGAAGCATTCAGAGGCTCAGCGGAGACGAGGGTGAAGAAAAACAAAGATGTCTAAAATCACCCAAAGGGGAAAAGATCAAACAAACAAACAAACAAACAAATAGGAGGGAGGTTTAGCAGTAGTGGCACAGCAGCCAAGTGTTTCTTGATGTGCAGCTAAGTGTTTGTAATCGCCCTGCAGATGTCTTTAGTGTTCCTCTCCATTGAGATGTGGTCAGTGTGGGATGTGGAGAGGGCTTTTTTTGTTGCTGGGGTTGAGGGTTTACACAGAGCATTCTAAATCAGCCCGTCACACACCACTGCCTCCCTGTCAGAGGCCTATCTGCTACCACTTACTGAGAAATGCAACAAATTTACTTATAATTACTTCAAATTTTGTCGTGCTTGTAAATACTTGGGCTCTGACAGTTCATTTATTTTGTTTGATTGCTGCTGACTATTTATAGTGGAGGGCCGCCTCCATGTGTCCTCTAGATTCTGCACTAAGACAAAAGTGGTTGAGATGATTATCCACGAGTTTCAGGGTGTTTATTTACTCACTGAGGTTGAGGAGAATGTGGCCGCAATTGACGTGCATTCAAGCTTAGGATAGCAATCCTTAGGCTCTGTATGGGAGTGTTTGACAGCAGCACAGAAAGCTTTTATCTTTCAAACCTTTGTTCACTGCACAATGGTGGCTTCCCATTGTTTTCTGCTGTAGTTCAATGTCTAAAGTGAGCAGGTTTCTGGGAGCTGGTGCATGTACGCAAAGCAGCAGAACATTTCAGACACAGAGTAGGTGTTAACGTATTAACGTGTTATGATGAGTGTATATTGAGGGTATTATTTCCATTGCTTGTGTGTGTGTTGGTCATTCGTTGTTTCACTGTTTGCGGCTCTCACTAAATTCAGCTGTTTTTGCTATAATATACACCACAGCGGCTAACTACCGCTTAACATTTAAACATCCACTAGTTCTACTCAGGAACTCACAGCTCTCCTTCTTTCAGCCACTTTCTTGCTAATTCTGCAGTGTTTAACGTTACACGCTGTCCGTTAGCCACTTTATCTTAGCAGTTAGCTTCACGGCTGGTGATGGCTTACCCAACTCTCTCTCCTGCTCTCTCTTGCTCTGAGTGTCGTATGTTTAGCTACTCATCTGCCTCCTTTAGTGATAATGGTAATTGTAATAAGTGTAATGTATTTGTAGCGCTGGAGGCGAGGCTCAGTGAGTTAGAAGTACAACTCCGCACCATGGAAGCTCAGTCTTATGCTACGGTAGCTAGCCGGCTACCTATAACTTTAGCCATTGCAAAGTCACATAGTGTAGCGTTAGCCTCTGCTAGCCCTCCCCCCGCAATCCCTGAGCAGCCAGGGTGCTCTTGGGTGACTGTGAGAGGAAAGCGTAGTTCTAAATCGAAGCCCATGGTTAACCATGTTCACGTTTCAAATAAGTTTTCTCCACTCAGTGAGACACCTGCTGAGAAAACAACACTGAATATGGTAAGATTGTAATCCACGTCGGAGTTAATGACACCCTATTACGTCAATCGGAGGTCACTAAAGTTAATGTGGAGTCGGTGTGTGCATATGCAAAAACTATGTTGGACTCAACTTGACTTGCAATTACATGTATAGCCATATATGTCATCATTCCGTCGCTGGCTGTCTGGATGGTGCCCGGTAAATGACATGGGCATTGAAGATAATTGGCAGTCTTTCTGGGAAAAAACCTGGTCTTATTAGGAGAGATGGTGTTCATCAGTGGCGATTGCTCTAAGACTGCAAGAGAAGCTCAGCTTCCCCTAAAATATCGGCAACAAAAAAAAAATAAAGTGGTGAAATATGTACTGCTGTGTGTACATTTCATTGACTAAATACACACTGGAAAGCCTTCATCTTTTATTTAGAATCAGCTACTTATCACAGGTAACCGGCGCAACTTCCTTCTCCTTCATCCCCACAGTGCCACAGCGCTTTACACAGCCGGACACTCAGCTTCTACTGACTTCAGTGGGGAAGCGTAGAGCGGGTTGTTCCACTGCAGCCCAAACTAGACACTCATTGGAAAAATGCTGGGCCTTGTCCCGCCCATCGGACGCTCAGCGTCTCTAGGGGTCTAGGGGTCTAGGGTCGCTCAGCTTCTGCATGATGATTGGATGAGCTGTCTGAGGCGGAATCCTTTTTTGATTGACAGCTAAATGAGCGAATCAGCGATCTTGAAGAATAAACATCCACCGGAGCATTTTCCAAGTTTTTCATTTTGTTGTTCTGAACTGATCTGGAGACGTTACCGATCCCCAGAGACTTTGTCTTTGTTTAAAACCACTAGCGTTGTGTTTGGCAACTCTGTTCTGTCACTATGCAGTTTCTTTCCTCAACGAGCAGCAGCAGCTGCGATGCTTTTCCCCCGCCACAATCACTCACACTCACAGGCGGTCACACTTCACAGCAGCCTGGCGCAGCAGCACCAGCTGGACCAAGGCCGTTTAAGCAGCCTAGCTCTGCTGGCCATTGAGAGGACACTGGTCAAGTCCCTGGAAAAGGTGCCTAGTTGGTACCACAAGATCACGGATAATTTTCTTGAAAAGGAACGAAGGGTAGAATTTACATGGCCGGAAAAATGACCTTCCCCTCCTTGAAAGACCAGCAGCCGCCACTGGTATTCATCCAACTTTGGAGGGTGCCGCTCTCATACCTAAGAACCTGGACGAAATTGTTAGCGGTCTTAAACCATGACAACAAACCAGTGTTGGGATCAGGAAGCAGAGTCACAGTTTAATACACCTCTCTGTGCTGCCCTTACCACAGATGCACAAGAAGCAGAGTGGCAGTCTTAGGGCGCACTCACACTGTCGTTCTGTACCGGGCCAAAACCGTTTTTTCAGCTAAAGCCTTTAAGCAGTGTGAGTGCACCCGTTCCGCGCATAACAGCCACGGCCCACTTGAAAGAGGTGGGCTTTAGCAGAGCCGTTTGCACATGTACGAGCACGAGCGTGCGCACGTGTACAAGCACGAGCACGAGCCCTACGGCGGTAGCAGTATGTGCGCCTGTTCGGACATAGTAAATAGAAGGACGGACCATGCGCGGACATTTAACAACAACAACAATGGCGGTGAAAGGTTCACGTTGGTGTGATGCGGAGGTGGAGTGTTTACTGCAGATTTGGTCGGATGAAAATATTCAAAAACAGTCGACAAGACGCACAAAAACTCTGACGTCTGTGGAAAGATTTGTAAACAAAGCCAACACACGCGATCAATGCGTGTGACGTGTTACGGCGTGATGTCGTATGGACAGCAAGAAGCATTGGCCGAGGCCCTGGCAGTGTGAGTACAAACGGGGCTGGGGCGCGGGGGGAGAGGGAGGGGGGACAAGTACCCTAAAGCCTGGGTCGCGGTGCGGAAGGACAGTGTGAGTGCGCCCTTACACACCTCTCCGCACTCCCTGTGGAGCACTTTGCAACTCAGTATCCTATACAAACGGTGTGTGCCCCATGATCATCTAAAATAATTAAATCAAAAATTACCAGACGAGCTAAACAGCACCAACACCAAATCTGTGATAATGCAACAAAATCAGAAAATAAAATGTGGACTTTTGAACATCAGATCTCTGCCATCTAAAGCTGTATTAGTAAACGATCTGATATCAGATAACCATATTGATTTACTCTGTCTGACTGAAACCTGGCTGTGTCATGAAGAATATGTTAGCCTAAATGAATCCACACCTCCCAGTCATATTAATACTCATATTCCTCAAGGCAGTGGTCGAGAAGGAGGCATTGCAGCTATTTATGACTAAGGCCTATTAATCAACCCTAAACCTAATCTAAATTATAATTCATTTGAATGTCTTGTTCTTTGTCTTTCACATTCAACCTGGAAAACTGTGCAGCCAATTGTACTTGTTATAGTGTACCGTGCTCCTGGTCCATACTCGGAATTTCTGTCTAAATTCTCAGAGTTTAGTCAAATTTAGTCCTTAAATCTGATAAAGTAATCATTGTAGGAGATTTTAATATTCACATGGACGTTGATAATAATAGCCTTAGTATTGCGTTTATCTCTCTATTAGATCAGATTGGTTTTAGTCAGAGTGTACATAAACCTACTCACTGTTTTAATCACACCCTCAACCTTGTTTTGGTTTATGGTGTGGAAATCAATGACTTAATAGTCTTTCCACAGAATCCTATTTTATCAGACCATTATTTAATAACTTTTGAATTCACATTACAGGACTACTCACCTCTGGGCTAAAGTTTCGACACTAGATGTTTATCTGATAGTGCTATAACTAAATTTAAGGAAGTGATTCCATCTGCATTTAATTTAATGCCTTATCCTAATATTCAAGATTCCTGTACTAAATTTAGTTTCTCTGAAATTAATCACTTTGTTGACAGTGTTGCAGGCTCACTACGAACAACACTCGACCCTGTTGCTCCTTTAAAAAAGAAGATAATGAAACAGATGAAGTAAGCTCTGTGGTATAACTCAGACACCCGTGAATTAAAACAAGTATCGGGAAATTAGAAAGTAAATGCGTTCCACTAAATTGGAGGAATCTCGCTTAGTTTGGCAAGAAAATCTAAAAACATATAGGAAGGCCCTCCGTAATGCCAGAGCAGCCAGTACTCATCTTTAATAGAGGAGAATAAGAACAATCCTAGATTTCTTTTCAGCACTGTAGCCAGGCTGACAGAGAGCCACAGCTCTATTGAGCCATGTATTCCTATAACCCTCCGTAGTAACGACTTCATGACCTTCTTCAGTGACAAAATGATAACTATTAGAGACAAAATCAACTCGCTTGGCACCAATTTTTCTTCAAACCCAGGAACCTTAGAAACAACTGTACGACCTGATGTACATTTGGGCTGCTTTTCTACAGATGAACTTAACAAATTAACCTCTACTATTTCGGCATCTAAGCCTTCTATTTGTCTCCTGGACTCTATTCCAACGAGGTTACTTAAAGAAGTGTTACCTTTATTTAGTACTCCTGTACTAGATATGATGAATATCTCTTCATCAGCAGGTTATGTACGGCAGTTTTTTTAAAGTAGCTGTAATTAAACCTCTTCTTAAAAGCCCAGTCTTGATCCAGAGGTACTAGCCAACTATAGACCTATATCTAACCTTCCTTTTCTCTCTTAGATCCTCGAGAAAATAGTCGCCAATCAGCTGTGTGACTTTTTACATAATAATAAGTTATTTAAGGAATTCCAGTCAGGATTTAGAATGAATCATAGCACTGAGACAACAGTGGTAAAGATTAATAACAACCTTCTAATAGCTTGGTCTAAAGGTCTCTGTACTTGTACTTGTTTTACTAGATCTTAGTGCTGCCTTCGACACTATTGACCATCGCATTCTGCTACAGAGACTGGAGCATCTAATTGGCATTAAAGAAACCGCATTAAGCTGGTTTAAGTCTTATTTATCTGATAGATCTCAGTTGGTACGTGTTAATGACAAATCCTCCATGCACGGAATCCCACAGGGTTCTGTCCTTGGACCGGTTCTATTCTCCTTATATATGCTTCCCTTAGAAAATATTATAAGCAAGCACTCCATAAATTTTCATCGTTATGCTGATGATACACAATTATATTTATCGATCAAACCAGAAGAAATCGATAAGCTAGATAAACTTCAAATGTGCATTACGGAAATAAAAAGCTGGATGACCTGCAATTTTCTGTTGTTAAACTCTGAAGTTAAAAACTATAAAACTGAAGTTATTGTACTTGGCCCAGAAGGCTTGTAACTTGAGCATACATTGTCCAATCTTTATCAAACTTCTGATCATTGATGAGGGTCCGGTCCTGAACACAACCACATCTCAATAATCACTGATAGTCAGAGCACCCCTATTGGCGACAGGACATATGTCGCTTTTTGATGGTGGTATACTTTAAAGAACTCCTCCTAGAGATTGAATCTCATCACCTTCAAGCCTGTACCTTCTAAAGACCTTAGTGATCAAGGTTGCCTCATATCGTTTAATTTTTCTGGAGTGTCTGGCCGTGGCAGTCTAATACGACAAACTTCATCAGATTTACATCAATTTTTATTGATGTGTTCTTCTTTTGGTATTCAACAAGGCAAGCATATTTGGTAGGTGCTCTCTAGTGCCACACAGTGAATGCAGGAAGTGGAGCAAAAGTTTCTATAGATTGCCTGCGGCGCGATCACAAACACAGAGCGAATAAGCAATCATAAATAACGGAAGCCAACCAACGAGACACGGTACCACGTAAATGAGGAAACAGTCTGGCGCCGAATGTATCCCGCATCCGGCTTTTTATACTGCAGGGGAGGTGTTTAGTGGGATTGGCTACAGCTGGGCAGAATCACGCCTTCCAGCTCCAGACATACAAACAGAGGGAGGGAAAAACAGACAGAGGGAGACAAACACAAGCACAAAAGGGAGAGGGAAAGGACTGCCAGGACTGGAATCCTAACAGCCGCACTGGCTGGGGTTTGGCCAGTTCCCCCGAGGTGCCCCGGGTGCAAGGGCAGGTCATCGCTGCTTGCATCTTTAATTGTTATTATTGTTACTATTAAAGATAGTGTGAGTTGTTGCTGCTCTGCTCATGGGGGAATTATTGGGTCTCTGTAAATCCTAAATAAGTCGTAGAGTGCGGTCTACCTACTCTATATGTAAAGTGTCTTGAGATAACTTTTGTGATTTGGCACTGTAATAAAATTACCTCAATTCCTTTCTGATTTTGCCCTACCTGTCCCCTCCCCCCCGCCATCACCTCTCTCCACCCCCACCAACACACGCAGCAGACAGACCTTCACTGCAGAGCAGGTGAGGAAGGAGCTGTGCAGACTCCGCCCAGGCAAGGCAGCAGGTCCCGATGGTGTCAGCCCGAGGGTCCTCAAAGCATGTGCGATCCAGCTGTGTGGAGTCCTGCAGTACGTCTAAGACCTCAGCCTGAGTCTTGAGAAGGTCCCTGTGCTGTGGAAGACATCCTGCCTGGTACCAGTACCAAAGAAGGTGCGTCCCAGCACCTCCGAAGACTACAGACCGGTGGCGCTGATGTCGCACCTGATGAAGTCCCTGGAGAGGCTGGTCCTTTCACTTCTTCGGCCCCTGGTCAGCTCATCACTGGACCCTCTACAGTTTGCCTACCAGCCGAGACTAGGCGTGGAGGACGCTATCATCTTCCTGCTCAACCGTGCCTGCGCCCACCTGGACAGACCGGGAACCACAGTGAGAATCTTGTTCATGGACTTCTCCAGTGCGGCGATGCAGGTGGACCCTCCCCTGGTTTCCTGGATTACGGATTACTTGACGGGTCGACCACAGTATGTCAGACTGCAGGACGGAGTGTCTGACACCGTGGTCTGCAGCACTGGAGCTCCACAGGGAACTGTTCTTTCCCCCTCTCTGTTCACCCTCTACACCTCAGACTTTCAGCTCCTCTCTGAGTCCTGCCACCTGCAGAAGTTTGCTGACGATTCTGTAATTGTTGGCTGTGTCAGTGAGGGAAAGGAGGAGGAAAACAGGGGCGTTGTGGACTCCTTCGTCGACTGGTGTGCAGCTAATCACCTGATTCTAAACGCCACCAAGACTAAGGAGCTAGTGGTGGATTTCTGCAGGAGTAAATCTGCCCCCACACCCATCTCCATCAACGGCGTGACTGTGGATGTTGTCCAGGATTACAAATACCTTGGATACCTGGATAACAAACTGGACTGGTCCAAGAACACAGCAGACGCAAAGAGAATCAGTAAGATCATCAGGAAGGCTGGCTCCGTCCTGGGGGTCAAACTGGACTCTTTGGTGGCGGTGTCTGAGAGGAGGATGCTGTCTTAACTGCACAGCATCCTGGACAACAACTCTCACCCTCTCCACCATCTGCTGACCTCCAGCAGAAGCACCTTCAGCCACAGACTCATTCTCCCCTGGTGTAATACTGAACTCCGGAGGGAGTCTTTTCTTCCGGGGGCCATCAAACTTTATAATTCATCTCCCCCTGGTCAGGTAAGGAACAGTGGAGACACTGTATCCTGAGAAAATGTCACTTTGTCACTTTATATCATCACTGCACCACTTTATTCAGTTGTACTGTCACTTACTTCAGTAAGAAATGCTGCTACACTTCACTGTGCCATACTGTCACTTAGTTCTGTAGGAAATGCTGCTACATTTTTAACACTGTTATCACTTATCGCTCCTTCTCACTTATTTAGTTTGTACTTATTTTATTTCAATCTGCTGCTAAACTGCACAGTGCGTATTGTTGTATATTGTATATACCTACGCTTAACCACAATGTCTGTTGCACTCTGTCACACTTAGTTAATTGTTTGATTTAGTTTACGTTAGCTTTATTTTGATTTGATTATGTTAGCTTATTGTTACTCTGATCCTTTCCCACCTTTGTATTGAAACTGCTGCACAATAATTTCCCTCGGGATAAATAAAGCTTCTTGAATCTTGAATCTTGAATCAATCATTGCGTTTTCATGCAGTTGCAAAAACCTGCTTATATTCAGGTTAAGGTCATGCTCCGGTTTCTCAAACACCATGTAAACACTGTACCCAGGGTAAAATCGGAGTTCTCATACCCCGGTTAACAGACCCAGAGAACTCCTTCAGTACCCCGATTATTCATGCATGCGAACAGCATTCCCGGGTTATTATCGGGTTTCTCGTCCGCTCATACTCTGTAGGAATAAACCAGAAAGCAAAGGCGCCGAAAACAATGTGAAAAAAACCCCAATAATAGAGCGTTACCTTTAAACAGAGGGAGGACTTCACCATGGCAACTACCACCACTACGAAGAAGACCCATTTCTGTCCTAATTCTGTCCAAAAGTCGACCATTTTCCCCACGCTTGGGATTTTTACCAAGGTCAATCCGAAGAAAAAGCCAAATTCCACCTGTATGTTAGTGGAGCTTCACCTGCTGTACCAGAGGAAGAGTTACTCCATCATTTTCCCATTCAACCCCTGCTCATGTATACTGGGGGAACTTCAATAGTCCATTTATCTCCTTAACAGGGTAAGGCCATTTTCGGGTTACTGTTGTCCATCTCCTGAGACGACTTGTTTCAGCTCCACAAACATACAGCCATGTTTTACTGATTTCAAGAGAGAAAAGTCTCTAATCATTTCCAGTTACAAGTCTGTGGGTTCACACAAGCCTTCTTTAAAATCATTCGAATATTTTATCGCTGATGATTTGGATTACCATCATGTGCAGAGGTTGTATGGTAAATGCCTCTGTCACCATGATGGCCCATAACTCCACTCTGTCTTGTATTAAAGCCCAATGTCTGCAAGCTAACTGCACAACATTATGTTGCCAGATAGAGCCTGGCTGGATTTGTCCCACATAAGGAGCCCAACTTATCTGGGTTAAAATAAAGCATTACAGCCAGCAGGCATGTGACCACATAATTTCAGCCAGAGAGGCCTATGCTTCCTCTGTTTGCTGTCATTATGCCCTCAGTAAGCCACATAAAGGCCTAGCCATCCTGTGGAGATCACTGCACTCCCCGCTGCTCCGCCTGATTGGCTATTATCTAAATGAACCAATGTTCTATATCAGGGCTTTTGACTACATAACTACCCTGTTAATATTCAGTGGAAGTGCTGGAGGTCAGGGAGCTCTCAGCCGCTTGACCTCGGGGTCGCAGGAACCTGAGCTGCAGTGGCACATGGCAATGAATGAGCCCTAATGATTTAGATGGTATCTGTTACACAGCCTGGAGAAAGCCAATATCTTCGGGCAATCTGGCTGTGGAGAAAAGGCAGAGGTTCAAAAATAAACCCTACTTGTTTCAGAGAGGTATAATGCTGCCTCACCAGCGCAGCAAGTCATTGGAATTCCCATGTAGAATGATGAATAATTACACACATATGACCACACCGGTAGATGCTTTCTGCAAGCAGTTGTTTAGGGAACTGAGTCTAGGATATGCAGCGAATGATTTGGATTGTTTGTTTGTTTGTTTGTTCACTGGGCGCTCAAGTGACTTCAGCACCTTGTTAAAGAGGCCTCACGCAGTCCTCGACAGCTGGACCTCGTCACAGGAGCCTCTCTTGAGGATTAGGTGAACATTTGCCTGTCAAGCTGAAAATGGGCCCTTTGTGCAGTTGTTTAAGACACTTGTTGATGCGTGGCACGGCTTTCCTTAAAATACTGTGGTAAACATTTGGCTTATGCACAGCAACAAAAGCATGACCTTAAAGAGTGCTTTCAAAAGCAATTCCCCTCCCCTACTACTGCATGTAAACAGAGTAATTGTACTTGGGAGACTCCCAGTGCCAGCTGAGTGTAATTTATTTCCACGTCATCCACGATGAAACTAGAGCCATAATGATAACTGTTATGACAGCAATGCAAGAAAAATTTCTCACAAATGACACTCAATAACACTCTACTTACCTAATACCTCTATTATCATTACAGCTCCACTGATACTAGATTTTAAGGCAAATATACTGACGTTTGAAAGTTTACAAAAATTACATAATGGTATATTTTTTTATTAAGAACACATAACATGAGGCACAATGTTCTGAGAGTTCTGTCCAATATGATATGCAGCAAGACATTTTGAGCAGCTAACCACACTGGGAAATAAAAAAAAAAAACTATAGATAACAAAATATATTCAACACTCATATATAAAAAGTTGCGACTGAACTAAAGTGATTTTTAATTCTTTTTTCCAGTTAATCTATTATGTTAATAATAATAAATTTATTAATGCATCTCTCTTTTACATGCAGTATTGTGTTTCTCTTTATGTAACGCAAACAATACAACTATTCTTAATGTCAAACTCCAGTGAGAAAATATATTGATAAAAAACACATATCTTTGGCATTTCTGTACTTCAATTTCTTGTTTGTTATTGGCTGACATTATGCAGATTGTTATATACTATCTGAATTAGCTCAACCAATGCATATTTTGGACTTTAATTATCATCACTAGCTTAGTCTTCTGGGGGACTTCCTGTGACACTCTGAGCTTCTCTCCTCTCTGTCAGTATCATTCATGTCTCATCAATACATGTTACGGAGTTGTTTGTGCTTTGTCGTCTCTCAGGTCTCTGCTGATCGTGGTGGTGCCTGCTGCCGTGGTCCTGCATGATGCTTCAGGATGCTATTATTACTATTAGTCATATATACTGGATTATCATGACTGTTATTAGTTCTAATATTAGTCACGTCTCTAGTAGTCCCTGTGTCTGTCTCTCTCTCTTCCCCAGATGTCCGTCCACCATAGTGTCTGTTTGACATTCCTGTCTGTTTAAGGTAAGGTAAGGAGAAATGTTCAATTCATTCTCTATGAGATTAACTGTGAGCCAGGAGTCACTGAGCAGTTACCATTACCATGGCAATCTTCGATTGTAGCTGGAGAGACACAACTGATCGAGATGAGCTCATCAGTGCAAATTCACACAATTGTCAAACTGTCAGTGTTAACAAATGCACACTGGAGACTGAAATTAGAAAATAAAGTATTAACACTTGATTTATTCTGAAATGTTATTTTTTATTGTTCATAATTTAATAGAATATCCTCTGTGTCTATACCACTGCTGTACTAGCATGTTGTTGTTTTTTAATAACCAAGGCACTTCAACAAAAACCTTTATTTTGTGGAAAAAAACAGTGAGTAAAATTAGAGAACACTTTCAAATTCCTCCCAGTTATTGGTGTTAATCTGCACCTGGTGAAAATTGACTTCATTGTTGGACACACCCTATTTATTTGCAGCTCTCCTGGTGACTTTGTAAGATGTCAGCTGCTCCAAGGTGACTGAAACCCTGAGACAGCAGGTCATCCAGATGAAGGCCAAAGGGACGACCCTCTCAGCCATCAGAGAGAGGTTGGGCATTCACAGTCTGTGATTTCAAGAAGATTGAAACTTTACAAGGACACAGATTAATTTAAGTCCCTCAAAAAGGACGGTCGTCCACGTAAAACAAGTGCACGAGAGGACAGGATTATGAAAAGACTCTCAATGGGGAATCAGTTCAACACTGCAGCTGGTGTTGGTCTCCAGTTCAGTGCTGAACAGGACAAGGATTTGTCTCTGCACACAGTGTCTCATTGTTTAAGACTTTTGGGAGTGAAAGCCCATTCTGCAGTGACCAAACCTCTCATCAGCAGAAATAATTAAAAGGCTAGACTTGCCGTTGTTAGGGAGCATGTTGTGTGGACAGAGGAGAACTGGTCCAGAGTGACTTCAGTGATGAGAGGACATTCAGTTTATTTGAGTCTGATGGAAACATTATGATGGACGTAGGACCTCTTGTACAGCTACATGGCAGGGTGAATGTAAATGTTTATGTGAACCTCCTTGTACCTCCTGGCTGGTACAATGTAAACAGAACGTGACAGAAAGTCATTGGCAAACCCGTCAAAAGGTTTTAAAAAAATATTAATTATAAAATAAAAAATATACAAAATAAATATATATTTTTACTTTCATTCTGTACACCTCAAAAAGCCCCAAGGGTGTATTTATTTTTAAATATAGCTTTTAATAAAGATTCTACATATTCAACCTTTAAACACAGGTGTTAATCTGACTGGGCACTGGGCCTACCTGCTCTCGCCTTGCTGTCAGTTTGATTTTTGTTCTGCAGAGCAAATTCCATTCTACCATGTTGTCCTGCTGTTTTCATGTTTGGTAATGCCCTCAGAAGTTTCAGACCCTGAAAGTCTCATCTTCTTCTTCAGCAAAGAAGCTTCTTCTACGACAAGCTAGCAGTTGGCCATTTCTTTCTGGAGAACCCCTCCTCTTAAATCGGATTCTTTTTTACAAGTGGTTTGGTTTCTAACAATATCCTGCAGCTTGTGGGGCCAAGGTATTGGAAAGGTTCTCTTCAAAAGTCAGACTTTCAAATTTGTGCTGTAGAAGATAAGATTATTTTTAATGGAACTTTTTTTTCTATGATATAATATTCTTAGTATAATATATTTGATCATGAGTATGTAGGTAGTGCGTTTTGTATTATAGGGCAGAATAGTCTTTAAATTACCATAAAACCCTGGTCATCCAAAAATATAACAAACAAACACACGCACACACACACACACACACACACACACACATATATATATATATATATATATATATAAAATGTATAATTGAAGTAAAAATCCTGTCTGCTTTGCTGTGACTGCTGTAGCTGTCAGTGAATAGAACAACCTTTCCATTGGGGCCTTGATCACCCTTACATTAATAATACTCTCATTTGGGTGGGCTCTCACTTCACTCGTGACAGTCGTTTCCTTGATGGGTGTCAGAAATTAATGATGAAGTGCTGTTTTCCAGTTCCAAACTCTCAGGGCTGCCAAAGGTTGGGGAAACACGGCACCATAAAACAGAGCCTCAGTGTTTGTCTGGTTTTACTTGCACTTCTCAAGCTATTGGACGTTAATTTTTATTCTGAGGCAACACTGTGTTTTGCTTGACAATGATTTTTAAGTTTGAGCTTCCTCTTACTCCATTACTGAAGAATCTTTAAGCCCTCAAACAGCAAACCTTGGGAAAATTATGCTCTCTTTATGCACTTGTTGAAACAGCAGTTAAACGGCCCACCTGTTCAGGCAATAATGAAATCCTACCTGCCGACTTGCGTCTAAATATGCTGTATTTAGATTTGATCAGTAATATATCAAACAATGTTAGTGATCTATTTAAGAGTAACTTCATTGAGCTGATTTTGTCATGCTTAATGATGCTGCTATAGGCCTAGTCTGCCAGGGGATAATACTTTTCCTGACACTCTGAGCTTCTCTCCTCTCTGTCTGTATCATTCATGTCTCATCAATACATGTTACTAATACAACTTCTTCCCGGAGTTGTTTGTGCTTTGTCGTTTCTCAGGTCTCTGCTGATCGTGGTGGTGCCTGCTGCCGTGGTCCTGCATGACGCTTCCTGCTACTATTATCACTATTACTCATATATACTATCATTCGTTTTATAAATTGTAACATTTGTAGCCATAAAAACACCATCAGTAATATATCTCATTGTGTCACAGCTGTTATTACCACTACTCATTATTGATCATGTTTGCCACCATAATAATGATCATTGTCATATTCCATCACCTTAGCTGTGCTTGTTTCTACTATTCTACTATATTAACTGCCATGACATGATGTATAAGTCATATTCACATTATTATAGTTACTGTTACTTTTGTGGTTGCTTGCATCTCTGGGACTGTCTGTCTTTGTCTCTCTCTGTCCATCTGTCCGTCTTTTCTCTCTTTCTCTCTCCTTTTCTTCCTCCCCAACCGGTGCAGACAGATGTCCGTCCTCCATAGAGCTGGGTCTGTCTGACGTCCTGCCTGTTATAGGGAAGGTTTTTGTTGCCACTGTGTGCTCAAGATTGCTTCATGGGGGAATTGTTGGGTCTATGTACGTAAATCATAAATAAATCATATAATGTGGTCTATACCTTCTCCATATGTAAAGTGTCCTGAGATAACTTTTGTTATGAATTGGCACTGTAAATAAAATTGAATTGAACTGAATTGATAGTGAGGAAGCCAAACTCTCTCTCTGCACTGTTGAGTTCCTGTCAGCTGATAGAGCAGTTAAGCCATGCAGAGGGGAGCAGCTTCGAGAAACTGCAGAGACGCACAAGCTCCAGCTCTGTCACTTTTCATCACTCTTTGTGAGGACATTGCTGCGGGGCCAATTCACTGTTGCGGATCTCTATAGCTTTACCAATCTGTTGGCAGAGGACTCACCACGCATTATTACTAATGACAGCCCTGAACTCTGAGGAATGGGATGAATAAAAGGCAGAGCAAAAAATACATTTTAGCAACTTGCATCATTGCACGGTCACACAAAGGCAAAGCTTAACCTGACATTCCTGTGTAATTTACACATCTCTCACATGGCACGTTTCTCGTGACCACTTGGGAATCCCATACAGCACCTTCGGGTCTTCAAAGCAACTGAGGGCAGTGCATTCACATCTGTGATCACTAAGCCAGTGCAGCATGGCCATGAATGCAGTTAGACTGTGACACTCTGCAGGCATTGTTTTTAATAACTGACATTTAAATTGTGATCCCACTTGCCCTTTCGAGGGGACCGACTGCAAACGAGGACGGAGGAGAGACAGTGTTCAGGGACCACAACTGTGATAAGGAAAGAAGATTTGTAAAAAAAAATGTCGACATTTTTCTAGAAAATTCTGGAACTGGACAAAAGAATTTGTACTGAAAGAGACTGAAGTGTTGTGTATTTTCTTCACTTTTTTTTATTTTAATAATATTTTTAGGCTATATATTAGATATATAAATAATGAATAAATGATTATATGTGGAAAATAACATAAACAACTACAATAGCCTGCAAAAAAAACGCAGTTATTTCTGACCTACTTTTGTCTGCAGTTTAGCTTCCTGCCAACTTGAGATTTAGCTCCACTGAAACGGTCTCAAAGTCAACCCATCCACAGTCTGCAATGTGAGCGAGCGTTCATGTCAGTGTCAAAATGATCCTGTGACGACAAATGCTGCGTGTTTCATTTGCTGATGTCCAAGCACTTTACGTCCTTGTGTAAACAATTAGCCAACAATAACAAGTCACTTTGATGCAAACCAGGGTGGAAATGAGGTCAGGACCTTCAACAGCCGCCCAGATCTCACTCACACTCAGATCTGATTAGGAAATTAAACATCAACGCGGGGAAATGCGGATTATTGTTGTGAAATCAACTGTGTCCGTGTGTCTTTAGATCAGTAATAAAACAAGCAGCATAACTTCCCTTTTGATTTAATCAGTCTTTAATTACACAAAGTAAGAGTTAATTAAGTTATTTTCGTTTTAGATGTGCTGCCACTCATTTTCTTAGGATCTCCTCACTAGTGTTCACATCGCGTCTTCAAAGTGTATTGGTCAGAGCTTTGAGACCTAATATGCAGATTACACTAAAGCCCAACTGCTCTATAATAGCTGAATCCTGAAATTGTGGTCTGCTTGGACATTTGGACAATTTTGCAGCTTTATTTTCCCCCTTGGTATCCTTTATCACCTTTATATCCTTGACACTCTCGGCCGAGAGTGCCGACAACACATAAATGAGTATCGCAGTCGCACAGCGAACGATGACCATGGTAACCCGACACCATTCTACAGCCAGCTTGATTAGTTTCATATTATCTACAGGTTGGCTGTGTTTCGTTAGTAAACTTGTTTTGATTTGTATATATTAATATATTTTAAAGTGAGATAATAGTCTGGAAACAACACAAACATTTACCAAACTCTTTTCCCTTTTACAAACTTATCCGGACCTGGAAATTACTCAAATTAAATTCCAGACTTTTCTATGCTACGTAGGAACCCTGATTTGATTTCCAAACATGCATCAGTTACTCATATTTTTTGACTCCATCTAGTGGTGAAGACGTGACACTGGTACTGGCCTTGTGAACACACATTTAAGACCAAAATCAAATGGTGAGAGGCAGCAAAAGTCAACATGAGGAATTTTTTTCCTGACTGAATCTCACCTGCTCAGGCTGGTGAGAGGGCTTCCTCCAGTAAAAGGAGTCTAGCACTTTTACATTAATACATTTTTAATGGTGTTGACTTTGGCTGGGTTTTAATGAATGATTTGGCTGAAGTAGCTGCGGCATCAAGTTCAGAAGCTCCAAGTTCTGCCTGATTTTTGTGTGATTCTGGATTTGAGTTAACTTCAAAGCACGACAATATGAAGCAGGAAAAACACGTTTAGTCGTTGCCACAGGATCCGTCAAATCGCAAGTGGGAGAGGAACACATTACAAAGGAGGTTTTCACAGTAAATGAATTGCAAAAGTAAACAAGGCGGACAATCATATCATTCAACAACGATATGTTTGCTCCTCAGAGTTTGCCATTTGATGTCTTAAAAAAGTAAACCATGACCTCGAACAGAATCATCTGAATACAGAAAAATATAGATTCAAAAAAGAAAAAAGTATTGTAATGCTTACTACTGCAAATAACAGTAAGGGAAGACAGCTACAACAGGTACCATTCACTGTCCTAGCACAGTGGATGCATTTAATAGGTCGGACATATAAAAATAAAGCACAACAAAGCAACAAACATATTGTACAAATAAAAACCTGAAAATATCGAACTGACAGTTTGATCGGAGCATGGTTTCTATCTGTGACTATAGAGTACAGCTTATTAAATGTCCTGAACAAAATAAAATGCTGCGATGGAGGCGTGGACGCAGTTGCTATTATAATAATAATAATAATAATAATAATAACACATCGAAGATGTTTCCCATGATAACATTGAGTGAAGACATGGAGATTAAAAAAAAATGTTTGCTAATGTAGATTCTAGTGAGTAAAATGTCTGTGATTCACACAGACACACAGGCACACGCACACGCACGCACGCACGCACGCACACACACTCACACACACACACACACACACACAATGAAAAAAATTACTAAAAAACAATAATTGTCTGCTAGGGGTAATTTCACAAATTGATGAAATATTCAAAAACAAAAACTCTTAAGAATTGTACAAGTATAAAAAAGCTACAAACATTAATAAATTACATCACTGACACATAAACACTTCACAAGGTGCTAGTAAAATAATTCCCAAACCCTTCAGGATACTAGAAGTGGAACAAGAGGCTGGTAAAAGAAACTTTAAGTGTCTGTTTTTTTTTCCTTTCATATTGTTTTTCCTCAAAGCTTCGGCTCTTGCTCAAACAGAATCACAATACAAGTAGCTTTGTGAATGTAAGGCCATATGACAATAAAATGTTTTATTTCTTCAGTTGTTTTCCAGGCAACACCTTTAAATCGAATCTCTGCTGTTAAAAAAAACTAAAACTAAATTAGAGTTCAAAAATCAGGACTTTACTGTATATCCATATACCTATATATAGTTGTATTTATTTATTTATTTATTCATAATTAGCAAAACCGGTAAAAATGTAGAATTAAGCCTTAAGGGGAAAGGATACAAAAAGTAGTAATTTAAAAGGTTATGTACAAGCTACATTCTATATACTGCACTGTCTGAAGTGTAAAAAGGCAGATATGAGTGGAGGTTATCGGTGCTGCCTGTGAAAGCAAAAGAAGACAGAAAGTATCCCCATGTAACTGCAGACCTGACATGGATGAGGCTTATCATTAGGTCCCACAAAGTGTCACAAATCCTACGCTCTTCATGTCCAAACACACCACATCCTGTTTCGTGATTCTTTGTGCTTTACTGTTGAAGTCCCACTTCCTATCTATGACCTGACACAAATAAATAAATATGGCCACTGATAGTGCTCTGCAAACGTAAGTGTTAATGTAAACAGATAAATGCTCGAGTTGACTCCACCACGCACGCAGACTCTCAGGGAAGAAAAGAGGTGATTTTCCCATCTCACCCCGTCCATCATCAGTGTGGCAATGATAAGCTGCATTCATATAGTAGGAATTAATGTGTAAAAAAATCCCCAACCCCTCACCCAAGCGCACATGCAACTGAATACATGCAAGGGATACTTTCAAAACTCTTGGAATGACTGCAATGTACTTCTACTTCATGTTTTAGCAACCCCTGATAAACTGACAGCTGTAGTAAAATGAGACATGTTCTCTTAGAAAATATTTATAGTAGGTTCTGTACACTTTAATATCTGAAAGTTATAAAGGATAAGTAGAGGCAAAAACCTGTTTGAGTGATGTTCTTAGAAATTGAAAAATGCATGATTTTCTTTTTTCCCCATTGTTGGCTTTCCTCAGTGAATTGGGTTAGGAATTCCCAGTCCTACAGCATAGTGCTCTGCTGCATGCTACAGGAGGAGCTTTCCATTTCGATGGATCTTTAAAATCTTTCCAAGTCTCTGTTTGGCTGTTGCCATGCCTTTCTTTAGCCGCTTAGCTGTGAAAAGAACAAGAAAAGAACGGAAATGAGACTGGATGTCCAGCTACACTGTTAGTCATCATGCTTTTTTCATCTTTTTAATAATACAAAGTAATATCCAATAAAACATGTTTTGTCATCTACAGAAGGAAACAAAGAGATTCAAGTATTCATTAATGCATATAAATGTACACCTATGGAGCTCTCTAAGCTGTATAGAGGTCTACAAAAACAAAATGGAAGAAAATCACTATATGTGAAATCAAAATGGGAGCTAGACCTGAGACTGCAAGGGTTCTGAAACAGGGTGGTTCCGTTTCCTACATATTACCCAAGGACCCCCGGACTCTGAACCTGGGTTAGAGTCCAGAAGGAACTATTCAAAAGAAGGACCTGTATCTTTTCAAAATATTGATCTTGGCATGTAAAAAGGCCATAACGAAAAAGTGATTGAAAAGTGCTCATTCAAGCCCAGTTCAGTGGCTGGATACTGTGGAGGAAATTTACTTCATGGAAAGACTGACTTACTGTCTCAGAATAAAATCAGGGCCCTTGGATCAGCGATGGCGTAAATGGATTGTGTACATGAAAACAGACGAGTCAAATACTCAGCAGACCTAATAGACAGTGACAAAAGATGCAACCTGAGTGATGTGCCCCCCTCTATTTATTATTTTACTTTACCTCCCATCATATTGGCAATTTGCTTTGTTTTGCAATGGCTGTTCTTCATGTAAAACAAAAAAAGCTAAATAAATAAAAAGTTTAAAAAAACAAAAAACAAAACATGTCGTGTCTACATGAATATATGGTAGTCCTGCCTTCATACTCGTGGCCGGGTTTGTTTCTGGGCTCATTAATGCCACCATTAAGTGGTCCATTAATGGAATAATGTGAAACTATTAGAAGGAATGTGCTCAAACATTGTTCCATAGCACCTTTACTGGTCAAAAACTCCACAGGGAACCTTTGAGCTAAAACCCAATAAGAATCATTTGTTGGAATTTCTATCTGTTGCCATTGTCATTTTCACTAATTTCATGTGGAGTTCTTTAAGGTGATAAATACAGATCAGTACATGTCACGCAGGCTTCAATAGTTTGCTCAGGTTCAGAGGCTTTCTGAGACTACAAGGTAAGGGAGTAACTGCAGTGATCTGCATCCAGCTGCAGCACCAATCATTTACACAAATCTACACTTCATGGAACTGTCTAAAAACATGCCTATATATGTAACATGTGTAAAATGCAAGATTGTTAATAATGACTAATCACTCATTCCATTTCAGCAGTGCTTTTATTATGAGCCTGTGATTTCTGAGTGTCCTGAACAGAACGTCATTTGTTCTGACTAAAGGAAACTTTATTCTCCATCAGTGGCGATTGCAATGGAAGCTCAGTTTCCCCTAAAATGTCACCAAAATAAAAAAAAAGTGGTGAAATATGTACTGCTGTGTGTACATTTCATTGACTAAATACGCGCTAGAAAGCCTTCTTTTTTCGTTCAGAATCAGCTACTTATCACAGGTAACCAGAGCAACTTCCTTCTCATTCATCCCCACAGTGCCACAGCGCTTTACACAGTCGGACGCTCGGCTTCTACTGACTTCAGTGGGGAAGCGTAGAGCGGGTTGTTCCACTGCAGCCAAACTAGACGTTCATTGGATAAATGCTGGGCTTTGTCCCGCCCATCGGACGCTGAGCGTCTATGGGGGTCTATGGGACAGTGGGCTGGCCCGGACGCTTGGCTTCTGCATGATGGTTGGATGAGCTGTCTGAGGCGGAATCCTTTTTTGACTGACAGCTAAATGAGCGAATTCAATTTAATTCAATTCAATTTATTTATATAGTGCCAAATCATAACAAAAGTTATCTCAGGACACTTTACAGACTAGGTATAGACCACACCAAAATGTTTCAGCGATCTTAAAGAATAAACATCCAGCGGAGCATTTTTTCAAGTTTTTCATTCTGTTGTTCTGAACTGATCTGGAGACCTTACTGATCCCCAGAGACTTTGTCTTTGTTAAAAATGTCTAGTGTTGTGTTTGGCAACTCTGTTCTTACACTCTGCGGTTTCTTTCCCCAACGAGCAGCGGCAGCTGTGGAGCTTCTGCCCCCGTTACTCACACTCACAGGCGGTCACACTTCACAGTAGCCTGGCGCAGCAGCTCCAGCTGGGCCAAGGCCGTTTAAGTGAGCAGAGCTAGGGTGCTTAAACACATTTATGATGTAGGCCGGAAACATGAGCTTTCTCTCCTTGAAAGACCAGCAGCCGCCACTGATCTCCATATACTGAATTCTATGCTTACCTGTGCACACATTTCTCAGGGTACGTCCGCATGATCGAAAAACAATCTTTTTTTCCTCTGTCATTCTCAAAAAGTTTTCCAGACTCGGCTCAAGAAATATCTGCGTCCACACGAAACCAGTGAATGTTCTTCCACTAAAACAGAGAGGCAATGTAAGCAGCCCAACATTCCATTGATTAAGACTCACCTTTGGCGTCTGCTGACACCACACGCTCGCCCTTGGGCATGATGCTGCTGTTGGTGCTTGTGGAGGTGCTGCTGTTGTTGGGAGAAGACATTGACGGTCGCCTCTGGCTAAGAAAAACCCCGGGCGCCATGGGCTGTGGCCCTCCTGGCGACTTGACTGTTCCAGTGTTGAACTCGTGGTCTGTCAGGCTGCCATCTTGGGAGTCCACATTGTGCTCCGGAGAGCTGCTGACCTGAGAGATTTTCGGGGGCTCCTCAATTACTAATGCCTTCTTTTTGGTGCTATTCTTCTTCTTCTTAGCTTTCTGCTGCTGTTCCTCCTGTTGACACATATTTTTTGTTGAGCATCACTCACGGCAACAGTTACTTTTACGATGTAAAAATATTGCATACCTGATGAGAAAGCTTTGCTGCAGCTGCAGCCAGTCCCGTTTCTATGGAGGCCACTCGGGCTCCATCTCTTGCCGGCCGCTCCTGTCGGGGGACTGAGGGTCCCACCCGTGCTGGGATCACATCCATATAAGGGTTTACAACACATTTACTTTATAAAAGTGTAGAGCCTTAAAGGTTGAATATGGAGAATGAGCAGAACACCTCCATCTACATCTCAAGATCAAAGTCATGACAACAAAAAGTCTTTCTTTGAGTCGTGTGTAATCCATTAACTAGCTCTCAACTCAAAAGGATTCCTTGTTTCTGTAGCAACAACAGACAACCCTGGCAATGAGCAATGCTCAACGCTATTGGCTGCTACAATGGAAACAGAACAGGACAGAAAGTCATTGTCAAACCCATCAAAAGTTTTTTTTAAATATGAATTCATAATAAATATATATTTTTATGGAAAAGCAATACTTTCAATGTGGACCCCTCAAAATGCCTCGTAGGTGTTTTTTGTTTTTGTTTTAAAAATAAAGCTTTTGATAAAGATCCTACATATTCAACCTTTAATTAATAATGCAGTAATTTACCTGTTGGACTGTATGGAGTGTCGTCACTGCTTTTCCGTTTTTTCGATCTGGATTTGAAAACTGGATTATCCTCTTCAGACTCCAACGAGGGGTAAACTAAAATCAAAAGATGGAACAGATGACTAACATGTCAGGCATGTAAGGTTTTCACTGAGAGGATGTAGAAGATGAAACATTACTGGCCAATTATTGTCACATATGTAAAGCATAGAATGTGACTTAAGTGCACTTATTTCTGCTTTCCATGCATCTAAAATGGTGGAAGTTTCCAGTGACAGCATGCAGGACAGCTGTAAGACAGCTGTTGACTGCCCCCTTCTCTCTGCCTGCTCACAGCACAACATTTAATATGTGATCATCAGATGATCAAGATATAAATGGCCTGTTTACAACAGAAGAAGAGAGTGCCAGTGAAGCTTCGCACTGAGTATATTCGCGCTGCGAACAACTAATTGGACACTAATTAGAAGTTCAGAAAGCATGTAAAATAACGATTCATAACCCGTGTTAATGGTTTGTTAAGAAGCTGGGAGAGTCCAAACAGCTGTGTTTGGCTGGAGCTTTTCAAAGGAAAATACGAATTTGGAAAGGAGGCACGAAAAATAAACATAAACCCTATCATCTACTCCTAATGAAAAGTTTAGAATTAAAGAGCCACATGTTGATCCATCAAGGGTCAATCTGTTTTTAACAGCAGCTGTTAGCAGCAGTGAGAATCATGCATGGCACATCATTATTTTCTCATTGGTATAACCCTGTAACTCCGACGTGACCTCGCTGAGCTCCGGTCATCTGCCGTCTTTTTAAAATGATGATAAAACAGGAACAAGAGGAATGAGTGGACTCTTGAGGCGTACCATAATCAGAGTCCTTGAAACATGCGTCCATGTGGTCCTGGTCATCGTAGTCTAGACTCTCAATACTGCTGCTTTTCCTGGGTTTCTTCGGGAGTCGTTTGGTGGGCCGTTTGCTGTTACCACTCCCGGCGCCGGCTCCTCCGCTGGTCTTCTTGCTGGCCTGCATGCTGTGTGAGTAACTCTTCGACTGGCTATTGTTTTTGGACTGGCTGTGGCTCCACGGCTGCTGCAAGCTGTCTGAAGATGACAGGTTGGCCATGGACAGCATGCCCTGAATGGCCTCCTGTGTGCTGGGAGATGCAGGTGGCTGACTGTAAGTACGTCAATAAAAAATACACAACAACACAGCCATTACACAGCAGTCAACAAGCTGGCAGAGGTGAAGAAGAGGTGAACTGAAAGAACAAAGTTAAAGTGTCCAATCCAAATATTCTCCTGTGATTACTTTATGACGCTGCTGAGTCAAAGCCTGCTTAAAAGACCTGTGGGCTGAGAGCATTCTCTCTTCAAAGCAGCAAAACAATTTGAGAAATTAAAATATTTCAGCCGATGTTTCTTTCCTTCTTTCATTGCTCATTTGTAGCTTTCAGTGTGGCGGAAATAGACCATCAAGAGCTGAACACAACAGCAAACAGCTGAAGGCAGGAGAAGAGCCTGCAGCCACGCAGTGTTACGGCACCATGAAACTCAACAAACTGCTGACAAAATCGGCGTAATATGTTGCTTCAGTTGCTAGTTGAATTGTCAGCTCGAAGCAAAGTTATGAAATTCATCTTTTTCAGTCAATTATATTGTCGTTTAGTGGGCCATTTGTTTGTCAGTGGGCTGTCCCATGAAGGAATGTAAGAATAAATTGACTGAAATGAGAAAAGTTTATTTTCAAAGTTCCGTTGGTGTTCATCAGAACAGAATTACACAAGGGATGGGGGGTCTACCTGTTGGTGCTGTAGTCAATCCCTCCCACTTGCTTGCTTGCCTGCAGCAGGTCAAGAATCCCAGCAGCACTGCCGCCCTTCTTTTTGCCCTTAGAGTTGCGACTTTTGACCTCAGGCTTGGCCTCTGTGTCTATGTGCAGAGTCTCTGCATCTGACGAGTCTGCGCTCTGGAAAGAGTAGAAACAAACATAAGAGAAACAGAGGAATATGGTATTGCTTCAGAGTCGATTTGATCTCTCTGGGTTTCACTGGTTTGTGTCTCTGTGTATTCACTTATTACTTCTAATGTTTCCTGCAGTTTCTGCCAGTTATGTGACTTTGGCCACAGTAACCCACTAGGGGGCCTTGGGGCAGAATGTAGCTGTGGATCCCTACTGAGCTAGTCTATCTTGTTATTTAGTTTATTTTGAAATATATGGACCATGTCGATTTTGACAAAAGGGACCAAAACAGGTAACCCAGCTGTGTTAGGGCCTTGGTCATTTCATTAGATATTCCCATTGGCCTTTAATAAGACCACCAAGTGAGAGATACACAATAAATGTGGGGCTTCTGGAACCCTGAGAGGTACGTCCACACGATCGAAAACAATATTTTTTTCCTCCATCGTTCTTAAAAAGTTTTCCATCCACACGGCCTCGAGTCAAGAAATATCAGCGTCCACATGAAACCAGGTAAAGCGACTCCAAATGCTGCAGTGCACAAGCCAGGCCTGGATGTGGCGCTGTAACTGCCACAGAAAGACACCAACAACAGAGAAGAAAAGACGGGGAGATACTGTGGAGAATACAAACACTGGAGAGTTTTCTCCAAATCTGGAGACTTCCCAAATCCTCCTCCATCCTAGAGAGAAATGTGTCCACTGTTTCTGGTGTTAGTAGAGACTTTTGTGCTGTTTTGGACTCAGTTTTCAAATCTTCCCACTCTGGGACCCAGTTAAAAAGGATACCGCTTTCAGGCTCCGATAACACCGGCTGCGTGTGGATGGTCGGCCAAAACAATACTTAAGTTGTGTGGTTACAGGAAAACAAGTTTCTTTGTGGACGGGCCCTAGAAGACTATGTTCTGATGTGGCCTCCAGTGACCTGTCATTAGTAACACTTTATCGTTCATGCTATTCCCCTCATCAGTGAGGTGCGAGGTTTGATCAGTCACTGAACAGTCTCTTTATTTAGTATAATCACATTATCTACTTATAGATACTTATTATTGTCAAGGCCAACAGTCAAATGTGATGTGGGGAGCCGTACCTTGGTCACCAGGGGTTGGAACTTTGGTTTCTTGGCTGGCTGAATGGGTTCTTTGATGTCTGAAAGAACTGGGGAAAAAAACATTCACCAATGAGCAAGAGCTGAAACACAAGTTGATAGCAGGGCTTGGTATCAATACAATGCTGCTCTCTGGTACTCATAACAAGATAATACTTTAAACAGTAATGTATTTTGGTGACTTTGAACATGTTCTAACCTAGCCTGATAAATCACTGATTTGCCATTTTATTTTGCTTTATTTATTCAGGGGGTTAATTTGTTTTTTTTATGTGCAGTCAAGTGAATTTTATTAACAGTCCAATATGACAAATCAGAAATTTGCCTCAAGGGTCTTTACAATCTGTACATCAGACGACAGCCTTTGTTCGTAGACCTTCGCTTCAGATAAGGAGAAACTCTCCAAACAACTTTTTAACCTCAGCAACAGCCCCTCTCCTGGACAGACACACAGGAAATAGATATGTGTGTACAGAATGACCAACAAGAAGACAATGAAAAGAAGTTATAAATAGACTGTAAACAGGGCTCCTACACATTTTCCATTTCAAAATTCTAGACTGCTCCAGGATTTTTCAGTGAATATTAAACATCTGAATACCAATTGTTAGATGGTTTTTATATAAATAAATGCTTAAAAACTCAACTTTTAACAAGTATGTTAAATTCTGACTACAGTCCCTACAGAAAGTCCTGATACCCTTTTGAAATAGTCACTTTTTTGTTTTACAGCCTGAAAGGATAATACAGAAAAATAGATATTTTCCCAGCATGATTTACATATTTTGCCTTACAACATTCAAGTGAAATTCTTTTTTCAAAATTTCTGAAAATTAATAAAAAATAAAAAACTAGAATATCAGGGTTGAAAGATTTAATACTTTATGAAGGCACCTTTTGCTTTAATTACAGCCATCAGTCTGTTTGGATCTGTCTCTACAAAATGTGTAAATCAGGCTGGAAAAATATCAATTTTTCTGTATTATCATTTCAGGCTGCAAAACAATAAAAGTGACTATTTCAAAAGGGTATCAGAACTTTCTATAGGCACTGTATGTATGTCATTATGTTGCCAAGTAATTACAAGTCATTTTTACCTACGTATTGTAGCTCATATAAGTGAATGAACTCTGTTCAGCGCATAACATTTTATTCAAGCTAAATGCTAAAAGAGTGAAATAAATAACTGTGAACCTGTAACTCTACAGACAGGAACAGCAGAGATGGATAGTTAAATTAATAACTGAACCTGTAACTCTACAGACAGGAACAGTAGAGATCGACAATTAACCAGGAACTACAGAAGAAAACACAAGTCTGTGCTTCATTGGCTTTAGATGGAGTAAACATACTGTGAATAAATAGAATAATGATAAATAAAAATAAATCATAAATAAAATGTAGATGACATGTGTGGAAGAAATTCAATAAATGAGAATTGCATTTGCACGGCAAACGGTGACCATGGTGACTTGATAGTTTCATATCATCTACAGGTCGGCTGTGTTTCGTTAGTAAACTTGTTTTGATTTGTATATATTAATATATTTTAAAGTGAGATAAAAGTCTGGAAACAACACAAACATTTTTCCAAACTCTTTTCCCTTTTTCCAAACTTATTCAGACCTGGAAATTACTCAAATCAAATGCACTACTTTTCTATACTGCGTAGGAACCCTGTGTTAAGACATATGAAGAGTATGTATGTGTTGTGTGAAGCTGCTGTAGCTGATGCTAAGAGCAGTTTTTCAAGACGGTCAAAGAATGAGTGGATATAGTTGTTTTTTCTGCATGCCTGCGACCGTCTCATCCATGCATGTCACCATTTCTGTGCTCATCTTTCTGTTGCTATCATTTGTGGGTGTAGAAAGCGATCTGCAATGTCTGAAGGAAGATGATGTCTCATTTTGTAATCCCACCTAAAAGCTCTGATTAGTCAACTGTTTTCTCAACCAGGAAATTAGTCATCAATGAGCACAACAGTGACTTATTCATATCACAGAGCAGATCTGATCTCTGATAGAGAGCTTGACGGGATTTATTGCTAGTTTAAAGTGAAATTTAAGCGTAAAATCATACCATGGTCTTTTTTGAAAAATACTGTACTTTCATCAAATAAGCCATTGAGACATTTTTTTTTTCGTGTTTCAACTATTAACGGAGAAATCCCGGAGAGAGGGGCTAACAGCCGGACGCGGCTAACACTGATTGGCTCGGGGCAGTACAGTGAAGGCATTAAAATGTTTTTTTCAACCACTAATACTGTTCAAAATAACAGCAAACCTCTGCAGTAGCATGAGAAGAGTTCATACACAGAAAATGAAGCACCAACAAGTGGACCTGGAGTTTATTAAAAGAGTGTTTTAAAGACTTACCTACTGGCCCCTGTACCAGCTCCTCTCGTAGTAAAGTCCATTCAAGTGGATTACCAAAGTCAAGCCCAAAGGAAGGAGCCCATTGATGATTTATTCCAGCAAAACACATAAATGTCTTGTTCTTTGTCTTTTCACATTCAACCTGGAAAACTGTGCAGCCAATTATACCTTTTATAGTGTACCGTGCTCCTGGTCCGTACTCTGAATTTCTGTCTGAATTCTCAGAGTTTCTGTCAAATTTAGTCCTTAAATCTGTAGAAATCATTGTAGGAGATTTTAATATTCACATGGACGTTGATAATAATAGCCTTAGTATTGCATTTATCTCTATTATATTCGCTTGGTTTTAGTCAGAGTGTACATAAACCTACTCACTGTTTTAATCACACCCTCGACCTTGTTTTGGCTTATGGTGTGGAAATCAATGACTTAATAGTCTTTCCACAGAATCCTATTTTATCAGACCATTATTTAATAACTTTTGAATTCATATTACAGGACTACTCACCTCTGGGCAAAAGTTTCCACACTAGATGTTTATCTGATAGTGCTATAACTAAATTTAAGGAATCAATTCCATCTGCATTTACTTTAATGCCTCATCCTAATATTCAAGATTCCTGCACTTACACACACAACGTTAGTTTCTCTGAAATTGATCACCTTGTTGACAGTGTTGCAGGCTCACTACGAACAACACTCGACTCTGTTGCTCCGTTAAAAAAGAAGATAATGAAACAGAGGAAGTTAGCTCCGTGGTATAACTCACAAACCTGTGAATTAAAACAAGTATCGCGAAAATTGGAAAGTAAATGGCGCTCTACTAAATTGGAGGAATCTCGCTTAGTTTGGTATGAAAGTCTAAAAACATATAGGAAGGCCCTCCGTAATGCCAGAGCAGCCTATTACTCAGCTTTAATAGAGGAGAATAAGAACAATCCTAGATTTCTTTTCAGCACTGTAGCCAGGCTGACAGAGAGCCACAGCTCTATTGAGCCATGTATTCCTATAACCCTCCGTAGTAACGACTTCATGACCTTCTTCAGTGACAAAATTATAACTATTAGAGACAAAATCAACTCGCTTGGCACCAACTTTTCTTCAAACCCAGGAACCTTAGAAACAACTGTACAACCTGATATATTCTTGGACTGCCTTTCTATAGTTGACCTTAACAAATTAACCTCTACTATTTCAGCATCAAAGCCTTCTACTTGCCTCCTAGACTCTATTCCAACTAGGTTACTTAAAGAAGTGTTACCTTTAGTTAGCACTCCTGTATTAGATATGAATAACATGTCTTTATCAGCAGGTTATGTACCACAGTCTTTTAAAGTAGCTGTAATTAAACCTCTTCTTAAAAAGCCCAGTCTTGATCCAGAGGTACTAGCCAACTATAGACCTATATCTAACCTTCCCTTTCTCTGTAAGATCCTTGAGAAATTAGTCGCCAATCAGCTGTGTGACTTTTTACATAATAAAAAGCTTCAGTCTCTGTACTTGTTTTACTAGATCTTAGTGCTGCCTTCGACACTATTGACCATTGCATCCTGCTACAGACTGGAGTAACTATCTGGTATTAAAGGAACTGCACTGAGCTGGTTTAAGTCTTATTCATCAGATAGATCTCAGTTGAACATGTTAATGACAAATCCTCCATGCACACTTAAGTTAGTTCCACAGGGTTCTGTCCTTGGACTGATTCTTTTCACCTTATATATGCTTCCCTTGGGAAATATTATAAGGAAGCACTCCATAAACTTTCATTGTTATGTTGATGATACACAATTATACTTGTCGATTAAACTAGAGGAAACCGATCAGTTGGATAAACTTCAAATGTGCCTTAAGGAAATAAAAAGCTGGATGACCTGCAATTTTCTGATGTTAAACTCAGATAAAACTGAAGTCATTGTACTTGGCCCGAAAGGCCTCCGAAACGCAAATCTGCTAAGAGTCTCCAGTTGGTCCAAAATGCTGCAGCTTGTGTACTAACTAAAACAAATCGAAGAGAACATATTTCTCCTGTATTAGCTTTTTTGCACTGGCTACCTGTAAAATCTAGAATGGAATTTAAAATCCTTCTCCTTACCTGCAAAGCTCTTATTGGTCAGGCTCCGTCGTATCTTAAAGAGCTAATAGTACCGTATTACCCGACTAGATCGCTGCGCTCTGAGAATGCAGGGCTACTTGTCGTTCCTAGAGTCTACAAAAGTAGAATGGGAGGCAGAGCCTTCAAATACCAAGCTCCTCTCCTGTGGAACCAACTCCCAAGTGTTATTCGTAGTGCAGACACTGCCCTCATATTTAAAAGTAAACTTAAAACTTTCCTTTTTGATAAAGCTTACAGCTAGGTCTTACGAGCCCTTAGCAATGTTGTTATTTGTAAGCGGATTTTGTTCTGCTTAATTATGCTGCTATAGGCCTAGTCTGCTGGGGACAATACTTTTCCAGATACTCTGAGCTTCTCTCCTCTTTTCTGCATCATTCATGTCTAATCAATGCATGTTACTAATTCAACTTCTTCCCCGGAGTTGTTTGTGCTTTGTCGTCTCGCAGGTCTCTGCTGATCATGGTGGTGCCTGCTGCCGTGGTCCTGCATGACGCTTCCTGCTACTATTATAATCTATAAAGTTAGCTGTGCTTGTTTCTACTATTCTAGTTTATTAACTGCCATAACATATAAGTCAAATTCACATTACTATAGATATTATTGTAGTTACTGGAAGTGTGTCTGTCTCTGTCTTTGTGTCTGTCTTTGTCTTTCTCTGTCCATCTGTCCGTCTTTTCTTGCTTTCTCTCTCCTTTTCTTCCTCCCCAACCGGTCAAGACAGATGGCCGTCCTCCACAGAGCTGGGTCTGTCCGACGTTCCTGCCTGTAATAGGGAAGGTTTTCGTTGCCACCATACTCTGTGGGGGAATTGTTGGGTCTATGTAAATCATAAATAAGTCATAGAGTGTGGTCTTTACCTAGTTTGTAAAGTGTCCTGAGATAACTTTTGTTATGATTTGGCACTATAAATAAAATTTAATTGAATTGAATTGAAAATGTTGTGGTTTGTGGCAGTTTGGTGAAATATAAGTCAATAATAGATGTAAAGCACAGAAATGTCAGGTAAGGTTGTGGGGGCGTGTGTTGCCAGAAGGGGCTACAGGTAGAGATAGCATCAGACCTAGCATCAGTCTCAGTGTGCAGCAATTTTTTGGTGTGCCTGTGGTGGCACCAAAGAAGAATGTTTATGCTGCCAACAGAGGGACATTTTTCATCGTGGCCTAGAATCATTGAATACTGCAACACACTGTGTGACTACTCTGGAGGATTACCCATCCCTCATCAACAGCACCGTACTGGACACTTTTTTACATGTCCCCAGAATAGATTGGAAGAGGCGACCGATTCATAAACAAAGCATCAAAGGGCTCCTTCCTTTTGGATTGACTTTGGTAATCCATTTGAATGGACTTGGTACAGGGGCCAGTTGGTAAGTCTTTAAAACTCTCTTTTAATAAACTCTGGGTTTTCTAACTACGTTGTTGGTGCTTTGTTTTCTGTGTAAGGACTCTTATAAACGGTACTTTACGGTACTTTGCAAATTATTACAGTACTTTTGTATATATTACTGTTGTAAATTTGATATTTTATACATATATTGTTTTATATTTCTGTTTCTCCAAATATATAGTATATTGTGTGTATATATTGTTGTTGTTAATATGTTGTTTGTATAGCTGGAGTTTGCAATGAAAATAGTTAGTGGTTAAAAAAGACATTTGAACGTCTTCACCATACTGCCCCGAGCTAATCAGTGTTAGCCACGGCCAGCTGTTAGCGACTCACCTGGATTTCTCTGTTAATAGTTTATACATTAAATGATTGTTTCGATGGCTTAGTTGACAAGTGTAATTGCCCGAAAAAGACCCTGGGATGATTTTACACCGGAATTTCACTCTAAACCCTTTTTATGTACTCAAATATGCAAAATGCTTAAAAGCATAACATTACACTCTTTTTCAGGTTCCTACATGTATTTTGTGTTTATACTAAAAACATATTTACATTCTTAAATATTTTTCTCCAACTGCTCATGGCTTCTGCACCTGCATTCACCCTCTGTCTGAGACACTCTGCTCCTGTCTCTTTAAGCCCCCAGTCTTTCCAGGTTTCTGCATATGAGCTTTTGCCGGCTCTATCTGTGACTGGCTTTAAAACCAAAAAGTACACAATGGGACATGTTCTAGCAGGAGTGTGATCCGAAATTGGGGAGAAATAAAACAACATCAGCAACCAAGATTACAGCTTTGCCTGCTGTTAGCATGTAGCTACATATAAACACTACAGTAAAGGGAGCAGTGGACCATACAAAGAAATCCAGCTTAATGTCACCTTGAGCCAAGAGGAGATACATATGTACTTTAGTAGTACATACATTTACCTCATTATTTGAAGCTTTGCCCACATTTAATGAACATCTAACATTGTAATGTTTAGGGTTGCCAACCGCCCCTTGAAAAAACGGAATCTTCAAATATTCCAAAACTAAAGTACGTGTCAGGTTACAGTCAAATAGTTAAAAAAATTGCTTCACACATACAAAAGGGCTAAAAAGATTCACTAAGGGTGAAGGAAATCTGGCGGGCCGGCCCTGCCAATGTGGTGTCCATTATTTATTTTAGAGGGAGTTGGCAACCCTAGTAACATTGAGAGAGAGAGAGAGAGAGAGAGAGAGAGAGAGAGAGAGAGAGAGAGAGAGAGAAGTATAATAAATCACCTTTAATGCATAAGTACTGAAAGAATAAATAAAATATCCACTCATGTTAAATACATTGCCTGATATAGAGCAGGTAATATGGGATCAAAATAAGTAGAGCTAGTAATCTGACCAATCATTGAATGCTGATTGTCAACACTTTACTTTACTGCGGACACATTTAAATCAGTGATGCAAAACAAAGAGGTTGAGGTTTGATGATAGTTTAAGTAAAGTGAAACACAAGACACAATACTCACAGGACAGATCTCTCTTGACAGGGTTCTTTTTCCGTCTGATGGGGAATTCGTCAATCTTCAGCTCCCCCTCATCTGAGACGTACTCGTACTCGTCTCTCACTAGCTTGCTTTTGTCCTCTTTTAGGTTTTGTAATGATCCAAAAACACTTGAGTTAGTCTGAGGTTTCAGCGTCTTGGAGCTGAAAAGGAAACCACAGGGCAATAAGAGCATGCTGCGAGGCTCAGCCTGCACTCACACTGGGGAGTCCTTGAATTGGCTCTAATGCATACAGTGCTGATAGCCACATAGCTCTATAATCATCATTATACAGAACATAAGAAGGTGGACATGTTCTCCTCTCTCAAGAAATCACAGCCATCCATACATACCCAAGCATTTTCTTGCTAGACATTGTAAAGCTGAATCTGTCTTTATTGCCTGACAGCGGTGTTCTGTCATATTTGCACTCTTCCTCCATTTTCAGCAGGGAATCAGGTTTACTGTTCTGTAAAATTCAAAAGGAAATCACGTCAAATAAGCACAGTAGCAAACTGAAACACAATGCTAACTTATCACATCACACCATTTTAGTGACAAAAATGAGTGATCCAAGTTTAAAAATCCACTTAGAGCTGTGTGTAGTGTAAAAGGTAAGGAACCACAGCTGCAGTCTCACTCAGCTCTACAAAGCATTTATGACTCTTTTAGCTCTTTGTTTCTCAGCTCTGTCAACCTGGTTTCCAGCAGCAGCGGGCAGCTGGTTTTAGCAGAAAGCTCTGATCAAATTGTACCTGCCCATTACCAATCAGCAGACACCCACACTGCACATCCATTCACTTATTATAGCTTGGTAAGTGTATTCAATATTTAAAGGTTGAATATGTTGAATCTTTATTGAAAGCTATATTAAAACAAATAATACGGGGCGTTTTGAGGGGTACAGAATGAAAGTATTGCTTTTCTGAATTAATATTTTTTTAAATTTGACAGGTTTGACAATGGCTTTCTGTCCCGTTCTGTTTCCACTGTAGCAGCCAATAGCGTTGGGCGTTGCTGGTTGCCAGGGTTGTCTGTTGTTGGGTGCAGCTACTGTAGGCTGGCACTGGGTGAAATGGAGTTTGCCAATCCTGCAGCTGCTTCGGAGCCTCGGTGAAGGGGGCGTTATTTGTCAGCTGAGTGACGGGAGACGGGCAAAAACCAGAGTCAATATAGTCCAAGCATTCACTCCATGAGAGAAAGGAGTTCAACAGCATTAAAACGCACGCCCAAATGGCTACATTTCTGCTTGATCACTAACATCACTTTCATTGTTACTTAGCTGGAACGGCTAACACTAACGGCTAACTGTCAGTCAAACTCCTCTGCAATCCTTGTTTTTATAGTGTGATTTTCCGGAGGGGATGGGTTCAAACAGGCTCAAACAGACTCTGATCTCCTGTAGACTACTGGACCGAGTCTGACCAACCTGGCAACCCGATTGCTGGAATTAATTTTTGTTGTTGCTACTACGATCTTGAGAAACTAGATGGCGGTGTTCTGCTCATTCTCCATATTCAACCTTTAAGTCTTTCCTTCAGATTATAATATATTTTATTATTAGTTAACTTAAAGTTCTCATTGACACTAATTTTATTTTCAGTGAAGTGAACTCTAAAAAATGCACTGTTTGATTTCCAGAGTTATTTGTCTGTTAAATGCCCTGCTCACTGCACGACTGGCTCACAACTATTTAAAGAAACATTTTAAAAAGGGTTGAAAAACAAACATGGGATCAGATATAGTCTCAAATATAAATCTCTAATGGACTCAAAAATCCAAAATATATGTGGCTCTCATTAGGATACCAGTTTCACAATGTGGCTTTGATCCTTATTTTTTCTTACAAATTTTTTTATTGCTTTTTGCAGACCAGAACAGAGAAACAGGTATAACACATGTACAGTACATCTGCTTTAAAGTAAAAAAAAACAAAAAAAAAAACAGACAAAAACAGAAAAACCCCAACAGGAATCCCACTATCCCTCCCAACAACCCACCTCACGGTCACAATAAAAAAAAAAAAATAGGTAACTGAATAACATGTAACTTAAGTAGATAAAGTAAGATAAAGTAAATAAAAATAATAATAATAAAATAAAAAAATTATTAAGGTAATTCAAGGTGAAATGGGCTCTATGAAGCACCTTCCAATGTAATAGGCCGTGCCTGGCACAAATCAAATATGAGTTGACCAGTTTCAGAATGTCCCTCCACTGGTCATCAGTGATGTCTACCCCCAAATCCTTTTCCCATGCATTTTTAGGTGAGACAATGGGGACTGGGCTCAGAAGAGCAATCTTATTATAAAGGACAGATATCAGTCTTTGTGTTGTACGTTGACAGGAATTGGTCCATCTTAGCTTCAGGGGGGTGATTCGGAAAAGGTGGGAATTGCTTTTGGATAAAATGTCTCATTTGAAGGTACCGAAAAAAGTGGCTATTAGGCAGGCTGTATTTGTCCGACAAAGATGCAAAGGACGCAAAAACCCCTTTGTCATACAGGTCCTTAAGAGTTTTGAGGCCCTTATCTGACCATATGCGGAATGCAGGATCGGCGCAGGAAGGGAGAAACGCATGGTTATTAAAAACTGGGGCAAGGAACGAAGCCCTTTGCAAGCCGTACTGCTTCCTGAACTGGATCCAAATTTTATGGCATTAACGACAACCAGATTTGATGAGACCTTGTGGGCAGTTATGGGGAGCTGTGTGCAAATCTTAGAATGCAAAAAGCAGGAAGAAGATGTTATCTCGGTATGAGCCCATAGCTGGCAGGCGTCTGCCACTTCACTGCAGAGCAAATATAAAAGTTTATTAATGTTGCAAGCCCAGAAGTATTGGCGGAAATTAGGGAGTGCTAGTCCACCAAGTTGTTGACAAAGAATAACTCACTCTTATGAATATTCAATTTATACCCCGATAGGTGTCCAAACTGATTCAGGATTGATAAAACCAGGGGGAGGGAGGTTGTGGGGTTTGAAATAAATAAGAGAAGGTCATCGGCATATACGGAGAGTTTGTGGACCAGGCCAAAATGAGTGATGCCTTTAAACTCATTCTGGGTTCTAAGCAAGCACAAGGGTGAGAGCGGGCAGCCCTTCCGTGTCCCACGCCTGAGAGGGAAACATGCTGAACAGACGCCGTAAGTGTTTACAGATGCAGAGGGGGTTACATACAGAAGCTTAACCCAAGAAATAAAATTAGAATCAAAGACAAATTTCTCCAAAAGATAAAATAGGAAGCCCCACTCTACCCAGTCAAAGGCTTTCTCTGCATCTAGCGCCACTACAACCTCAGGAGTGTCCGACCCAGGTAAGTATATGATGTTGAGCAGCCTTCTGGTGTTGAAAAATGGATGTCTCCCTAATGTGAAGCCTGTCTGGACAGTTTGGAGGCGGAGGGTGAGGACCTTAGCAAGGATCTTACAATCTAAGTTTAAAAGTGAGACCGGTCTGTAGCTGCCACATGAACTAGGATCTCTGTCTTTCATCACTAGCAATGAAATAGATGCCTCATACAAGGTCGCTGTTAGTCTGCCCTCAGTAAAGGAGTCTTTGATCATTCTCACAAGGATGGGAACTAATAGCATCGAGTATGTCTTAAAGAACTCGACTGTAAACCATCGGGACCAGGAGATTTCCTGTTCTGCATAGACTTGATTGCTTCGTGCATCTCCAACAGAGGGATGGGTCTACCAAGCTCCCTAGAGATGTTTATATCAATCTGAGGGTACATTAAGCAGGTGTTGGGGGTCGCTGCAGTAATTGGGCTGCATTCAGAAGTATATAATGCGGTGTAAAAATCAGAAAAAGACTTGTTGATCATCACTGGATCAGAAGTGTGGCTATCGTCTAGTACAGGGGTGCCAAACTCATTTTGTCCACTTTTTTCTTTGTATTAGCGCAAAGAAGAAGTAAATTATAATTCATATTAAATTAATTTTACTTTTACTAAATTTATTATGAACAGCCTAAGAATTTTTTTTAAAAGTATGTGCAATTTCAACAACACTTTTACTTAGTTTAACATTTATTTAAGTGCATTATGCACAAAAACTAATCACAGTGATTGTACAATGTTGCAAAACATTTAGTCACAGTTTTGTGGAACTTAAAAACACTGTCCTGCATGTTAAAATACATCAAACACATGAAAATTCCACATATTGGAAGCAATTTGAACAAATTAATTGACACGACACATTTGAAATCTTAAATGTCAGCTGTTTTAAACGATAAAGTAAATTTGTCCCCTTCCTTGTTAATGCATAAAATATATACATATAAAAAAACCTCAACATGCATAACATGTATGGCATGCAGAAGGAATATAAAACTCTTCTGTTGTAAATCTGTTACTGACTAGCACTGACTTTCACAGCAACTACTACAGCAAATATTCATCAGCTGTTTATTTTTATAGTGCAAAGTTGAAAGCAGCATTCCGTAGGATTTAGTCTTGCTCAGTATTTAGCCTGCACAAGTGCATCAATATCAGGCATCATGTCCTGAGTAGCAGCCAATTTCCGAATCTCATTTAAGTGCTTATGTGTGAGCTTTGAGCGCAGCTTTGTTTTATTAATGTTCATTAGTGAGAAAACTTGCTCATAAAGGTAGGTAGACCCAAACATGGACAACATTTTTGCAGCCAGTGCTGTCAATGTAGGATAGCGTAGTGTTGTATGGCACAACATGGATAATGTTACAGTCCCTGAGAAGGCTGTCAAACTGACGATGATTGAGACCTCTGGCTCGGATGAAATTAACAGTTCTGACAACTACCTCCATGACGTGATCCGTCTTTAACGACTTGCAGCATAATGCCTCCTGATGCAAAATGCAATGAAAAATCAACCCCTCCATTTGCGGCTTGTACTTTCTCTCTGAACTTAGTACAAACACCTGCCTTTTTATTGATTACTGACGGTGCACCATCAGTAGCCAGGCTTACGGCGCGTGACCAGTCCGCCCTGACTCTGTCCAGAGCACAAACAACGGAGCGGAAAATTTTCTCAGCTGTCTTTGTGTCGGTCATGGGCACCAACTCGAGAGACTCCTCTGTGAGAGTCAAAGTCACGTCAATTCCAGGGATGAATATGGCAATATGAATCAATTGCAACAGAAAATTCCAGAAATTACTCCGCTTTGCGTCTCAGTTGTCTGTCCAAATCTGCCGATAGCTCAGAAATCCAGTCTGCCACGGTATTTCTCGTCAAGCTAATATTGGCAAAAGCTTGTCGTTTCTCAGGACACACAATTTCGGCAGCCTTCAGCATGCAGTTTTTGACGAAATCTCCCTCAAAGTACAGCTTTGATGCTAATGCTCCGGGTGAAAACAGATTGCTGTTTCCTCAGACCCACCAACATTTCATTTACCTTCTGTTTTCTCAGTTCTCCGCGCAAGCTGTTGTATTTTTCACCATGCTGAGTTTCATAGTGGCACCGAATATTGTATTCCTTAAGCACAGAAACTTGCTGCTGGCACACCAGGCACACAGGTGTCCTATTCACCTCTGTGAACATATAAGAATAGGTCCATTTTTCTTGAAAAATCCAACACTCTGTGTTCACTTTTCTTTTTTTTGACAGACATTTTGCTGATGAGGGTTTGCCAGGGCCAACAGAATAAACAGGTAATGCGATAGAACCAAACACCGCTTACAGACTGTGAAGTTCAATGCCACCTGTTAGTTCCGCCTCAGTGTTGCATCATGTGGTCTGCTCTGACTGGAACACAGCGCCCCTAGCGGACAATACAGGAACTGCAGATTTGAAAGAAAATTAAGTTCCTTCTTCTTTTTTAATAATGCAGATGTATCCACCGGGCCGCACTGAACACATTTTTGTTTGGATTGTCGCAGCTGTCTCTCCGCTACGCTTGTCATTAAGAGGCTGTGTTCTAAATGTAGTAGTAGCCGTTTCTTATATAGAGGGGGGGGGGGGGGGGGGGATGGACAGGTGGAGTAAGTTCCATCGAGTTTTACCAGTTCCTCCGCAATTTCCACCAGCCTAGCTTGTTCAGGCCTTCTCATTTGAGAAATATAAGATATCACTTGTCCTCAAACAGTAGCTTTAAGTTCTTCCCACAGAGTGCCACTGCTGACATCGGGGGTGTCATTAAACTCTATTTAAGAGCAGATTTGAGTCACAACGAATCCTTTAAACTTACTATCTGACGTGTGAGCTGAACCTCCACGGTGAACGTGGAATTGTATCGTGTGGGAAATCAATGTCAACTGTGGTAGGAGCGTGGTCAGAAGTGACTATTGGATGATACTCACATGCATTCACACAGTCGAGGAGGTTGTTATCGAGTAAAAAGAAATCAATTCGGGTGTGTGGTGTACATGGGAACAAAAGAGAAAGCTTTACCATGGGAGTAACCTCCAGGGATCAGAAATTCCCATCTGTGATGCATTTGTTTTTACTGTGTGTGCTGAATTGGATAGCGTAACCTGGGTAGAAGAAGATCTGTCAAGAGTCACATCCTGCACCAGGTTGAAGTCTCTGCCTATGATTATGCGATGACTGTCAGCGTTTGGGATTTTGGCAAATAGCTTTGTAAAAAACTCTTCATCGTCCCAGGTGGGCGCATAAACCGAAACTTAGACCACCGGTGTGTTCTGGAGTGTGACCGAAACTATTACATAACGGCCGTCAGTATCTAGGATTACATTTGTTGGCTCAAACAGGACCCTTTTATGAATGATGAAAGCTGCCCCTCCAACTCTATTTGTAAATTTGGAATGGAATAAGTGGCTCATCCACACCCTCTTAATACATGGGGTGTCAGCTGATTTAAGATGCGCTTCCTGCAGAAACATCACATCCCCCTGAAGGTGCTGTAGCTGTGTCAGTGGTGTAGTGGAGGAAGAGAGTGGGGAGGGGGGTAACCCAAAAAAGGCCCAAACGCACATAAAGCAGAACAAAAGCAACATAAAACAAGGAAGTAACTACTCCCATAGAAAAAACACATTCTGAGCTCTCCAGCTCGAACTGACCACTTAACTGAACTTCTGGGGTCTCCTCCCTAAACAAACAGTGTTTGACCCCTTAAAGTCACATGAGAATAATAGTAAAGAATAAAACATAAAAATAGTATTAATAATTAATCCAGAACAGACATTAAATCAAATTAGTCAGCATGACGGTATTTTTCTACCTCAGCTCCGATGAATAGAATGCGTTTATAAAACCCTCCACCCTGCGTTAGAATGCACACTGTATCGACACAGGTCATCTCTGCACATCAGACTATAAACAGTGTCAGGCCTCAGTAAAGCCCTTTGACCAAACAGTGAACCACAATACTTCAGATAACACTTTGGCGGCGGGTGATGAAAAGTTTAAATATAATAACAAAAAGCTGTGAAAGAAATATATAATAACGAACTGAAATCCACATGCAGAAGGCTTCCAGTGCTTGGCACGGAGGCCGACCAAAGACAAACTGAATACACATTAACAGTGTGAGCGGGCACAAAAACAGGATGAAGAAACAGGAATTTAAATAGCACCGGACTTAGAGTCAACATGTCCATAGTGCGTTAAAATGGCCACGCGATTTCTGTTCAAAACTTTAACAGACAGAAAATCGGCAGCTTGTCAGGACTTTAACTATTAACGAGGCGGTCTAAAAACAATATACAATATATAAACTCCGGTCAGTCCAGGGCTGTTATAACACAGCGACACAGTGAGCACCACACCAACTCACGGCTATCCAGACAACATGACAGCGGCTAGTCTGCGGTAAAATCAACAGCTCTCCCGCGGCCATCAGGGCTCCTCTGTGTGGGTGGATGTTATGAAGGCTTAAGTCTTGGTGACCGTGGATAGCCTTTTCCTGGCTCCGTCCTTCATCGTGATGACCAGCCTCGCCCTGAGCCCTGTCACACTCCGGCGGTGATTCCAGGAAGCCTTCCCCGAAAACCTCCATGAGCAGCTCTGCGAAGGAGGCTGTGGGCCGCGGACCTTCAACAGATTATGGTAATCCAATCACTCTGATGTTATTGCGCCGGCTCCGGGACTCCAGCGTTAGAAGACACTCGTCCTTTAAATTTGCATTTACCTCAAGGGAGTAGCTGTCTTCTGAGCGTGGTCGGACACTGTGGCGTGGACGTGGTCCAGCTTTGCTTCGAGCGTTGAAATGGAGGCTTTGAACTCTGCAGGGAGGGCTTTGTTCTCGGCGGAGAGAGAGAGGAATTTAAAAGTTGCGGGAGCAAGACTCGACCCGTGTCTACTCCATCTCAGCCAAACCGGAAGTCAGTGGCTTTGATCTTTGACCTTTAATTCATGCGATTTGATGGGAATATAACCTGATCTTCTCTTTATTGTCTCTTGCCAAACACTTCCATTTCACCAATTGTAGCTTTAATCTACTCATATTACATACTGTGATATTAAATAATCAGCACATTCACTTCTTGTTTGAGTATTCTGACTCCTAACATGTACTTAAAATCAACACTATGGATCCACAAAAAACAAAAGGAAAATACTGTAGCTGTTACCAAATGGCAACTGCAGTGACCTGAAATTTAAGCACACAAATGTAACATACCAAGTAAACACACTCAGGTCATTGAACGCCTGTTATTTGACTCAAAAATTAAACTGAAAAGCATATTATCAGTACTTGTCTAATCAGCTCACTCTAAGACACACAATACAATCACTCACTACTGTGTAAAATAGAAGAAGAGAGTAAAATCATCATGATGTTAATCCCCACAGACGATATATTCATTTATACCATATTTAAATGAAACAAAATTTACTTAAAGGAATGCAAAACTGCTGCCACAAAACTCCCCACTGAGCAGACTGTGTACTTAACTGAAATACAAGATGATATATTTTCAAATATTTACTCCACGACCATTTTAAAGGCATGTGACAATGTGGTGAAACCCAAAACCGCCTCATGCATTCTTTTAATTGACAATAACACACAGTACAGGCCTAACTGCCTTGCACTCTACAAAGAGGAGCTGTGAACTTGACATGAATCAGCAGTGATCACAAGAGGCAGTGCAGTCTCCAGTGACCTTGGTAAACATCGAACAGGGTCTCTTCTCCATCTGCAAATGTTTGGCCTGATGTGAAGGGGCAGCTGGATGGATATAAGCATTCCCAAGCAGTTCAGCATTGAATTTTTCCATGAAACTAAATCCCTCCAATGTCCTCCCCCTGTTGTTTAGCAATAATGATACAACAAACTTCTGATGAGGGCATATGGCCGTGGCGTAGTTCCATTAGGTAAACTCTGACTGGGGCTGCTCTGATGAGCTGCATGCCTGAAATGTGCCACTTGGGCCACATTGTTATTTTTGCTGATTGCTTTGAAGGGAAGTGTGAAAATAAATCAACAATTTGGATCATCTGACGTTTTTTCTGCAGCAAAAACTCACAAACTCACAACTGTGTGAGTGTTCTAACCATAGACTGTACCAAAAACAGACGTATCATACAAGGTCCGTTCTCTCAACTTGATCCAATCATCCTCACCTATGGGAGTCTCCATCTTGTCAGACTTGGACTCCTCCTCATATCCTCTTACCAAAAAGGGCATGTTGGCGGGAGGGACATATGTCCATCTGGCTGACGTTTATCTCCGAGGAGAAGTGAGAGCCAGAGGCTAGCTGTCACTCAAAAAGGCCCTGCCCCTAATTATTCATAAACTTTAACCTCCAATAAAATAAAAAACTAGCCTGGTCCAAACCCCCCCCCCCCCCCCCACCCCACCCCCGTTGTCATGGAGATATGACCTAAACATACAGACTAGAATGTTTTCTTTGAACCAGGTTTAACAGGTTTAATGATGCTGGGAAAACGGCCTGTTTAACATGGGGTCAATGAGAAACTGCTCTATTATGAAACCTGCCCCTAGTGGAAACTCAGAGAACTGCAGTTTTTGGCACTTCCTGATTGGATAAACCAGGAAGTCGCTGTGGTTTGGGCTTGGTTGTAACATGAGCTGAAAGGCTCTTACCTTATACTTCCATTTTGCTTCAGTCTTGTTTTTATTCTGCTCTCTGATTTCAAACTTGTCCGCATTGTTCTGCTTCGATATTTCCTTTTCTGATAAACTCAGGACATTCTTAACAGCCTGAAGAAAGACAATTATTAATAGAAGACAAACCATGGGTTACTTTCACTATTATGCACATATGCTTACATTTGACAACTTTAAATATAGCAAAATGGCTTGCATAAAGTGAAAACTAGGGTTCCAAATAATCTTTTTACAAAATAAAAACACTTTACCTAACATTACCATCGACTCACCTTGGTCTTTTTTGGCTGGTCCATCTTACTCAAGATGTCTTTCGCATGGGACTCAAGAGCTGCGAAGCTGGAGGGTTTAGGAGGTGGCGATGATTCTTTTGCTTTCTTCGCCTTCTTCTTTCCTCCTTCCTTAACTTTCGGTACCTTCAGAGGCTTCGGGGCCTTGGGCATCTTTGGGGGTTTGGGAGGTTTGGAAGCTTTCTTTCTCGCTTTTTCTCTGCTGGGCGAGGGAACATGGGCCGGAGAGACGGGATCTTCAGGCTCTGAGTGGGTGGATGGGGGTTCTTCTACTGGAACCTTCGTGCTGTTCTCATTCTTAACGGCTTTTGTTGCATTCTTCAAAGAAAAGCATGAATTGTGAAAATTAGCTATAATTTTGTAATTGGTCATTAAACGCCATTAAGACAATTAAAGCCCTGTGTACTTGGGAAATGGCAATGTAAATAATTCAGATAAGACATCATTAAAGTCGAAGATACCAAACGTTTGCTGATTTGATTTGAAGGGATCATTCACATCCCTCTGGTACCTTGTGATCATCATTTGCCATGTGCAAACGGTCAAAAAAAGATGAATCAAGATTTTATATCACAAAGTTTGACACCTTTTTAATTATTTTTTTAATTATTTTCCCGATTTAAACTGGTGTACAGCTGCCGACTTCAACCTCACTTTGGGAACTTAGGAAGACAGTTAAGAACTTAATTCCCAACTTAATAGAACTGAGGTGGTAATAATAATAATAATAATAATAATAATAATAATAATAATAATAGTAAACTTTAATTGTATAGCACCTTCCATACAATACATGCAGCAGAAAGTGCTTTATAACCACAGAAAATAGAGGGAGAATAAACATAACAAAAGGGATATAATGCTATAGGTATTCAGCCAGCTAATTGTTTGTATTTTGTGTTTTGTATGGCATATGTCTTTATGCTTATTTGTTGTTTTTGTTGGATTGGATTTTGTCACATTTGGTGCGTTTAATTTTTTTGGTTAAATGTATTTAAAGTATTTGTGTTGTCTAGGTCCTTGAAAAAAGATGGTGCATCTCAAGGGGTTACTCCTTATAAAAGACATTTTCAACTAGTTAGTGTCTTTATAAAAGACTAAAGATAAAGTTAGGTTTGCATCGCAGGACTTGAACTTTGCTCTCTCTGTTTGGCTTTGTTACCGAAGCTTTTGCTTTTTCCAAGTAGACCTGGTTCCTTTGAATGCTTTTGTTGCAGCAAAGGCAGTGGTGCCATGTGGACCTGTGGACCTGACTCTCTTCCCATAAAACAGCATAACCTTGTCATTTCTAAAGCTACAAGTAGACAAACTGACATGCTAAAATGTGTGCTGAGGGTGACAGTGATATATATAATAATGATGTACATAATATCATTGATATCATTGAGGGATATTTCAATTGCAAAGTTGGCATTTCGACTTGAGCTGGTCAGTAAAGGAAAGTTCATGGAGGGTCCAAAAGGAAAAGGTTCCTCCTCTGAAAACAATGAATGTCAATGATAAGATAGTATTGTTGTTGTTGTTGTTGTTAGGGCCTGAGCACCGACTAAGTCTGCGAGGACCCTATTTTAATTGGAATGATTATTTATTATTATTATTATTATTATTATTATTATTATTATTATTATTTTTCCTCCTCTTAAATCACATTTTTGAGGGCCTAAACATGTATAACTTTTTGTTAAACTCTGATCAGAAGTGGTGAAAAATTTGATATTTTATGGGTCTCAGTCTTGGGCGTGGCAAATTAGCTCGATAGCGTCCCCTTGAATATTGCCAAAGCCCAGCCCCTCAATACGCTTTCACCTACATGTATGAAAATTGGTAAGCATGTGAAGAATGCAGAGAAACATGAAATATCGTCTTGGAGGTATGCCACAAACACAACAGGACGTCCGCCATTTTGATTTGAACATGTCATTTTTGGACTTTGCTCTGTACTTTAACAAACTTGTCCTTTTTTCAAAATTTCGTCCCCACGCCATAAACCAGGAAGTGGTCTTTAACACTTTAAAATCATGACCATACATTGTGCAATCTGTACCAAACTTCTCAGGCATGATTGGACTCTCGGCCTGAACACATCTATGAGACAATATTTACGTATAGTCATAGTGCCCCCTGCTGGTAACAGGAAATGACATGTTTTATACTTTGATGTCCTCGGCCTGACTGGTTCATCACATCCTCCTCAAAAGCGTGATGAGAGCCTTAAGACATGAATGATGATCATTGTGAACATGGGAGGATGTTGTGTAACGTCACAGCTGTGGCGGCACTTCAAACTTCATATGTTTGATAACATAACATATGTTTGTCTGAACACCTGCGTAGGCAAATTTTGAATAATTGTAATTGCGCCCCTACTGGTGACAGGAAGTTACAATTTATATATTTTTATGTCCTGTTCTTAGCCGGTTGAACATATCCACCTCAAATCCTGTCAGCACTTACTTAAGACCTTCATAATGCTTGATCATGTAGCTTTTGGCTTTTCATCAAACTCTGTTATTGTGGTGACCATCCTTCGCCGTGAAACAGGAATTGGTTGTAACTTCAACATACGTTGTCCAATATGCCCCAAATTTCTCATGATTCATTACAGTCCAGGCCTGAACACATCTGCATCTCAATATTTAGTCATAAGCATTGCGCCCCCTACTGGCAACAGGAAAAATGACAAATATCTACCGATTTACATGAAACTTACATTGTGGGTCCTACACTTGATGTAGGGAAACATGATGCATGTTTTGTGTATGTTGGGTAATGGTGTGGCAGCCATTTTGTGCCGCCCACCATTGTAAGTAAGTCGCTCTAACTTTAAGATGAATTGCCCAAACTGCACCACATTTCCCAGAGATTGTAAGAGTCAAGGCCTGAGGACAACTACATGCTAATATCCACTAACAGACACAACGTCACCTACTGTCAACAGGAAATCAGACTTATATGACAAAATGTATCAGATTTACATGAAATTCTCAATATCTAGAAGAAGAAGAAAGAAGAAGTATTCCTTTATCTGTCCCGCAATGGGGGAATTAAATTTTCACTCTATTATTTTTCATTTTTACACAAACACAGGCCCGAAATACACACACATGCACAAACAGGACCCATATACATGCAACCAATGGAGAGATGTTAGAGCGAGGGGGCTGCCAGTGACCGGCGCCACGAGCAGTTGGGGGTTTGGTGCCTTGCTCAACAGCACCTCGGCAGTGCCCAGGAGATGAACTGGCACCTCTCCAGCCACCAGTCCACACTCCATTCATGGTCCACACAGGGACTCGAACCAGCGACCCTCCGGTTCCCAGCCAAGTCACCTATGGACTAAGCACACTGCCGCGAGTGCCAGTGACCAGCCACGTCCCCGACATGCACCGGGTGCGAGAGCCCGTTCATCGCTGCTTGCAGCTTTAATTATTATCAGTATCATTATTATTATTATTATTATTATTATTATTATTATACTATACATTTTATAGTAATTTGATTTCTAAGATAATACTTTGGGGCTCCAACAAGAGCCAGTGATGAATATCCACAGTACTTGTGACAGCAGTCCAAACAGTAGAGACATTTGGACAGAGACTCTCTAACATCACCATGTTGACTGACAAAAATTGAAACGTCGTCTCTTACTCACACTTTACACCAAAGTGTAAAATTACCCGGAACGGCTAATCATGTTTATGATCATGTTCATGTTTATCATGTTTAAAATGAGAATACCTCTGACAGTCTGATTTCTTTAGCAAGATCCTTAATGAGCTGTGATGGCTTCATGTTCTCTGGAAGCTCATCTTCATGTTCCAAGAGGGCCTGTTATTGGGAGAACCAAAAAAAAAAAACTGTCATTACTTTTCATACCAGCTTGGGTGGACAGCTGACACACATGCACTAACTGTCCATACCTGTTTTTTAGTCCAAGCTCTGAAGGCTCCATTGATGATTTTGGCACCATGTATCAGGTATGGGGCTGGTTGCTTATTTGCTTTATGTAAAGCTGCAGGAAAGAAATGCAAATGTAATCACTAAATTCATCCTAACTTTTAAACTTGTAGAAGGCCATTAACTAGTGTATATGCTCACAGATATAAGTGAATCAGCCAATCGACCATGGTGGTAGGTAACGGCTAACATTAACTGTCAGTCAAACTCCTCTAATACTTGTTTTTATGGTGCTATTTGCCGGAGGGGATGGGTTCAAATAGGCTAAAACAGACTCTGGTCTCCTGTAGACTAATGGGCAACGAACCTTGCAACCCGACTGCTGGAATTATTTTTTGTTGTTGCGACTACGATCTTGAGACACTAGATGGTAGTGTTCTGCTTATTCTACATATTCAACCTTTAAATTCAGCTTAAGTGTGGATTTCCTCCTTGATTTCAGTTTAATGGCAAAAAAGCACTCCGGAATATCTAAGTAGCTCCATCAACTGAAGTGGTTTAAACAGGAAATCATTAATAGTATCCAGGCAAAATAGAGGCAGCGATGAAGTGAGTCTTTTCCCTCAGCACAGCACAGAGCTGATCTCCAAGTTAAAAAGAACAATGGCACAATGGCCTTGAGGGTCAGAAGTAGTATGCATCACACGCAATAGCAATGTGGCTTTAACACGCATACACAAAAAAATTTGGAAAGATAAACAGTTGGCCCAAGCCAGCTGAGGAGAGTTTAAACACAGGCTTGTAATGGAGCAAGTGATTCTAGCTGGGCCAAACCTTCTGAAGCTAATCATCTGTAAACTCTGTGATTTAATGACTGAAATAATATTCAAGCATCCAGCTTCTCATCTGCGCAGCAGACATGCAGCCCTACTCTCATACGGTCTTCTCTGCTTACATGCATTCTTCTGGAGAAATGTTGACTTGTATGTTTACATTAAAATACCACATATTAGAGCAAAAATGTAATCTATAAATACATGTAACTGATTTAAGAGTTTACCTTTGAATCGCTCAAGGAGATGCCGTCCCACATACCAGCATGCAGTCTCAAAGTTGGGGAAGGGGGTGAGAGTTTTGACCTTTAGCCGCTTCTCGATTTCATATGCTCTAAGGAGAAGAAACAAGACGTTTCAGCTAAACATCATCATGCATTACCAACAAACCATGCAATTTGGTAGAATTTGGCGCTAAAAACAAGTCCTAAATGAGGACCCAGTGGAAACTACTGTGTAAGATCAGCCAAGGCTAAATACACAATGTCTTCAAGTAACAATAAATCCCCCAAATTAGGCTGTAACTGTCTGCAGGATGCATGAAGGATCACAGCAATCAGAATAAAAAGGGAAAAAACACAAAACACATCAATGGCAGGCAGCATAAAGAAATGTGTGTGTGCGTGCGTGCGTGCGTGCGTGCGTGCGTGCGTGCGTGCGTGCATACAAACCTCATTTGCATCTCCACACTCAGGTTGTGAACGAAGTGTCCAGAGAAGGCCAGGCAGTCGACAGGAGTCAGTATTGCATTGATCCAACCTGAGGAGACGATCACTTTCAACCAGCTAATTCAAATCCAGTGACTGTAGCTATATTCATTCATTCAATATTTCTAATTAAGACAGTAGAATTAAAAAAAATCTATATTATGAATTGTATCTGTTAATTACCAGATGGGACAACAAGAACCAGTATGATCATGATGGACAGTGGTTCCTGGCAATATGACACTGTAAGCCAATCATTGTGTCTATTGTCAGATTTCACATATTTACAGTGTGGGAGCTGTTCCTTTAACATCCCTGGCTGCATCGAGCTGTTGTGGACAATATTGTAAATCAATGAGCAGCACTTGTTTTATGATTTTCTCCTCAATGTAATGTAGAACTTTGATTTGGATTGACCAAAAACAGACATTACTGCCTTATTTTATGCCAAAACAAATATCTCAATTGATTTTGATATAACAACGCATATTTAAAGCAATTCTTACCTTTCTTTCATGTCTCACAGCACTTCCCTCCAAAGTCCCACCCTCTTCCCCCTGCCTGACCTCTGACGCTCCCTCCTCCCCGGACACGTGCGGTTAGACAGAAATGCTGTGTTCAAGTGCCATGGGAAGTCCGAAGTTTCGGACCTCCAACTAGGCAAAGTTCACTGGAATACCTGTCAAAGTGGAACCTCCTACTATCGAATTTGAGGAAGATTGACCTACCCTGAATTCAATAGTAGGAGGTTCCACTTTGGCCAGTGCCATGGCTTCCCATGGCTTATAAGGCACTTTGAAGATTACAAAAGAAAATTGTAAAAATGCCAGAAAGATAAGAATTGCTTTAATATTGGAATATGAAATTCCATGTAATGAGATAGAGAATTGCATCCATATCTCCCACCACTAAACAGTTACATGTAAAAAAAACAACATTTAAACCATTTCACCCACCTGTCAATTCCATTGTGTTCATTATTAATGACAATAATAGAATTACAGCATCTTCAAAAGTATTTAAAGTATTTTAATCTTTAACCCTGATTTGCCTTGAATTTAGTACACATAAAGTTAGAAAATCAATGATTTGTGAGTCTCTGAGAGATCTGAAAATAGTGAAAAATCCTCAAATTCAGTGTAAAACCCAAAGTTGTACAGTGGTACTCATGAAGCTATATTCATTCATCCATGTGCAGCTCTGACCTGATGGGATGAACAGAGTCTGCCCTTGCTTCAGAGTACATTTGTAACACTTGTCCACCTGGTCGGCAAAGAACATTTCGCTGTGATTGGACGATGATCTCCAGCGCTCGTACAGAGACAGGTTGGCAGAGGTGGGCTTGATGAGGAAGAAGATCTTTTCTCCCTGCAAACACAAACACAATCATATTCCCAGGCATCGTCATCATCATCACGGTATGAGAGCTGGATTTTAATGTATTCCATATTTCTTCTTGAAAGAGGATTTCTCATCACATCAGAGGCAGATGACACTGACACAGTTCTGACTCAACATACTGGTCTAACCATAAGTGTGACAGACCTTTAGGACGTGGTACCAGACGGAGGCGCCACCGCACTCAATGTGGAAGTCTGTGTAGCTGTCTTTGACACAGATGAGACAGTATTTGGTAACTTTTGGCTTCCCGAGCAGAGCATCATCAGGCCAGTAGTTCTCTACCCAAGACAACCGCCGCACAATCTGTGGACTCTCCACTATAGAATTCATCCTGACCCAGAAAAAAAACAGACTCAGAAATTAGTAGGAGGAGTTTTCCAGACTGCCATCTTATAACATCACTATCAGATATAGAGAGTGTACCTTGCGTCAGAGAACTCCAAGTTGATGACATTTAACACTTTCTTTCTGTTTGTGCTGTAGTAATAATCGACAAACTCTTTGAGCTTCATTTTGCTGTCAGTCTGTTTGGTGACGTCAACAACGTCCACACCAACGTCAGGACCTTAGACAAAATCAGAGACAGAGAAGACACAGTAAACATTTTCTTTCAACGGGAAAACTGGTCTGTAGCAGTATGCTGTCAGTGATCTCATCACTGAGCTCCAGTACACAGGGAAATACAGAACAAATGTGCCCCCTACTGAAAAGAAAATGGAATAATACATTTTTCATCTTGTGATTCTTTTAAAAGGAAATTAATTGAAATGCATTAGATACAGTATTTATGAACTGGATAGCCATAACTTTGAATACAGATACTCAGGATGTGCACACATTGCATACAAAGCAAATGTTACATCTTTATTTGTTGTCCCCTCTTCTATTGCTCATGCTTATTTAGAAAACACAGCCATCAAGAGCAGCTTTGTAAATGCAGATGTTGCCTTGCTACATTTTTTCTTTTCTCTTCTCATAAACTTCACGTTAAACTGGTTAGTATCAAAGGCCTTAAAATAGTTAATCTGATTTAGTGATAGGCCGATATTATAGGGTGATATTATCGATATTTGCATTTTTAGGTGTATCAGTATCATGGCGAAATAGTTTTTTCCCAGCATTATTTACAGACAGGCATCCACAGGCAGCTCCATGTTGCCGGAGGTTTTTTTTTTAATTAAGACTTTTAACATTCGTTTTCATCATTGTGTAATTTTTATGATGTAAATTGAGGGAGCAAAAGCAGAATCAGCTCCAAATTGAGAACATCGGCAGTCCGTATCGGTCATCGGCTGAGGCTGATGAAAAAAAAATCGGTATCGGCATCGGCCCTAAAAAAATCCATATCAGTCGATCCCTAATCTGAATATCAGAAGTCTTCTACCAAAAATTATTTAATTACGAGTATGGGACGAACAGTATAAGCTTAAAGTTATCACGTTACCCGAAACTTGCCTTATGAATAGAATATCTCACAATAAAATTAATCTGGCTAATTATGTACTTAATATAGCCGAGAGATGCAATAGCTGTGGTGGTGTATCAAGTATCATGGAAACGGTACAGACAATTGAGAAATGCAAGCAAAGCCATGTCCAGAAATGCTAAATCCAACTACTATAAAGAATCTCTTGCACATGACTTTAAGAACCCTAAACCTTTCTGGATCAAAGTTAAGACCATAATTAACCCATCTGACTCAAATCTTATTGACTCAGATTAGGGTCAACAACACTATGCTGAAAATCTACTCTTAAATTGCTCAAGCATTTAATTAACTTCTCTTCTGTCTGTTCTGACCATAGACTGTATAAGAGATGGACGTAGCATACCCGCCGGGGTCCGTTCTTTCAACTTGATCCAATCGCACTCGCAATATTGTCAGACTTTGTCTCCGCCTCATTTCCTCTTACCAAAAAAGAGCATGTATGTGACGTTGGGGGGAGGGACATACGTCCATCTGGCTGACACTTAGCTCCGAGGAGAAGTGAGGGCCAGAAGCTAGCTGTCACTCAAGAGACCACGCCTCTAATTATTCATAAACTTTAACCTTGAATAAAATAAAAACTAGCCTGGTACAAAAAATGTCACCCCCCTCAGTGTTGTCATGGAGATTTTTGTAAACAAGTTCTAAATAGGTTTAATTATGCTGTGAAAACGGCCTGTTTAACATGGGGGTCAATGAGAAACTGCTCTATTGTGTAAACTACTCCTAGTGGACACTTGGAGAACTGCAGTTTTTTGAACCTCCATATTGGATCAATTAGGAAGTCACTGTGGTGGGGGCTTGGTTCTGCCTCATTGGCCAATTCCTTTCTTTCTGCTAGTGCTGTTGACAACGTATTGGTCAACAACAGACACTTCTCCTTCAAGAAAATAACACCTGAGGTTGAGGGCTTTGGCGCTATTATTAAAAACAAGCAGTGTTCCAGGAATGGATTGCATTATAACATCATTTCTTGGGTAATCATCACATATCCTCTGTTTTCTCTTCGATATGTTTTTATCTACATGTTATATACCTCAATTATGGAAATGCTCAAACATTACTTCCATTACACAAAAGTGGTGATGTGCTGGGACTCAATAATAAGAGGCCAATCTCAATCATCTTTGCTGTTGGAAAAGTGTTTGGAATACTTATTTTTAATCAACTGTCTTCTTACTGTATCTCGATGAGGATTACTTTTTTTCACCCCTTCAATCTGGTTTTAAGTCCAACCACACTACAGCAATACCTCTCTTAAGACTTACTAATGGCACTTACCCTGCAACAAACAAGAACAGGTGCAATTTTCATTGACTTAACAAAAGCTTTTGATGTGGGCGGCCACTACCTTTTGTTAGATAAACTCCACTCGGCTGCAGTGCGATACTTCACTCTGGTTCAACGCCTATCTCCACAATAGAAAACACTGTACAGTTATACAGAGAACTTAATCTGATACCATTCCGCAATGTTCAACTCTTAGTCATCTTAATCAATGAAATCCCCTCTATCGGTTTGAAATGTTGTGTTCATCTCTACAGACTACAGTAGCAGAAGTTATCATAGTAACAGTAGTAACAGAAGTTATCACAGTGACAGTGGTAACAATAATAATCACATTAACAGTAGTAACAGAAGTAATCACAGTAACAGTAGTAACAGAAGTAATCACAGTAACAGTAGTAAAAGAAGTAATCACAGTAACAGTCGTAACAGAAGTATTCACAGTAACAGAAGTAACACTAGTAACAGAAGTAGTCACAGTAGTAACAGAAGTAACAGTAGTAACAAAAGTAGTCACAGGAGTAACAGAAGTAACAGTCGTAACAGAAGTAGTCACAGTAACAGTAGTAATGGCAGTAACTAGTAACAGAAGTTGTCACAGTAACAGTAGTAACAGAAGTAGTCATGGTAACAGTAGTGACAGAAGTAACAGTAGTAATAGAAGTAGTCACAGTAACAGTAGTAACAGAAGTAAACACAGTAACAGTAGTAACATAAGTTACAGACGTAGTGACAGAAGAAACAGTAGTAACAGAATGAATCACAACAAGGGTAGTAACAGTATTGACAGAAGTAACAGAAGAAGTAATCACAGTAACAGTAATAACAGAAGTAGTAAAAAAACAAACAGAAGTAATCACAGCAACAGTACTAACAGTAGTAACAGAAGTAACAGAAGAAGTCACAGTAACAGTAGTAACAGAAGTAGTCATAGTAACAAAAGTAACAAAAGCAGTCACAGTAACAGTAGTAACAGAAATAGTCACAGTAACAGTAGTAAAGGAAGTATTCACAGCAACAGTAGTAACAGTAGTAACAGAAGTAACAGAAGCAGTCACAGTTACAGTAGTAACATAAGTAACAGTAGTAACAGAAGTAGTCACAGTAACAGAACAGTAAGTAGTCACAGTAACATAAGTAACAGAAGTAATCACAGTAACAGTAGTATTTGTAGTAACAGTAGTAACTGAAGTAGTCACATTAACAGTAGTAACAGAACTAGTCACAGTAACAGTGGTAACAGAAATAATCCCAGTAACAGTAGTAACACTAGTAACAGACGTAGTCACAGTAACAGTAGTAACAGAAGTAACGGTAGTAACAGAAGTAATCACAGTAACATTAGTAACAGAAGTAATCACAGAAACAGTAATAACAGTAGTAACAGAAGTATTCACAGTAAGAAGAAGAAGCAGAATTACTTTATTTATCCCGCAACGGGGAAATTGAATCTTTTCACTCTTATTATTATACATGTTACAAACACAGGCCCGAAATACACGCATGCACAGACAGGACCTATACATGAAATTAAGTCACAGAAACAGTAGTAGGAGAAGTAATCACAGAAACAATAATTATAATTATAATAGTTATTATAAAGTAATAACAGTAGTAACAGTAGTAACAGTAGTAATAGTAGTAACAGTAGTAACAGAGGTAATCACAGTAACAGTAGAAACAGAAGTAATCACAGTAACAGTTATAACAGTAGTAACATAAGTAGTCACAGTAGTAACAGAAGTCATCACAGTAACAGTAATAACAGTAGTAACATAAGTAGTCACAGCAACAGTAGTAATAGCAGTAACAGAAGTAGTCACAGTAACAGTAGTAACAGTAGTAATCACAGTAACAGTAATAAAAGTAGTAACATAAGTAGTAACAGTAACAGTAGTAACATAAGTAGTCACAGTAACTGTAGTAACATAAGTAATCACAGTAGCAGTAGTAACAGAAGTAATCACAGTAACAGTAGAAACAGAAGTAATCACAGTAACAGTAGTAACAGTAGTAACATAAGCAGTCACAGTAACAGTAGTAATAGTAGTAACATAAGTAGTCACAGTAACAGTAGTAATAGTAGCAACAGTAGTAACATAAGTAGTCACAGTAACAGTAGTGACAGAAGTAATCCCAGTAACAGTAGTAATAGTAGTAACATAAGTAGTCACAGTAACAGTAGTAATAGTAGCAACAGTAGTAACAGAAGTAGTCACAGTAACAGTAGTGACAAAAACAGTAATAACAGTAGTAACAGAAGTAGTCACAGTAACAGTAGTTATAGTAGCAACAGTAGTAACAGAAGTAGTCATAGTGACAGAAGTACCGTATTTTTCGGACTATAAGTCGCAGTTTTTTTCATAGTTTGGCCGAGGTGCGACTTATACTCTGGAGCGACTTAAGTGTGAAATGATTAACACATTACCGTAAAATATCAAATAATAGCCCGGGCTATTATTTATCTCAGTCACGTAAGAGACTAGGAGTATATCAGCAATCGTCACACACACGTCAACCAGTCAAAATTCGGCAGGGGCGGGTCATGGCAGAAGTTGTGCGGCTACTAAAAGAGCACATGTTACGGCCTCGCCTCCGTGTGTGAGATTTATCATAGAGACCACCAATGTGCACTACAATAGTCACGCAATAACATAAAACCACAACACTACCTGCTAATGCTTGAGCTAAGCGGCGCATTGTCCACCTTTGGAGTTGGCGGAGTTGTTCAGAAGTGACACCGAGGAAGAAGAGTTCAGTGGATTTAGTGATTAGGAGTGACAGACTGTTTGGTAAACGTATAGCATGTTCTATATCTTGTAGTTATTTGAATGACTTACCGTAATATGTTACGTTAACATACCAGGCACGTTCTCAGGTCGTTGTTTATGCGTCATGTACACTTATTCAGCCTGTTGTTCTCTATTCTATTTTTATTTTAAATTGCCTTTCAAGATGAAATGTCTATTGGTGTTGGATTTTATCAAATAAATTTCCCCCAAAAATGCGACTTATACTCGAGTGCGACTTATATATGTTTTTTTCCTTCTTTATTATGCATTTTCTGCTGGTGCGATTTATACTCCGGAGCGATTTATAATCCGAAAAATACGGTAATCACAGAATCAGTAATAACAGTAGTAACATAAATAGTCACAGTAACAGTAGTGACAAAAGTAATCACAGAAACAGTCATAACAGTAGTAAGAGAAGTAGTCACAGTAACAGTAATAACAGTAGTAACAGAAGCAGTCACAGTAACAGTAGTAACAGAAGTAGTCACAGTAACAGTAGTGACAGAAGTAATCACAGAAACAGTCATAACAGTAGTAAGAGAAGTAGTCACAGTAACAGTAGTAATATTAGTAAGAGAAGTAGTCACAGTAACAGTAATGACAGTAGTAACAGAAGCAGTCACAGTAACAGTAAAATAGTAGTAACAGTAGTAACAGAAGTAATTACAGTAACAGTAGTAACAGTAGTAGTCAGTGAGGTCCTTACCAACATAATTCTCCACATCACTGATGTAGAAGGTTGGAGCAGGCATGGACATTCCCAGGCCGTCCTTCTTCAGAATCTGTATTGGCTCATTGAAGCCGACCTCCTCCAGGTAATCCATGGTCAGCTGACTGCCACCTAGCTTCACCAGAACATCATCAGCACTGGAATACACACACACACACACACACACACACACACACACACACACACACACACACACACACACACACACACACACACACACACACACACACACACACACACACACACACACACATAACCAGTGAGTGAGGTGAAGATCATTACTCTGCCAGCAGCAACGTATAAAACTGTCTCTTGAAAAGTTATTAGACAGTGCCCTCTAGTGGGATTATTAACACAGTGAACAATAATATATACAGGGGGAGAATATTTAACATTTCAAGAGGTCTACTATTATCAACATGAGGGTAATTTCATTGTAATAGAATTCAATGAATCAACTGCAATACCAATTAGAGTGTTAAGTCTGGCTATTTCAATGACATAAAAGGTTTCCACTTTATCTCACTGCGCTGTCGACAATTGTACAGTTGAACAATAACAGTAAAGGTTGTTCAAGTGTTTACCTGGGAAAGGTCCTACTGCGAAGCTCCTTAATGAAAACTTGACTGCCGTTCTGAACAGCTTTGATATCTGTGCTTTGCCCCGTGTCATGTTTGCTCCAGTTCTTTTTCTTTTTCACTGACGAAAAGAAAAAAAGACAAACATAAAACATGTAGCAACATTTACAAAGCGATAGCACACAGCAAGAAATTACTTGATCATTTCATATTCAGACAAAAAATTGGTTTGATCTGTTTTTTTAATTGTACATCCCGTGACAGAAAATTGAGAATACGTGGAATTATCCTTTCTTTGAAAAGAGAACATTTCATTCAACAACTTGCTCCTTACATGTGGATTTGCCGTGGGTCTTCTCGCAGTTTGGACAGTGATATATGTCAATGTCTGGCGCATCATCTTCATCCACCCCAACACAGCTGAAACAACACAAGAAAACCTTTGAATGTATAGGAAAGAGACCTCAAATGACCCATTTTCCAAAGTATACAGAAGTGTCTTAGGTTTCCTGCAGTATAACAGTCAAACTGCCCTAAAGACACTTGAAATGTTTCACAATCAGTCACAGTGACATCATGTAAGCTTTTAATTGTCAAAGTCACAAAATTATCAGTGCATTTTCCCAATCAATCGAGTTGACCTTTGACCTTTCAATCAAAAAATGTCATCACTTCATCATTTGATCCTGTTAGACATCTGTCTGAAATATTGTCATAATTAACGTAGTTATCAACAAACATGTTTTGTGAGCTCACAGTGACTTTGACCTCCAAAACCTTATCAGTTAATCCATGAACGAAGAATGGAACGGACGGACAGCCTGAAAACATATTGCTCCAGAAACGGAGGATGTTTAGAGTTGTTGCTTGAATAAATAATGGAACATGAATAAGGTCGTTGAGTAATTTTGTGTCTATTGACAAATTAATTAGAGCCATGGTCCACAGCATGTCCAAAGGTACAACTGAGTTTGCATGAGAAATATTTTAAAAAGTTTTACAACTAGTTATTTTTCATAAACCTTTGACTACTGAAATCAATAATGTAAAAGTCTCATAAAAATGCAGAATGTTCAACAGAAGATCAGCATTTATGGACTGCAGGTCATCTGTTGACGTTAGTGGATTCCAATAAGCTGCCTTTAGCTAATGTTGTACTCTGCTGGCTGTAGGGGGCCTGAAGAGAGGCAAGGGACGCTTGAGTGTGCTAAACATTACATGCTTTGGGTTTTCCTGGAAAATTGGTCCCATGTCCTTTACATAGAGGTCAGTCCACAGACTGAGCCATGTATTCCTATAAACCTCAGTGGTAATGACATCATGATATTCTTCTGAGGTCGACACCCGTGTCGGTGCGTCCTAGTGATGTTTTTTCACTGTTTATATCAATATCTTAGTGATTATACAGCGTACAAATATGATCTATATATTGCCAGAGACGACAGACTCTCCTCTCCTGCATTATTTTTTACTGCAAGCTCATAGGTCGCTCACACGGCCAATTAGAAGACAGGAAAGAGCACTTGTGACCGGCATCTTTTGCTTCGAAGTGTGTGGTTGGTGGACCGTGGTGTCCGTCATCATTTTCTGTGAAACTAACAAATAGACACCCAGAAAATCACTAAAGACCCACCCACTACTGTCAGAGAGTTAGTCCGATCCTTTTACGGCATCCTGACGCTGGCAGCAGATCACAGTGGAAAACGCAAGCCGCGTTCTGGAACAGAGTTGGCCTCGGCGAGGATTACGGTGCTTCTGGGCCAGAGGGTTGATCCCTCCAACAGAGAGGAACAATAGAGATCCATTTGCAGATGAATAAGTGTTTTTACTTCACAAAAACAATGCGTAAGTGTGCTTCTGTGCGCAATGCCTAAATTGTCTTCACACAGTTTTTTTGATGGATCAGGTGTGTTCTTGCTTGGTTGGAATGAAAACCTGCAGCCACAGCAGCCCTTTACTGGATCAGTTTAACACCCCTGGTCTAGATGAATGGATATGTTTTGGCCACTAGTTCAGCACACTGTTCTGTGCAGATGAAACTGTCTTTCATAGAACTGCATTTCTTTATTTGTATGGGATTTTTATACTGAATGTAACAGTGAAATCCTTTTCTGTCTGCCACCAGGAACACATCATCCTTGCCATGTGTTCCTGCACCACAGCCATCACCACCTCACAGCACATGGCACAGCAGAATATATGAAGCATAAGAACATGCACATTATGTAAATATTGTAAATTGTGTTTTTTTTGTATATAATAAATATTTGGTTTGGAAGAGAAACAGTTGTAATGCTTTTTTTCTTCATTTGTAACTGTATAAGTCCCATTTCATCTCATGGTGAAACAAGAGTGAGAGACGACACTTTTTCTCAAAAAGTAATAAAATTCCATTTCAGACTTTCATTTTACATATATCTACTATTTATTCATATATTACACTACTTTTGTGAACCTAATATTTTTGGTAAACTCATTTCAAGCACCAAAACAGTAAAGGTATGTTTTCATAAGAAATTTGAAGAATTGGAAAAGCGGAATTCAGTTTTCAGCATTTGTGCCAAATAATCTCTTTACACATTGCTCTAGGACAAGTTTGGGCCTCACTGGACATAAAGCCGAGTTTTACATTTCCATATAAAACACTTGGGTATTATGTTATATGCCAGTACACTTAAAAGGGGAATTTACAAAATTATGAAAAATCGAGAAAATCGTCAGGATTACTGACAAAATGATAACTATTAGAGACAAATTCAACTTGGTTGGCACCAATTTTTCTTCAAAACCAGGAACCTTAGAAACAACTGTGCGACCTGATATATTCTTGGACTGCTTTTCTACAGTTGACCTTAACAAATTAACATCTGCTATTTCAGCATCAAAGCCTTCTACTTGTCTCCTAGACTCTATTCCAACTAGATTACTCAAAGTGTTACCTTTAGTTAGCACTCCTGTATTAGATATGATTAATATCTCTTCATCAGCAGGTTATGTACGACACTTTTTTTCTTAAAAAGCCCAGTCTTGATCCTGAGGTTCTAGCAAACTATAGACCTATATCTACCCTTCCTTTTCTCTCTTAAGGGCGCACTCACACTGTCCGTCCGTACCGTCCCCCGTGCTTTAGGGTACTCCCTCTCCCCCTGCGGGCCAGGCCCATTTGTACTCACACTGCCTGGGCCTCGCGCAAATGCTTCTTGCCTGACTTCAAAATGGATCCAGACGTCGTCACGCCGTAACACGTCACATGCATTGATCGACGTCATCGCGATGCGTCGCTTTACAAATCTTTCCATAGACCTTGGAGTTTTTGTGCGTCTTGTCGAACTGTTTTTGAATATTTTCATCGACCAAATCTGCACCTCCACATCACACCAACGTGAACCTTTCGCCCCACTTGTTTTAAATGTCCGCGCATGGTCCGTCTTTTTTAAATTTTTCTATATCCGAACAGGCGCACATAAAATTAAGTCAGAGCCGCTGTAGGCCTCGTGCTCAGGCTCGTACATGTGCGCACGCTCGTGCTCATACATGTGCAAACGTGCTTTACAAAAGTCCACCTCTCCCAAACAGTCCGTGGCCGGCAAGCGGGCTGCAGCTAGGCGCGGTGCAGTTGCACTCACACTGGTCAAACGAACTAGGCTTTACCCATAAAACCTGTATGGGCACGGTACAGATGGACAGTGTGAGTGCGACCTAAGATCCTCAAGAAATTAGTCGCCAATCAGCTGTGTGACTTTTTACATAATGAGTTATTTGAGGATTTCCAGTCAGGATTAGAATGAATCATAGCACTGAGACAGCACTGGTAAAAAAATTACTAACGACCTTCTAATAGCTGACAAAGGACTTGTCTCTGTACTTGTTTTACTAGATCTTAGTGCAGCCTTCGACACTATTGACCATTACATCCTGCTACAGAGACTGGAGCATCTAATTGGCATTAAGGGAACCGCATTAAGCTGGTTTCAGTCATATTTATCAGATAGATCTCAGTTTGTACATGTTAATGACAAATCCTCCATGCACACTAAAGACAGTCACGGAGTTCCACAGGGTTCTGTCCTTGGACCGATTCTATACACCTTATATATGCTTCCCTTAGGAAATATTATACGGAAGCACTCCATAAACTTTCATTGTAATGCTGACAATACACAATTATATTTGTCGATCAAACCAGAAGAAACTGATCAGCTCATTGTATCACAGCTGTTATTACCACTATTCATCATTGATTATATTTACTACCATTATAATTATCATTGTCATATCACCTTAGCTGTACTTGTTTCTACTATTCTACTATATTAACTGCCATTACACATAAGTCATATTCACATTACTATAGATATCACTATTGTTACTGTTACTTTTGTGGTTGCTTGCATCTCTGGAAGTGTCTTTCTCTGTCTCTCTCTGTCCATCTGTCCGTCTTTTCTCTCTTTCTCTCTCCTTTTCTTCCTCCCCAACCGGTCAAGACAGATGTCCGTCCTCCACAGAGCTGGGCCTGTCCGACGTTCCTGCCTGTTATAGGGAAGGTTTTCGTTGCCACCATACTCTACGGGGGAATTGTTGGGTCTATGTAAATCTTAAATAACTCATAAAGTGTGGTCTTTACCTACTCTGTGTCCTGAGATCACATTTGTTATGATTTGGCACTATAAATAAAATTGAATTGAATTAATAAAATCAGGAGTATACATGACTGCAGTAGTCATAATTCAGATTCTTTTAACTCGTGGGAAATGTGTTGCAGTTGATGTTTAGATGTTGTGGATGTGCTGCATGACTTTTACCACCGGGTGGAGCCTGTGAGTTAGGTGCAGGTTACATGGAGTGTGTAGAAGAAGATGTAATTTCTTTGTTGTATGATGGACGTTGGCAAGAAAAAAGGAGCTAATGCTAACACTTGTAGTTTTATTGGCAGCTAGGAAAGTGTTCAGGCACTTCACAGAAGGAAACATGCTGCTGTAAGTTACAAACTGTCTGCTGCTAGAAATGGCCGTTATGGACGGAGGCTCAACGAGAGAGAGAGAGACAGAGATAAGCGAGCAATATAATAAGGAGAGGGAGCAATGTAATCCAGAACAAAGCAGTAAATCAGGGAAATTAACGATATTGTCTCTGTATCAAGTATCTCGCTGTCTCTGTCCTCATTTATGCCAGCCATGGTTATTGTAGTCTGATCATTACCAGGTTCACTGTTGTCATGTTAACAACACGTTGACACTGCAGAGTGTATTCATGCACTAATAGAAATCTTCAATGTACATTTACATAACAGTACATTCACTTGACAACTTAACTGCTAATTTATTCTCTGCCTTGAACACCTGTCTGCTCCGATCCACTGTCACTCTTTCTCTCTCACCCTAACTGGTCAAGACAGATGTCCATCCTCAGGCAATGACACTAATGGTTGCCAAGTGGACATTTGATCGATTACTGTTAATATAAAGGCTATTACAACCCGTTTTTGGCTAATTCACACTAAATAGATATTCATTCTCTCTCTCTTTCTCTCTCTCTCTCTCTCTTCCACTTCACTGCAGCCTGCGTGTGTGTGTGCCCTCAGTTTCTCCCTCTAACTTCTGGTTGGTGCTAAATTCTGAGCAAGGGTTGAGCCGAGGCATCATGAGACAGTTAATATCTATTAAAATGTGCGCTGATTCAAAGTGGTTAAGATGAAAAATGAATCAGATGGCGCTATCTACTTTGACTTCGTTGTCTTTCGAAGTCCGTCGTCTCATTAGACAGCGAGGCAAAGATGGCGGCGGCCGCACCAGGACGCGCTGGTCTGTTTTATCCACGGGCCTAGAAAAAAGAACGGGCAGAAGACACGAAATGGCGCCCCATTCATTCCTATGGAAAGCTGCTCAGTGGCGCAGGCTCCCCTACGGACGGCGCCATTTTGCTTCTCATGAACGCGGCAGGACTTACCGGATGTAGACATGCACGAATGCACGAGCGAGTCTGTCTAGAACGAACGAAGCCTCTTATTCTTAAGAGTGCGATATTTTGTGGGGGGGGTTCTGTCCATGGTATCTATGGCTCGGTGTAAACTGAGTAAATGTTATCCCTATACGTAGTTGGCATATGTTTATATATTTATTTATATTAGCCAAAATAGTTACTGAATTAATGGTTTGACTCAAGCAAATTGATGTTTGTATTCTTTAGTGGGCTTTTTAAAATTTCAGTCCCATGACTAAAATGTGCCAAAATACCATCTAAAGAAAATAGAAATATTAGTTTTACTTCCCTGTCCTAAGGACTATCTTGAACATAACAGGAATGATTTTGTTCATATATTTTATTCATATATTTACAGACACGGGGAGAACATGCAAACTCCACACAGAAGGGTCCCAGCCGGGATTCGAACCATAAACCCTCTTGTTGTGAGGCGACAGTGCTGACCACCATATATTACATAAGCCCACAGAAACATAACTTAATAGCGAAGACTATTAAATAATGAAGTGGCCTTTTTTCTGGTTCCCGGCTCTCTGCACTGTAAAGGCCAGTTGCCTGAATCTGACCGGGCCGTGACCCCAAGACGAAGAAGAAGATCGATGACACTGTAGCGGAATTCTGTCTAAAAGACTGAAACCGTCGGGCGCCCAGGGAAGGAAAAGAAGGAAAGAAGAGGAAGAAAAATGTGAAAAAGATAGAGGTACAGTAACGTCAATGTGATGAAGTAAATGAAATAAATAGTTTAATGATCGTAGTTACCGTTGTTGGAGCAGAGTGTTAGCTTGCTAGCTTACTTCGGACGATAGCAGCATCGTTTACTAATCGATAAATTGCTGAGTTGACATGTGTTAATGTTACTCCAACTTAAATTCATCACGGACGTTTGAAAAGTTAACGTTATACCTGTTCAGGTGTTTTTTTTACAGGTGTCTACTGCTGGTATGTCAGTTAAAATGCTTTTAGTTTTCCACCCCCTTTGTAATAGTGTAGCTGTAAGCCTTTCTTAATTGTGCCGCAGTTATGTTTGTTAAAGTTTACATCAGTGTTTAAGTGCAGTTAAAGTGTATTACTGTTAATACCCCACACCTTAGCTTTCCCATATCATTCATAGACGAAATGTACATTCCACTGCACATTACTGCTTTTTGCTCTCTGGTTAGACTGAATTGTATTGCAATGACAATAAAGTTAAATTAATCTCATCGTATTTTGATGTTCTCTCATGTATCATGTAAATAGCAGTGTATCAAGAGGTCTCTTATTTTTCTTTACTGTGTTCAATAGTGTGTGTTGTCATATCTGCACTGGTTTCATTATTTTGTGCAATACCATATTTATATTGTATTTTAAATTCATATTATGTCACTTGTTTACATGTGCACTGTTTAGCTTAATATGATTGCCTTATTTATTTTGTATTTTTAATTTATCACTTTTTTATTTCTTTAGTTTTTATTTGGTGTGATATTTTTTACTCAAAGAAATAAAATCGTGAATACACACATGCAGCTTCTGTGTGAGTGTATGAACGTTAATTGTGAAATTGACTGCTGTGATGCAAGGGGGCACCGGCTAAAATATTGCCTAGGGCACCAAATTACTCATGCTGCTAGAAAAACCTTTTACTGTGTCCATGAGATAAACCATAGAAAAACATCGGACACAATGTTTTAAAGTGTGAGCAGCAGAGTTGTGTCTCTGCCTGAGCCTTACACTGGGATTTTACGGAGACAGGAACTAAGCTGCTGAATGTGTTTCACTACAGCTGTTTTTAGCCAAGCACCCTCCTTCTCCTGCCCATAACTGCACTTTGGTCGGGTCTAAAATGATGAAAACATACATTTTTTTAGTAGAGGGTCTGAAGATAATTATGAGCCTTTTGATTTGTATCTAAAATTCAGTAGAGATCTCCTCTTCCCCGCATGTACGGGAGTGAATGGGTGAATATGCTTCTTAAACAGGCGAGTGCTGCAGTACCTCGCTTGGCTGCTAAGACCATGGTGGCATACGATGAGAGCACCGGTCCTGGGGACCTGGTTTTATCAGAGGCTCTAACTCAGTTTTGTCTTTTGGAAGTGAAAGAAGTTGTGTATCTTCATCCACTGATTCCCTGTCCTACACGCTGTCAGTGACACAGGCTGGCAGCAGAACGGAGCAAGTTGTTACGTTGGTCATTTTAGGAATAGAAACGCTACGGGGGCTAGTCCACGTGTGTGCAGGTGAAGAGAGAGACAGAGCATGAAGTCAGAGCAGACAGCTGTAGCTGGTGATGGTCAGAGCAGAGAACAAATTATTGGTTAAGTTTTAGTAAATGTTTCATATGTCCTGACGCTGGTTTGTTTCTGTAAACAGCCCCTCTGCTAACAGAATGGTATTCATCAAGTGTACGAGCATATGAATAACCTCATAAACTGGATATTCATGAACATATAAACACACTTGTTTGTGAAAGTGCAGAGATCTCAGCTTCTGAAAATATAGATATGCTGATATAACTTTAAAAAATGTAATTCACAAACTAGGAACACAGGCCAAGCCTTAGTTGTTGTCAATATCCTTATGTATCTTTACATCCCTACTGATTAGTCTCGGTAAATTGGGTTCAGTAATAGAATTTCTAGTCCAGCTGCAGATTTGTTAGTCCCTGTTTTTGTCTAGGCACCTGGCCTGGTTAAAGATTATCCAAACAAATAAGTTGATAAAAGAAATGAAAAGGCAATGATGTCTGTCATTTCCGTCAAATAAAAAGGTGTTTCTGCAGATCCAAGGGACTGGGTGGCTCTAATGTGTCCCACATAAATATATAAAACATAAAATAGATGTATTCATCACATAAATGTCAGCCTGATAATCACGCTATGAACTGCAAACACAACTGTGATTATTCCGTTACAAAAACATTGAAGTTTAAAAAAGACACATCTTTGCCATACATGGACATAGAGTTATGTATGTTTGCATATTATGATCCAGGTAAAAGCAGTTCACGTGATACAGGTTAAACAGGCTGTGTTGGTGGACTAAATCACTTTTTGGCACGATGTGACAGTTAACATGTTTGTTTTAAGAGTGCTGAAGCTAACATTTAGCTGAGCCCCCTAAAACCAGACCAGGTGCCTGGCAAAAAGAGGCCTGTTCATGATACTGCAGCAGGACCAAGAGTGATAGTGTTTTCCTGTGCAAAGTATGCGGTACATGTTGGTTTGATGTGGTCAGGATGTGACGGGTAAGGAGTGTTTGCATGTAAGAGACATCACTGCTAACGGTGTAATTAAATTATACCCATTATTATTTAACAGGCTTTTGTTTTTATTCGACCAAGTGAACATGACATCCGGGTAAGTAGAAGAAGAGTAATTCACAACATCATTAAACCTGTTTAAGGCCTGGGACAAAAAAAACATTCTAGTCTGTATGTTTAGGTCATATCTCCATGACAACACTGACGGGGGTGAATAGTTTTGTAACAGGCTAGTTTGTATTTTATTGAAGGTTAAAGTTTATGAATAACTAGGGGCGTGGCCTCTTGAGTGACAGCTAGCCTCTGGCCCTCACTTCTCCTCAGGGGGTTGTTGTCAGGATTAGCATCATTAGCATACTAACTCCGTCATCTTGACCTGGACTGCGGTCATTCGTGTGGTCGTGTTTCCATAAGTGACAAGATGGTTTGCTCTTTGATCGACTGAACCAACACATGGTTTAGGAACACACCGTGTTAAAGTTAGCTCTGTTATGCTAATTAAATAGCCGCACTTGCACCATGACTTGCAGTACAGCTTGCTATCGATGGCACATACACTAGATGCTAATCTGGAGCAGTGAGGGTCGGCGTTTTACAGTCTATGAGCATGGTACTTTGTTGAGTATCAGTTTAAATCATAGATCATAAATGCTGCCTGCACTTCACTCGCCAGTGTAATCTCCACTAGAGACACGGGACTCCCACTCCTGTTTATCTAGTAACGTGTTCTTTTAGCCTAGCTCCCAGGAGGTGGTGCAAATATGAGCTTATGTGGCTTATTCTGTAAACGTCACCCAGACGGACGTATCTCCCTCCCCCCAAAGTCACATCAATGCCCTTTTTTGGTAAGAAGAAATGTGGAGGGGTCAAAATCTGACAAGATTCTCCCAGAGGGGAATATGATTGGATCAAGTTGAGAGAATGGTCCCTGACGGAGAGGCTACGTCCATTTTTTTATACAGTCTATGGTCCCCTCCCACTCCCCCTCCCTCTCTGTAAACTCTGAGCAGCTAGTGATTAGCTTAGCAGCTCAGCTACCAGAGCTTCTTTTAGCATAGAGAAGGAAAAGAACAGCAAGGGGCCAAAGAGGAGTCAACATCGGGGATTCTTTTGAGCGGTGGGGAAGGCTACTTCAGGATGTGGGACTGAAAACAGATGCTGAGACAGCAGACTTTTTGTTCAACAGTTCATTTTTGTATTTTATTGTGGTAGATGTTACATAAATAGCTTCCATTAGTTTGTGCCAATACTGGCTTATGACTTTGAACGTCCCCGGTCTGATAAACAGCTATGTCAACACATGTTAGCATACGTTAGCCATGTGCTTCTGGCTCTGCGTTTCTTTAGGAAGGAGGGAGGGAGATGCGAACTCAGGGGGCTCAAATGATTTTCAGAATGTAGACTATAGGTTTAAAGGGAAGGTTTTTGTTGCCACCGTGTGCACAATGTTGCTGGACCTACTGCTATATGTGAAGTGTCTTGAGATAACTTTTCAAATTATTTGTTACTTGTAAATAAAATGTAATTGAACTGAGGTATGTCCCAGTGAAAAAGAATATTTGAGCGCTCTACATCTACAGGAGTAATTTAAATCAAGTCCTTCGCATTTGATTGGCCTGCTAAAAAGTGGCCTTTCCCACACGCCGGCAAAAGTCAGCATGTATCGTCTGCCTTCAGCCACATGAGCCAGCTGAAATCCTCCCAGAAATAGACCTCAGCCAGGTAGTTTTGAAAATTAAAACGTTGGTTATGCACTGTAACCCCAGATTCTATGAATACAATGTAAGGTCTAAGTGTTTTTTGCCCATTAATATCGAAACATATTGCTGTTAGCTAGTATGATCACCAATCAACCCACAAACGTGAAGTGCGGTTTTATACAACCGCTTTGGCTATCTCTTCTCTTCCTGGCCTCCTGGCTCCTGCCACTGAGGCAGGCAGGCAAGTATTTTTTTATCTGCCACTTTTAAAATTGATGCACTAAAAGAAGGAATAACAATAAGATTGTTAAGATGAAAAATGGGGGGAAGGCAACATGCTGTGTTGCCACACTGGTTACTTCGGGGATGCAGGACGATTTAACAGTTATGTTGTTTCTCCTCCGTCATTTCTGACTCTGACAGTGGCTTCAGTAAGCTAACAGCTATGCAGGTATGCTACAGCTTTAGCTGCATGCCGATATGTGTGTTTTTTCCCTATTTGGCATATCAAGTGATCAATTAACACATGATTTAAACTAGGTAAATGAATTAAAAAATTTACCTAAAAAAATAGTAATTGGTAATTCGATGGATCGAAACATTTGGAGCCAGTTCCAAATAGGAACGGTTCTCAAATTCGAACCCTACACACAGACAGACAGACAGACAGACACACACACACACACACACATGCAAACACACTCACACACACCATGTCCTCCTAAAAAAAGACAAAAGTATGAAACTTCATGCTCACAGCATACAGTGCCCTGAGTAGCATTGACTCAATGCATTCTACACCACATTCATCCATTCATACACTGATGGTAGTGGCTGCTTGGGGTTTGGGGTTCAGTATCTTGCCCAAGCACACCTCAATATGCAGACTGGAGGAGCCAGGAAACAAACAAGTGGATAACTCGCTTCACCTCCAGTGTCACAGCCGCCAAACTTCACATAATATCCAAATACAGGAATAACTAAGGCCCACGTGTAAATAAACTGATCTCACTTAACCAATGATTGATCTAATCCTCATTATGGTCTAATAATTAAAGTTTATATTAAATTCTATTGCACATCAAAATTGCCATGTGTAGGGCTTAAGTATATTACATTTTGCCAAACTAAAAATATTATTTGTTATTATAAGTATGTTAAAGTGAGTGACAGTAAAAAGTTCAAATATAAAAGAGCTGAATGTATTAATTAGTCATGGGCACTAAACAGTACATGTACATAATATTAATAATATTAATAACATAGAGCTTTGCACTACTGGAGTTAGTGAAATGCTTTATTACGCGGCCTTAGACTGGGTTTCTCTCTTCATTTAATCGGCAGAACACAACTGTCTGCTATTATTAAATCATCCACATTTTTTTTAACATTATTCTGCCCATTTTTTACCACATTTTTACTAATGGATGAATTACACCCACATATTATAAATGCTCATTACAGACACGCAATCGACCCTGATCCGAAAAATTTACATCACTTTTTCAGCGTGTAATATTCACGTTCTGTGTGAAAGTACTCAAAGTTCCAATTAATCACAGAAAAAAGACTCATATAGATCTATGTAGACTTGTCACAGTAGGTTACACACCTAAGTAGAGGGGGAAAAAAAATAAATAAATAGAATTATTAATAATTATTAGAGCCTTTTTAGAAAAGGTGTAACATTTTAATAATGCACGTGCACACATGCATGTGCGTCATAAGTATGATGCGGTAGTAAACAAAATAGCACTACAACACATAAAAGACAACTATACTTAAAATAAGATGCCCTTATCAGACGTCATAAATCATATCACTCAGCTGTGACCACGGACTCGTGCACCTGTGCTATCTGTGTCAAGCGCTCACCACCTAGGATCAGAGGGTTTATTATTTCCATGTTAATGTTGTACTTGTGTTTCTCATTATGTGTGTTGTATTTGATATTCTGTATTCTAACGTGTGTGTATTTTCTTTAACTTTGCTTGTGTAACTATTAGTAAAGGCATAACCAGGGACAGGGGTTTAGGAAATTAGTCTCGACTAGAAACCTGTATGAATGGCATCTATTTTATATGAAACAATGTACAATGTCTTTGTCCCTGCTTAATAAACTTCTAATCTAATCTTAATAGTGCAATTCAAAAGAATAAATAAAACACTAACATTGGTTCGTGTGCATGTGGGAAAGTTGCACACTGCCTGTTACTGCTCTAGTGTTTAAGTTCGCTTTTTTAAACTTTCTTAACTTCTATTCTCCTTTTGTTTGTTTTGTTTCTTCACCCTAACTTCTGTGAAGTTCTGCCCTCTACAATGAGGTTACTTTTGATTGTTTTTTTGTGTGTTGTTTTTATCAATGCCGCTTCCATCGGGACACGCTGTCTTTGTTTTCTCCGGAGAACAGCTGATCGTGCTCATGCCGGCCGGCATAGCGGCCAGCCCAGCGGAGTTTCCACCTGAACTCTGGAGAAAAACACACCGGGGGCGCAGAGGTGGGAAGCAACGTCAGGGCAATAGAGGAGGGTGGAGACAGGACTGGCTTATGGAGAGGAGAAGATTTAAGCCGTGTCTCCCCTCTGTTGTTGTGGTTAATGTACGGTCTTTCTACAACAAATTGGATGAAATAACGGCGCTAACGCGAAGCCACCCGGAGTACTGTGAGTACAGTCTGATGGGTTTCACAGAGACATGGCTACACAGAGACATCACGGACCAGAACGTCTCCGTGGATGGCTTCCACACCATTCGGGCTGACCGGGACAGCAGAGGGGGGCTTGCTGTTCTAGTAAACAGCAGATGGTGTAATCCTGGTCATATTACCATTAAAGAACAGCTCTGTAGCCCCGATGTGGAACTGGTGGCCGTTGGACTCCATCCATACCGTCTGCCCAGAGAGATCTCGCATGTCATCACCATTGTTCTGTACATCCCTCCCTCTGAAAACCCGACATCTGCCTGCAGCATCATACACACCACCATCTCCAGACTCCAGACTAATCACCCCTGTGCCCTCATCATCATGTCGGGAGACTTTAACCATGTCATCATGGATAGAGTTCTTCCGACCTTCCAACAGTACATAAGCAGTCCTACCAGAGACGAGAGGACTTTGGACCTGATGTATGCTAACATTAAGTATGCATACATCTCCTCTTCTCTCCCCCCTCTGGGCAGGTCAGATCATAACCTGGTTCAACTCAAACCCTGCTATGTGCCTCTGGATAAGAGGAAGCCTACGACCATGACGACTGTAAGGAGGTGGTCTGAGGAGGCTTATGAGACACTGCAGGGCTGCTTTGAAGGGACTGACTGGCCTGCACTTTGTGAGCCGCACGGGAAGGACATCCAGTGCATCACAGACAATATTAATTTTTGTGTGGACTGCAATGTCCCAGCTCGGACTGTAACCTGCTACGCTAATAATAAACCCTCGATCCTGAATGAAAAGAAGAGAGCATTCAGAGATGGCAACCGTGATGAGGTGAGGAGAGTGCAAGGGGTACTCAGACTTAAAAGGGAGACTAAAGAAAATTATAGGAGAAAGCTGGAGAAAAACCTCGAGGGACGTGTGGAGTGGCATGAGAACCATCACCGGGTTGCAGAAGACTGGTAGCACAGGGTTGGAGGACCGTGTGGACCAGGCCAATGAACTGAACCTATTTTTTAATAGGCTTGATACTGCTGCCCATCCCCTGATGACTCAGCTGCTGCCGGCCCCTCAACTAATTTCACTTTACCTCCCCCTACTCCTCCTCCTTACAGACCCCTTGACTGCCACTCACCACCTCACTTCACACCTAACTATTCCACCCCTCCCTCTACTCTAATCATGTCCTCCAAAACCTGATGACCTCAGCCCTCCCCCAATGGTCACCTCTACAGTGTCCTTCACTCCTGACCTGGTGAGAAGACAGCTGACGAGACTCCACTCTGACAAGCTGCAGGCCCCAATGGTGTCTTTCCCAGGGTGCTTAATGCCTGTGCCCCCTAGCTGTCTGGAGTACTGAGGGCGCACTCACACTGTCCTTCCGTACCGGGCCAAAACAGGTTTTGCGGGTAAAACCTAGTTCGTTTGACCAGTGTGAGTGCAAAAGCTGGCCGTCCACGGCCCGTTTGAGAGAGGTGAGCTTTTGTAAAGCGCGTTTGCACATGTACGAGCACGAGCGTGCGCACATGTACGAGCAAGAGGCCTACGGCGGCTCTGACGTCATTTTAAGTGTGCCTGTTCGGACATAGAAAAAAAAAGAAGGACCATGCGCGGACATTTAACAACAACAACAACAATGGCGGCGAAAGGTTCACGTTGGTGTGATGCGAAGGTGGAGTGTTTACTGCAGATTTGGGCGGATGAAAATATTCAAAAACAGTCGGACAAGACGTATAAAAACTTTGAGGTCTATGGAAAGATTTGTAAACAAAGCGACGCATCGCGATGACGTCAATCAATGCGTGTGACGTGTTACAACGTGACGACATATGGACAGGCATGAAGCATTTGCGCGAGGCCCAGGTAGTGTGAGTACAAATGGTCTGGCCAGCGGGGGGAGAGGGAGGGGGGGACAAGTACCCTAAAGCCCGGGGCACGGTACGGGCGGACAGTGTGAGTGCGCCCTGAGTCAAGTCTTCAGCCTGAGCCTGCACTTTAAGAGAGTCCCAGTGCTGTGGAAGACGTCCTGCCTCGTGCCTGTGCCAAAGACGCCACGTCCTAGTGGCCCTCAGGACTACAGACCGGTGGCCATGACGTCCCACATCATGAAGACCACGGAGAGATTTGCCCTGGAGCAGCTAATGCCTATGGTCAGGCCCTTCACTGATCCACTACAGTTCGCCTACCAGTCCCGCCTGGGAGTTGAGGACTGTATCACCTACTTGCTGAACAGAGTCTACAGTCATCTGGACAAGCCTGCGAGCACTGTGAGAGTCATGTTCTTTGACTTCTCCAGTGCATTCAACACCATCCGTCCGGCTCTACTGGGTGAGAAGATGGCTGCGATGCAGATGGAGGCCCCCATCGTGTCCTGGATTGTGGATTACCTGATGGGCAGACCACAGTATGTACGCCTACAGAACTGTGTCTGACAGGGTGGTCAGCAACACTGGGGCCCCACAGGGGACTGTCCTCTCTCCCTTTCTCTTCACCCGCTTCACCTCAGACTTCAACTATTGCACTGAGTCCTGCCACCTTCAGAAGTTTTCTAATGAATTAGCAATCGTTGGCTGCATTTGAAAGGGGTATGAAAGTGGATACAGGACTGTTGTGGGCAACTTTGTCACTTGTAGTGAGCTGAATCATCTGCAGCTCAACGTGACTAAAACAAAGGAGCTTGTAGTGGATCTGAGGAGGGTGAAAACACCTGTGACCCCTGTTTCCATCCAGGGGGTCCCTGTGGACACTGTAGATAGATAGATAGATAGATAGATAGATAGATAGATAACTTTATTTATCCCCGAGGGGAAATTAGGTCATCGTAGCAGCGGTACAGAGCAATCAGAAATACTAAAATAAGATAAAATATAAAATACAAAATATGAACAGCAATAAAATAGAATAAAATAAAAGTACAGTATTGCAGATAAAACACTATATTAAAATGTGCAGTGTGGATTTTAATGTGCAAGTGGGATAAGGTGCATGTCAGTGATAGGTCACTATGAGTAGTGAGAGTTTATTCCCTGAGCGTTGCTCAGCGTTGTTGTGCAGCGTTGTAAAGTCTGACGGCAGCAGGTAGGAATGATTTCCTGTGCCGTTCCTTTAAGCAGCGGGGTTGAATGAGTCTGCTGCTGAAGCTGCTCTGAAGCTTGTCCAGGGTTTTATGGAGGGGATGGGAGACATTGTCCATGATCACCAGCAGTTTTGCCAGCATCCTGTGCTCCACAACCTCCTCCAGGGTGACAAGCTTAGAGCCAACAACAGACCCGGCCTTCTTTATCAGTTTATTCAGTTTGTTCGCGTCTTTTGCTTTGATGCCCGCACCCCAGGACACCACAGCGAAGAAGATGGTGCTCGCGACAACAGACTGATAAAACATCTGAAGCATCCGGTTGCAGACATTAAAGGACCTGAGCCCTCAGGAAGTAAAGCCGGCTCAGGCCCTTCTTGTAGACTGCCTGTGTGTTTGTGGTCCACTCCAGTTTATTATCCAGCACCACACCCAGGTACTTGTAGGAGTCCACAATGTTTAAGTCCGTCCCACCAATGCAAACTGGAGAGGGCGGGGGCTTGTTCCACCACCATCTCTTTTGTCTTTGCCACGTTCAGCTGCAGGTGGTTCTCCTCACACCACATGACAAAATTGCCGACCAGGTCCCTGTACTCGTCCTCCCTTCCACCCTCTACACGCCCCACAATGGCCGTGTCATCAGAGAATTTCTGCAGATGACACGACTCAGTGCGGTACTTAAAATCTGCTGTGTAGGTGGTGAAGAGGAAGGGCGACAGCACGGTTCCCTGGGGGGCACCAATGTTACTGATCAGGCGGTCAGACACACAGTTCCGTAATCTCACATACTGCGGCCTGCCCGTCAGATAGTCATTTACCCATGTGACGAGAGGAGAATCCACCCGCATGTTCTCCAGTTTGGCCTTCAGCAGCTCGGGCTGGATGGTGTTAAAAGCACTGGAGAAGTCAAAGAACATGACGCGGACAGCAGTGTTGGGTCTATCCAGGGAGGAGTAGGCTTCCTGCAGCAGGTAGATGAGAGCATCATCAACCCCAACATGGGGCTGATATGCAAATTGTAGGGGGTCCTGTGATGGGCACACTAGGGGTCTGAGGTGTGCAAGAACCAGCCTCTCCATGACCTTCATAATGTGAGAGGTCAGTGCAATCGGCCTGTAGTCATCCAGTGCCACAGGATGTCCTTTTTTGGGCACTGGAACAAGGCAGGATGTTTTCCACAGCACTGGCACTCTCTGAAGGTGGAGGCTCAGGTTGAAGAGGTGCTGGAGAACTCCGCAGAGCTGGCTGGCACAGGCCTTCAGCACGCGAGGGGGGGTTGTGAGAAGAGGTAGTTGCTCGGAGGAGCAGCAGGGGGGCTGTTGGGGGAGCTGGGGTCAAACCTGTTGAAAAACAAGTTAAACTCGTTCGCACGTTGTTCATTTCCCTCTGCTGTTCCTCCTCCTCTCCTCTGGAAGCCGGTGATCTCACTCATCCCCCTCCATACGTCCCTGGTGTTGTTGTTTTCCAGTTTGGATTCCAGTTTCCTCCTGTAGCTTTCCTTACTCTCCTTGATGCTGTGTTTGAGTTCTCTCTGAACACGCTTGAGCTCTGCACGGTCCCCTGACCTGAAGTAGAGGAGTACAAGTACCTGGGTGAACTTCAATAATGAGTTGAACTGGACTACAAACGCAGAGGCTGTCTACAAAAAGGGCCAAAGTCGACTCTTCTTCCTGAGGAGGCTGAGGTCCTTTAACACCTGCCGGACGATGCTGAGGATGTTTTATGAGTCTGTTGTGGCCAGTGCGATCTTCTTCACTGTCACATGCTGGGGCAGAACAAACGGATCAGGAGGGCCGGTGATGTCGCGGGGGAGGAGCTGGACACCCTGACGACCGTGAGAGGAGGATGCTGTCCAGGCTCCGGTCTATCCTGGACAATGTCTCCCACCCTATCACACTGACACACTGGCCCAGCAGAGGAGCACCTTCAGCAGAAGACTCCTTGCACCCAGATGCACCAAAGAGCGCCTCAGGAAATCTCTCCCACCTATGGTCATTAAACTATACAACACATCCCTAGGAGAGTCTGTCACCCCCGCTCTGTGATTCAGACTCAACCACAGACAATCTTTGATCTTGTATATATTTCACTACTGTAAATATTCACTTCTGTAAATGTTTAGTCTGTATAATATTTGTTGTTTGTATATCTGGAGTTTTGTAACAATGATTCCCCCCTGGGATTTTAAAGTATTTCTGATTCTGATAGGATTCTGAAAACCGATTTTGCAGTTCACCTTTACTGATTAAAGCAGTTAAAGCATTAAATAAATACCATCATAAATATATCCCCATCATAATATATCCATCATAATATATCCATCATAACCATCATAATAACCATCATAATATATCCCCAAGACCCTTTTGATGGTTCATCAAGTTGCAATAAGTTTAATGACACATCTTTCATATCCTGATGGAGTCTGTTGCTGTGTCCCAAATTTTTCACTTCCACTCTCAGTTTGAGGGTGGAAGTGCGTTCACGCCGGAAGTCGGTAAAATGCAATGAACTGCATTTATCCGGTCGCGCACTCAAACGGCGAAAAACTGTTGAATGTGGATCAATGGAGGCAGGACTTAATTAAAACTGGAAAAAGAATGAACCACAGCGCAATTGAGCAGCAACAACTAGATTCACTTTATCAATGTAAAAAGAGGATCACAGGGATTTTGGCAATGTGCTGAGTCTGAAGAGTTGCTGGAAAAAGACTGATCAGGGAGGTGAATTTATGTTTACATTCATCAAAAACTAAACACAGAGGCATTCACGAGGAGCGCTACTTTGGGCTCAGATGCTGAATCATTGATGTTGTGCTGTTGTGGTACAACAGTGTTAGTATGCAGTGGACACATTGCACCTTGTTGGCTTCTTTTTTAGTGTGAAACTTTGGACATTCTCTACCTTCTCCGGGTGGTTGTTTTACTCTCCGCCATCTGCCATCTGCCATCTGAAATTCGGCCTTAGTGGTGTGCATCCGCAAAAACAGTCCATGTGGAACAATGATCCCGCTGAGCCAGCCGCAGAACACGCGGAATAGGAATTAAATGAATCCTCGAGGCAGAGATTTTGCCTAGGTCAAGTTACTCAAGTAATTGTTTGGACAATAGTAGCACTGTTTGCTAATAAATAGATAGCGTCATAGAGTTGACGTTAGTTAAGGATACTAATGTCCTGGCACCATGGACATATTAAAGTATGGACGGCGTGCCAAAAAATGGCGCCCACTCATTCCTATAAAAGCAGCTCAGTGGAGCACGGTTGTTTTAGAACCCTGTTACTTCCTGGCTGTGTGGCATCTTCTCGTGAACGTGGGAGGACTTACCAAATGTAGAAATGTTTGCATTCCCGAGCCCATGCCCAAAACAAAAAAAAAAATTTATATATATCTGACAAAAACACAAAAAGTTTGAGCAGCAAAGTTGAGTCTCTGGTGGAGCCTTACACTGGGAGTTTACGGAGACAGAAACTAAGCTGCTGAATGTGTTTCACTACAGCTCTTTTTAGCCATGCACCCTCCTTCTCCTGCCCATAACTGCACTTTGGTCGGGTCTAAAATGATGAAAACATACATTTTTTTAGTAGAGGGTCTGAAGATAATTATGAGCCTTTTGATTTGTATCTAAAATTTTCAGTAGAGATCTCCTCTTCCCCGCATGTATGGGAGTGAATGGATGAATATGCTTCTTAAACAGGCGAGTGCTGCAGTACCGCGCTTGGCTACTAAGACCATGGTGGCATAAGATGAGAGCGCCGGTCCTGGGGACCTGGGCATGGCATGACCTGAGGTGCACATGTGCAGCTAGCTACGGCTACACCGTTTGGACAAGTATATGTGAGAAATGCGGCAGCAGGTGGCAGCTGATGTATACATGGATATAACTAACATCATTTAGCGTATGCCATAGACATAAAAAAAGAGCGGATAGCAGAACCAAAATGGCGCCCCATTCATTCCTAAGGAAAGCTCAGTGGCGCAGGCTCCCCTAAGGACGGCGCCATTTTTGCTTCTCGTGAACATGGTAGGACTTACCGGATGGAGAAATCTTCCTGTTCCCGACAACCATGCCAGAGCTCCAAGCACGAGTCTGTCTCTGTTCTCGAACGAACAAAGCAGTATCATTAGCAGTATGCTCATAGGTAGTTAGTAAACTGAGTAAATGTTATCCCTATACCTAGTTGGCATATGTTTATATATTTATTTAAATTAGCCAAAATAGTTAGGCTACTGTATTAATGGTTTGACTCAAGCAAATTGATGTTTGTATTCTTTAGTGGGCTTTTTAAAATTTCAGTCCCATGACTAAAATGTGCCAAAATACCATCTAAAGAAAATAGAAATATTAGTTTTACTTCCCTGTCCTAAGGACTATCTTGAACATAACAGGAATGATTTTGTTCATATATTTTATTCATATATTTATTAGAAATAGTACGTCTACCAAGTACTAACTAAATTAAATACAAACACAAGTTGGCCTATTTAGCATGATGAGGTTTCACTACCCATATGGTAATACACTTAAATTGTACACTGGCATAGACTACATGGCTAAAATAAGTGTAGTGTATCAAGTTATAATGTTTATATTAGCCTACTAACAATGTTAGAAATCATCTCCTATAATCAATACGCCGTGCCTAAAACGACATTTATCAGTTTCATGTAGGTCATGCTGCTAGAAAAACCTTTTACTGTGTCAATGAGACCACGTCCACGCCACAGTGTCCGACCACGCTCAAAAGATAGGCTCCCTCGAGGTAAATGCAAATTTACAAGACGAGCTTCTGCTAACTGGAGTCCTCCTGTGCCACACTAACAGAGAGCAACACTAAGCTGCTGGCTAGAGTCATCTTTCTTTCCGTGCCTGGTTACACTGTTATTTGAATTCAGATTATCTTTAATCGCCCTTTGTGCCAAGTACTGGAAGCTCGTTCACATGTGGATTTCAATTTGTTATTTTATATTTTCTTCACAGCTTTATTTTATTCTGTTTTGGATGTTTATCACCAACCGCCATAGGGTTATCCTAAGTATTTTAAAATAGGACTAGGACAAGTGATATCCTATATTTCTCAAATGAGAAGGGCGGAACGGGCTAGGCTGGTGGAAATTGCAGAGAAACTGTTGAAACTTGATAGAACTTACTTCACCTCTCCACCCCCCTTCTATATCAGAAACGGCTACTACTACATTCAGAACACGGCCCTTTTAATGACACGCGGAGTGGAGAGACAGCTACGACAATCCAAACAAAACTTTTTTGAGCAGAAAGATAAGGCAGGGTGATCAACAAGTCTTTTTCTGATTTCTATACCGCACTACCGGTACTAGATCAACTTCTCCCCCGGAGTTGTTTGTGCTTTGTCGTCTCTCAGGTCTCTGCTGATCGTGGTGGTACCTGCTGCCGTGGTCCTGCATGACGCTTCCTGCTACTATTATAATCTATAAACTTAGTTGCGCTTGTTTCTACTATTCTGCTGTATTAACTGCCATAACATATAAGTCATATTCACATTACTATAGATATTATTATAGTTACTGGAAGTGTGTCTGTCTCTGTGTCTGTCTTTGTCTCTCTCTGTCCATCTGTCCGTCTTTTCTCTCTTTCTCTCTCCTTTTCTTCCTCCCCAATCGGTCAAGACAGATGGCCGTCCTCCACAGAACTGGGTCTGTCTGACGTTCCTGCCAGTGATAGGGAAGGTTTTCGTTGCCACCATACTCTACGGGGGAATTGTTGGGTCTATGTAAATCATAATTAAGTCATAGGGTGTGGTCTTTACCTAGTTTGTAAAGAAGAAGAAGAAGAAGAATTACTTTATTTATCCCGCAAGGGGAAATTGAATTTTTGAAAAAAGTGTCCTGAGATAACTTTTGTTATGATGTGGCACTATAAATAAAATTGAATTGAATTGAATTGAACTATATACTTCTGAATGCAGCCCAATTACTGCAGCGACCCCCTACCCCTGCTTAACGTACCCTCAGATTGATATAAACATCTCTAGGGAGCTTGGTAGACCCATTGCTCTGTTGGAGATGCATGAAGCGATCAAGTCTATGCAGAACAGGAAATCTACTGGTCCCCATGGTTTTACAGTCGAGTTCTTTAAGACATACTCGATGCTATTAGCTCCCATCCTTGTGAGAATGATCAATGACTCCTTTACTGCAGGCAGATTAACAGGGATCTTGTATGAGGCATCTATTTCATTGCTCCTGAAGAAAGACAGGGATCCTACCTACAGCTACAGACCGGTCTCACTTTTATTCATAGATTGTGAGATCCTTGCTAAGGTCCTCACCCTTCCCCTCCAAAGTGTGATGTCAACGATAATTTCACAAGACCAGACAGGCTTCACATTAGTGAGACATCCATTCTGTAACACCAGAAGGCTGCTCAACATCATATTCTCACCGGGGACAGACACTCCTGAGGTCATAGTGGCGCTAGATGCGGAGAAAACCTCGACCGAGTGGAGTGGGGCTTTCTATTTCATGTTTTGGAGAAATTTGGCTATGATTCTAAATTTATTTCTTGGGTTAAGCTTCTGTATGCAACCCCATCTGCATCTGTAAACACTGACGGCATCCGTTCAGTACGTTTGGTTTGGACCCAGCAGGGCTGTCCGCTCTCACCCTTGTTGTTCAACATAACCATCAAGCCATTAGCCATCTGGCTTAGAACCCAGAATGAGTTTGAAGGCATCACTCAATTTGGCCTGGTCCACAAACTTTCCTTATATGCAGATGACCGTCTCTTGTTTATTTTAAACCCCACATCCTCCCTCCCCCCAGTTTTATCAATCCTGAATCAGTTTGGGCACCTGTCGGGGTATAAGTTGAATATTCAGAAGAGTGAGTTATTCTTTGTCAACAACTTGTCGAGATCACTCCGAAAATCCATATTCCCCTTTAAAACAGCTGACGAGGGGTTCAAGTATTTTGGGGTGTTTGTCACCAGCTCCTTCAGGGACCTTTTTCAAAAGAACTTCCAGCCGCTATTGGATAAATGCATGTCAGACTTGTCTAGATGGGCGGACCTCCCCCTGTCCTATGCAGGCCGGGTTAATCTTATTAAGATGGTCATTTTACCAAAGTTTCTGTATCTTTTTCAACACCTCCCAATTTGTCTTAACAAATCGTGTTTTTGCTAATCTGCACCAACAACTTAACACTTTTTATTTGGCAGAATAAACCAGCCCGTATCAAAAAACATATTCTTCAACTCCCTAAACCTCAAATTCATCAGGCCATTTTCAGATGCAAAATTCAATGTAAAAAATTAACATCCAGGAACCCAAGGAAACCCAATCTATTCTATATTCTAGATTGGCAGTGTGCTGAATTTTCTACATCGTATTTTGCATCTGGTTTTGGTATGTTGAATCTTTTAACGATTCATTTGTGATTCTGAATTTGTGAAAATTGAAAAATAAAGGTGAAAATCAGTAGTTGAAAATTTGAAGCGTTAAATTCAAAGGCAAAAAAAATCAGATAGCTAATTTTAATGCATAAATATTCAGTGCTAGAAATTCAATGGCGTTTTAATTTCCAAATCCGATGTAACAGATTTTCCTACATACTAACATTTGCCAGCTAACACTGCTTACTTGGCATTCAAGTTGTTATGCGCAGGAGACGCCATGGAACAGCTCTAATGTGGAGCCAAGACGTGCTATTTTCAGTTAGTTTTTAGTTGTAACTGTAATTGGATTTCTATCTATTTATCTTCTATTTATTTTTGTTTTATTTTACTTCTATTTATCTGTACATTTCTGTCTTTGTGCTGCTGAAACACCTTCATTTCACATCCCATTAAGGAGATCGGATTTTAGCAAATCTAGGGTTACCATCTAGACACAACCACAAGTCTCACCAAGTACTGGAGTAAGTTAAGTTGCACCTTATTCTAGCAATGAACAAACATAACTACTAAATGCACACTAGCATGTACCTGTGTGTTATTACATCTTAGTACAACTAGCATAATCATACGTCAACACCACACAAACTAGACACTTTATATTTTATATAGCTTGACAATGAAATTACCAGTTATTACCTTCTCTTGCCTCATGCATGTGTGCATGTTAGATTACAGTGTACAATAGAGTGCAATTTCAAAGGCAAATACAGTTTATCCAGCTTATGACAACAGAGTATGGCTGAGGTCTGTGGGATCCCCAGGGTTCCATTATTGGTTCACTGGTTGATGTTGCCATCATACAGACACACTGTGTATCATAATTGTGCTGATGACACATATGATGAATAATACCATAATATCCTCTACAATGACTACATCTCAGACACTCTAAGAACATAATTTAATGTAGGTGCATAAAGTAGTGTACTGATTTTTTTCCTATCTAAACTTACACAGCTGTTTCACTGCTGTTAAAGGTTGAATATGTAGAATCTTTATTAAAAAACTTTTTTTTTTTTTTAAATAATCCACCCATGGGGCGTTTGTAGAGCTTTTCCATAAAAATATATACTTCTGTTCTGTTTCCATGTTAGCAGCCAATAGTGTTGGGCGTTCCTGGTTGCCAGGGTTGTCTGTTGTTAGGTGCAGCTACTCTAGGCTGGCACTGGGTGAAATGGAGTTTGTCAATCCTGCAGCTGTTTATTTGTCCCAGCAGCTGAGTGACCGGAGACGTGCAAAAACCAGAGTCAATACTGGCCAAGCATTCACTCCATAGACTGAGAGAAAGGAGAGAAACGCCATTAAAAGGCACGCCCAAATGGCTACGTTTCTCCTTGATCGCTAACATCACTTTCATCTTTACTTAGCTGTAACGGCTAACGCTAACTGTCAGTCATACTCCTCTGCAATACTTGTTTTTATGGTGTGATTTGCCGGAGGGGATGGGTTCAAACAGGCGCAAACAGACTCTGGTCTCCTGTAGGTTACTGGGCCGGGTCTGACCAACCTGGTAACCCGACTGCTGGAATTATCTTTTTGTTGTTGCGAATGTTACTCCATAATCAACCTTTAAATAAACTAATGTATCCTGTAACAAAGGTCCAACTCTGAATCCTGAATGATTTGATTTTATTATCAGCAGGCAAAAGAAATCTGTCAGACATGAACTCCTAATGTCCTACTGTATATTAGAGTCAAGAGCATCAAGTTTACACATGAACATTCAGGATCTACATTTAAAGATGGGTCTTCTTTTCATTATACTGGGGGCTTACGTAGATGTGTCACTGGAGGTCATGGCTTCCCCGAGCATTTCATTCGACCCTACATAATGTGATAAAGCTACACACAGCCAAGCAGCCAGGGTGAGCATTAAAGGGTTAACGTTCAGGCGCGTAAATACTGTTCATGAAGGGCTTCTTCACCAAACCAAACACGGTAAACAAATGATCTATCCCCAAAAGACAAGCTGAGTGCAGTAGAACAGCATGAAACATGGCAAAACAAATTGGGCTGCAGGGACAGGCTTGTGCTGTAGCAACTCCGACACAAGACAATATAACAGAATGATATCAGGAATTTGATTACAGCTTAGCCTATGTACGAACGATGAAAGTGATGAGCGGCGGTGGACAACACATCCCCGTTTAATCGCAGTGAAACAAAATAGGACTAGCCAAACTATAGCTCAATTGTAACGTTAACGCTTCTAACAACCGTGTTCAGTGTACGTTCCCAACTGTATTATTTTCCTCACTAAAACATAAGAGCATCAACGGGCTATTGTCAGCCATGGCTCCTGCTGCCTGCCTGCCCGGCAGGAAGGCAGGGACGTTACGGGGCTGAGCACAGCCTTAGACTCGGGTCGTGATTTTCAACCGTGCTCTGTAAAAGCGGTCGGTGAAAACTCATGAGAATAACATTTAAACACAACACACACGAAATATCGGTCTAAAAGTGGCCATGAAGAGGGGACACGGCAGACAAATGGGCAACGAGACCGCCGAGGCTTCCCCCGCTGTCTCTGCCTCTGCCGCCCGCTCACAACGGGAAGATTTAGTTCGGGCTATGCGGGAATGTTAAATAACCATTAAGTACAATTTATAGACGAAATCACTCTATAAAATATCTGAAACTTTTTAAAAGAAGATTATGTTTTGTGTTAATCGCGAAAAAATGTCACAACCCCGGTCGGTCGGGCTATATTTAACTCCGCCTTCTTCTTTTTCTCCAAGCGGCCTCTCCTCAGATGTAGACGGGTGACTGAGAGCCACAAAGCTGTCAAACGCGACCGAGACCTCGCCATTTTTGCTTGTTTTAAACAAATGCAAACCCGCCACAAAAACACCACGGTGAGCAATCCGACCTTACCTGCCGTGGAACCAGTCCTTGCAAGCATCACACTCGATCATAAACTGGGTCACGTCGTAAGGTAATCTGCAGATGCAATATACTGGTACAGTCGCCATGTTCAATTCACAACTACGCCGGGATATACTGTGTGTGTGTGTGTGTGTGTGTGTGTGTGTGTGTGTGTGTGGTGCGGGGGGGGGGGGGGGGGGGGGGGGCTTGCAGGAGTAACAACGTCCTGCAAACAATATGATCCAATATGATCTTCCACAGAAAGCATCCAGGGACAGAGCCGCCGGACACACGATCTAAACGCACGTCTCCACCACGGAGACGATGGAGGCTCGTAGCAGTCTTCCCTGAAATGCAGTATTGTTATTATCATTATTATTATTACTATTATTATAATAATAATAATACTTTTTGCGTGCCCCGTGGTGACTGCACGGCCTCAAGGGAGGCGCTCATATTAGGAGCCAGAAGAAGATGTTGGCTCGATATTGTTGTCAAAATAAATATATAAATAAAAAAATAAATAAATGTGCAAGTTACGTCAGGGAGCAGATTTAAAGGAGCGGAGCTCAGATCAGATGAATGAATGTCCGGATCAATCAGCACTGCAGCATCATGAGCTTCGCTTCTCCCTCTCACCACTTATGGAGGCAAAATAAAGCCTTTTTATAAATAATCTCAAACGTGAATGAATAAATATTTGAGGTATCACATTAACCATGAGCTGAGTGCTGAGAGATGATCATGTTATTACCTTTTTTATACATTCATTCATTCATTCATCTTCAACCGCTTGTCCCTGTCGGGTCGTGGGGGGGACTGGATGCCAGTCTATCGTAGGGCACATTGAGACAAACAGAGACAGACAACCATTCACACTCACATTCACACCTAAGGGCAATTTAGTGTCATCAATGAACCTAACACCGGCATGTCTTTAGACTGTGGGAGGAAACCGGGGAACCCTGAGAAAACCCACATAATTACGTTTACGTGATCAATCTGACCAAATGAAATAAATATTTTCAAAAAGCCAATTAATAAATTAAAAGGTGTGATAATTATTCCACAATAAAACATGTCTTACATTATTATAGGTTGAATATGTAGAATCTTTATGAAAAGCTACATTTAAAATAAAATAATCCACCCACGGGGCGTTTTGAGGGGTACAGAAAGACAGTATTGCTTTTCCATAAAAATATATTCTTCTGTTCTGTTTCCATGTTAGCAGCCAATAGCGTTGGGCGTTGCTGGTTGCCAGGGTTGTCTGCTGTTGGGTGCAGCTACTGTAGGCTGGCACTGGGTGAAATGGAGTTTGCCAATCCTGCAGCTGCTTTTTCATCCCAGCAGTTGAGTGACCGGAGACGGGCAAAAACCAGAGTCAATATAGGCCAAGCATTCACTCCATGGACTGAGAGAAAGGAGAGAAACACCATTAAAGCGCATGCCCAAATGGCTACGGTTCTCCTTGATCGCTAACATCACTTTCATCTTTACTTAGCTGGAACAGCTAATGCTAATGGTTAACGCTAACTGTCAGTCAAACTCCTCTGCAATACTTTTATTTTATGTTGTCATTTGCTGGAGGGGATGGGTTCAAACAGGCTCAAACAGACTCCAGTGTCCTGTAGGCTACTGGGCCGGGTCTGACCAACCTGTCAACCCAACTGCTGGAATTATTTTTTTGTTGTTGCTACTACGATCTTGAGACACTACATGGTGGTGTTCTGCTCATTCTCCATATTCAACCTTTAAGTATATCATATTAATTATTAGATTAATATACATAATGTCATTAAAGAAACCATTAATTGTTTACTAATTTCTGTCAAATATGTGTGTGGCAGGGTCCTCCGTACCACTGGAAAACAGTTCATGGATCAGTAATATTTGGACATATATGGGTTATTATCTTGCAAGTACACACATTATCCATGTTGTTTATTAAGGCTGAGAATGCTGGGTATAGACCTAAAGAAAATGTTTGTCAAAAATATGTCTTCTATAGTTCAATTTATAAATTAAATTTACAACGTTGTTGTTTTAAGTGCTACAGTCACACCTCTGGCTTCACAATGATATTGACAAACATCATTGCTTTCATTTGCAGAGGCATTACAATGTTGAAGAAAAAGATTCAAGACTCAAGATTCAAGAAGCTTTATTTATCCCGAGGGAAATTATTGTGCAAAAGTTTCAATACAAAGGTGGGAAAGGATCAGAGTGACAATAAGCTAACATAATCAAATAAAAATAAAGCTAACATAAAATAGATCAGACAATAATTAAGTGTGACAGAGTGCAACGGACATTGTGGTTAAACGTAGGTATATACAATATACAACAATACGCACCATAAGATAAGTACAAACTAAATAAGTGATAAGAAGCGATAAGTGATAACAGTGTTAAAATGTAGCAGCATTTCTTACTGAACTAAGTCACAGTAAAGCACAGTAAAGTGTAGGTGCGACATCAGTGCCACCGGTCTGTAGTCTTCGGAGGTGCTGGGACACACCTTCTTTGGTACTGGTAGCAGGCAGGATGTCTTCCACAGCACAGGGACCTTCGCAAGACTCTGGCTGAGGTTGAAGATGTACAGCTGGGTCGCACATGCTTTGAGGACCCCCGGGCTGACACCGTCGGGACCTGCTGCCTGGCCTGGGCGGAGTCTGCAGTGCTCCTTCCTCACCTGCTCTGCAGTGAGGGTCTGTCTGTCTGCTGTGTGCGTTGGTGGGGGTGGAGAGAGGTGATGGCGGGGGGGAGGGGACAGGTAGGGCAAAGTCAGGAAGGAATTGAGGGGGAGGGGGGGTATCACTAGGGCTGGAGGTTTGGAGGTGGATGGTTGTGGAGGAGCTGTCGGGGGTGGTCCAGAGCCCTTTCATCAAATCTGTTGAAGAACAGATTTAGCTCATTGGCACGTTCACTACCACCTCTTACTGTCTGGCTACCAGATGGTTTGTAGCCAGTGATGCTCCTCATGCCGCTCCACACGTCCTTTAAATTGTTCTGCTGGAGTTTGTGCTCCAGCTTCCTCCTGTGGGTGTCTTTGCCCTGTTGGATCCTCTCCTTAAGCTCCCTCTGGACCTGTCTCATCTACTCTCTGTCCCCTTCTCTGAAGGCCCTCTTCTTCTCATTTAGCAGGACCTTGATGTCTCTGGTGACCCACAGCTTGTTATTGGGGAAACAGCGTACAGTCACTGTAGGAACAACGCTGTCCACACAAAAATTGATGTACCCTGTTATGCAGTCCGTGAGATCATCAAGATCTTCTCCATGTGATTCACAGAGCAAACCCCAGTCTGTAAGTTCGAAGCAGCCCTGTAAAGCTTCATCGGTTGCCTGTGACCATCTCCTCACAGTCCTGGTGGTCACAGGAAGCCGCTGGACTTGGGGCTTATACAGGGGCTGCAGGTGGATGAGGTTGTGGTCCGATCTTCCAAGAGGAAGAAGGGCAGTGGAGCTGTAAGCCTCCTTAACATTAGCATACAGCAGGTCCAGTGTCTTGTTTTCCCTGGTGGGACAGTCCACAAACTGCTTGAAAGTGGGCAGTGTTGCAGCCAGAGTGATGTGGTTGAAGTCCCCAGATATTGCAATGAATGCGTCTGGGTGCCGTGTCTGAAGGCCTCCGACAACGGTGTGGATGACGTCACTCGCATGGGCCGCGTTTGCAGTCGGAGGAATGTAAACAACCAGGACGATCACTTGTGAAAACTCCCTTGGCAGATAGTACGGCCGCAGACTCATGGCAAATAGTTCAATGTCCGGGCTGCACACACGCTCTTTTACATTAACGTGTCCAGGATGTCACCACTTGTTGTTAATAAGGGCGCACTCACACTGTCCTTCCGCACCGCGACCCGGGCTTTAGGGTACTTGTCCCCCCTCCCTCTCCCCCCGCGCCCCAGCCCCGTTTGTACTCACACTGCCTGGGCCTCGGCCAATGCTTCTTGCTGTCCATACGACATCACGCCGTTTTCCCAGTGTTTACGTCCAGCCTTACATCCCCTGTACTTTCTCCTCAGTTCTGTGGGGATTTCAGGCCTCTCCCGCATCAGCGCCATTGTTGTTAGCAACTACAGCTGTTCACAGGTGTAAACAATGGAGCCGCCGCATTGTTGCGTCCAGACGGAGACGCAGTCGGCAAAAATAGTCCCAAGAATGAGACAAACGGACAAAAAACATGTAAGAAAGTTCACAAACATAGTTGGCTAAGGTTAGCACGATGATTTACAGGAAAAAAAGCACTAATAAAAAAGACAGTAAATAAGATAAAATCGTTAAAAGTGCGGAAAAGAGAGAGAGCAACTTATGCTGGCTGCAGCTCGACACAGTGCCGGAACCGGAAGTCATGTGCCAGAAAACAAAGTATTATTACTTGATTTATTGTGAAATATTGTTATTTTTTGCGTTCATAATTTGATAGAATATCCATCGTGGCTATACCACTGCTGTACTAGCATGTTTTTTAAATAACGAAGCGCTTCATCAAAAACCTTTATTTTATGAAAAAAAAACTGTGATCAAAATTAGAGAACAGTGTTCATTGTGTCAGAAGAGAGGATTTCAACAATGTTTTCTTCTCTAGGATTAAAAAATGAATAGGAAGTGTAGAGGCCACAGCTTTGAATGACTTCAGCACATCCCACAGGACATCACTAGTTTCTCACACTGCTCTGGTTTGATCTGGGTCCATTCTGACTCAGTCTCTTCCACAGTTCACTAACTGTAGTGGGTTTCTTAGACATTACTGTGTTACCAAGGATTTTCCAGAGATTCTCTATGGGGTTTAGATCTGGACTCATTTCATTGTTTCAATATTCTTAGCTTCAGTGAACTGCTTAACCTGTTTTACAGTGTGACAGAGGGCATTGTCTTGCATGAAAGTTGCAGCTGATTGGAAGTCAGTTGCAGTGAAGGTATTGCATGTTGCTGAAGGAGGTTCACATAAACATTTGCATTCACCCTGTCATGTAGCTGAACAAGAGGCCCAACTCCTGCTGCAGAAAACATCCCCCAAACCAAGACACTTCCTCCTCTAAATAGAACTGACTTCTTTACACACTTTGGGTTCAGTCTTTCCCCAGTTCTACCCAAACATAATGTTTCCATCAGACCCAAATAAACTGAACGTCCTCTCATCACTGAAGTCACTCTGGACAACCTGCTGTCTCAGGGTTTCAGTCACCTTAGAGCAGCTGACATCTTACAAAGTAACCAGGAGAGCTGCAGATAAATAGGTTGTGTCCAACAATGAAGTCAGTGTTCACCAGGTGCAGATTAACACCAATAACTGGGAGGGATCTGAAAGTTTTCTCTAATTTTGCTTTTTTTTTTTTTCACAAAATAAAGGTTTTTGTTGAAGTGCCTTGGTTATTTAAAAAACATGCTTGTAAAGCAGTGGTATAGACACAGATGATATTCTATCAAATTATGAACAATAAAAAATAACATCTCAGTATAAATCAGAAATATATAATAACTTGTTCTCTAATTTTGATCTCTACTGTACATGTTCATGTGTGTATTTGTTCTCGGAAATGGAATATATGTGTTATGGTCTCATAATGATGCTGCAGGTCAAAGTTCACCCATCAGTTTAGAATGAGTTTTAGATTGTTGTATTTAAATACGTGATATCCATTATGATATACAGCTCTCTCTCTCTCTCTCTGATTTTAATAGTTGTATTTTTTAAGTGGATATAAACATTTGACAAGAAAAATCCCAAATACTATCTCTTTATATTGGAGATCACAATTAGATTACTAATGAATACTTGATTTATTCTGAAAATGTGTTATTCTTTATTGTATGATCTCCAGTTCAGAATTCTTAATTGGAAGATCAATTAAATTAAATTTTATTTATAGTGCCAAATCATAACAAAAGTTATATCAGGTAACTTTAAAGAGTAGGTAAAGACCACACTCTATGACTTATTTATGATTCACATAGACCCAACAATTCCCTCGTAGAGTATGGTGGCAACGAAAACCTTACCTATAACAGGCAGGAACGGCGGACAGACCCAGCTCTGTGGAGGACGGACATCTGTCTGCACTGGTTGGGGAGGAAGAAAAGGAGAGAGAAAGAGAGAAAAGACAGACGGATGGAAAGAGAGAGAGAGAGACAGACACACAGAGACACAGACACACTTCCAGAGATGCAAGCAACCAAAGAGTAACAGTAACTATAATTATATCTATAGTAAAGTGAATATGACTCATATTTTATGACAGTTAATACAGCAGAATAGTAGGAACAAGCACATCTAAGGTGATAGAATATGAAAATTATAATAATTATCGCAAACATGATCAATGATGAGTAGTGGCAATAGCCGCTACGATACAGGGAGACATACCACTGATGGTGTTTTTCTGGCTACAAATTTTATAATTTATAAGACTAGTGACAGTATATATGACTAATAGTTATAGTAGTAGCAGGAAGCGTCATGCAGGACCACGGCGGCAGGCACCACCACAATCAGCAGAGACCTGCGAGACAAGAAAGCACAAACAACTCCAGGGAAGAGGTTGAATTAGTAACATGCATTGATGAGACATGAATGATACAGACAGAGAGGAGAGAAGCTAAGAATGTCAGGAAAAGTATTATCCCCCGGCAGACTAGGCCTATAGCAGCATCATTAAGCAGAACAAAATCAGCTTTAAAAATAACAACATAGCTGAGGGCTCGTAAGCTCTAGCTGTAAGCTTTATTAAAGAGGAAAGTTTTAAGTTTACTCTTAAATATGGGGACAGTGTCTGCCTCCCGAATAACACTTGGGAGTTGGTTCCACAGGAGAGGAGCTTGGTAGTTGAAGGTTCTGCCTCCCATTCTATTTTTGGATACTCTAGGAACGAGTAGCCCTGCATTCTCAGAACGCAGCAATCTAGTCGGGTAATACGGTACTATGAGCTCTTTAAGATACAACGGAGCCTGACCAATCAGAGCTTTGTAGGTAAGGAGAAGGATTTTAAATTCTATTCTAGATTTTACAGGTAGCCAGTACAAAGAAGCTAATACAGGAGAAATATGTTCTCTTTGATTTGTTTTAGTTAATAGACAAGCTGCAGCATTTTGAACCAGCTGGAGACTTTTAACAGACTTATTGGAGCAGCCTGATAATAAGGAGTTGCAATAGTCCAGCCTAGAAGTAACAAATGAATGGACTAGTTTTTCTGCATCTTTCTGAGACACAATGTTCCTAATTTTCGCAATATTACGCAGGTGAAAATATGCAGTCCTTGTTGTTAGTTTTATGTGAGAATTGAAGGAAGTATCTTTACTGATTCCCAGATTCCTTACTGTTGTGCTGGAAGACAACATAACATCAGCCAGGGTAACAGTATCTTTAGCTAGTGAATTTCGGAGGCCTTCGGGGCCAAGTACAATAACTTCAATTATTTCTGAGTTTAACATCAGAAAATTGCAGGTCATCCAGCTTTTTATTTTCTTAATAGACATTTGAAGTTTAGCTAACTGATCAGTTTCTTCTGGTTTGATCGACAAATATAATTGTGTATCATCAGCATAACAATGAAAATTTAAGGAGTGCTTCCTTATAATATTTCCTAAGGGAAGCATATATAAGGAGAATAGAATCGGTCCAAGGACAGAACCCTGTGGGACTCCGTGATTGACCTTAGTGTGCATGGAGGACTTGTCGTTAACATGTAAAAACTGAGATCTATCTGATAAGTACGACTTTAATCAGCTTAATGAGGTTCCTTTAATGCCAATTAGATGCTCCAGTCTCTGTAGCAGGATGCGATGGTCAATAGTGTCGAAGGCCGCACTAAGATCTAGTAAAACAAGTACAGAGACAAGTCCTTTGTCTGAAGATATTCATGGTTGTTAGTCATTTTTACCAGTGCTGTCTCAGTGCTATTATTCGCTCTAAATCCTGACTGGAAGTCCTCAAATAACTCATTATTATGTAAAAAGTCACACAGCTGATTGGCGACTAATTTCTTGAGGATCTTAGAGAGAAAAGGAAGGTTAGATATAGGTCTATAGTTGGCTAGTACCTCTGGATCAAGACTGGGCTTTTTAAGAAGAGGTTTAATTGATTGACTGCTGATAAAGACATGTGAATCATATCTAATACAGGAGTGCTAACTAAAGGTAACACTTCTTTAAGTAACCTAGTTGGAATAGAGTCTAGGAGACAAGTAGGAGGCTTTGATGCGTAAATAGTAGAGGTTCATTTGTTATGGTCAACAGGAGAAAAGCAGTCCAAGATTATATCAGGTTGTACAGTTATTTCTAAGGTTCCTGGGTTTGAAGAAAAGTTAGTGCCAAGCGAGTTGATTTTGTCTCTAATAGTTATAATTTTGTCATTAAAGAAGGTCATGAAGTCGTTACTACTGAGGGTTATAGGAATACATGGCTGCTCTGGCATTACGGAGGGCCTTCCCATGTGTTTTTAGACTTTCATGCCAAACTAAGCGAGATACCTCCAATTTAGTAGAATGCCACTTACTTTCCAATTTTCGCGATACTTGTTTTAATTCACGAGTTTGTGAGTTATACCACAGAGCTTACTTCCTCTGTTTCATTATCTTCTTTTTTAGCGGAGCAACAGAGTGTTGTTCGTAGTGAGCCTGCAACACTGTCAACAAGGTGATCAATTTCAGAGAGACTAACATTAGTGCAGGGATCTTGAATATTAGGATAAGGCATTAAATTAAATGCAGATGGACTCGATTCCTTAAATCTAGTTACAGCACTATCAAATAAACATCTAGTGTAGAAACTCTTGCCCAGAGGTGAGTAGTTCTGTAATATGAATTCAAAAGTTATTAAATAATGGTCTGATAAAATAGGATTCTGTGGAAAGACTATTAAGTCATTGATTTCCACACCATAAGCCAAAACAAGGTTGAGGGTGTGATTAAAACAGTGAGTAGGTTTATGTACACTCTGACTAAAACCAATCTAATCTAATAGAGAGATAAACGCAATACTAAGGCTATTATTATCAACGTCCACGTGAATATTAAAATCTCCTACAATGATTACTTTATCAGATTTAAGGACTAAATTTGACTAAACTCTGAGAATTCAGACAGAAATTCAGAGTATGGACCAGGAGCACGGTACACTATAACAAGTATAATTGGCTGCACAGTTTTCCAGGATGAATGTGAAAGACAAAGAACAAGACTTTCAAATGAATTATAATTTAGTTTAGGTTTAGGGTTGATTAATAGGTCTGAGTCATAAATAGCTTCAACGCCTCCTTCTCGGCCACTGCCTCAAGGAATATGAGTATTAATATGACTGGGAGGAGTGGATTCATTTAGGCTAACATATTCTTCAGGACACAACCAGGTTTCAGTGGGACAACTGTCCATTTTTATGTCTCACAGTGAGTTGGTAAAGGAACGAAAGGCCGACACCACATTGAGCTGTCGAGTCTGTACATCCTGTGGGTGAGGTGAAGGATTTGGCACAAGGATATTTCATGGAGAAAGGAGTGTTGCTGAGGAAGTGGGTGCCCCATGGGGATAGTTTCATGGGGGAACCAGTGTATCGGGTTGTGGTACCTTCAAAATTTCGTGAAGAAGTTATCCGTGTTGCTCATGATGATTCTGGTCACATAGGAGTTACTAAAACTTATGACTCAGACAACTTTATTAATCCCATCAGGGGCAATTGAATCCAGCAGCTTGCATACTGGCACAGTACAAAAACACAATACACACAATAAAAACACAGGGATAAGTTAATTAGGCAAATAAAGGGATTCTGCAGATTTTTTTCTGGCCACGTGTTTAGAAAAGTGTGTCAGCATATATTAAATGTGTCACACCTGTCAAATGACAGGCAACCCAAATCAGGTAATTAAAGTGGCTCCATTGTGTCCATTTCATGCATGAACCATTTGATCTTTTGATAATCGATTGTGTTGGGCCTCTTCCCCCCTCTAAATCTGGTTCAGTGTCAAAGTACTAGGTACCCTGCTACATATCCATTGCGCACGTTGTCGGCGAAGGCAGTGGTATGTGAATTTAGTCATTCCATTAGCATATTTGGCATTCCAATGATTATTCAAAGTGACCAAGGTCTAACTTTACCTCCCGTTTATTTGCACAAGTGTTGAAACAATTACACGTTAAGCACAATCAGTCCTCAACATATCATCCACAGAGCCAAGGAGCGCTGGAGCAGTTCCATCAGACATTAAAATCTTTGTTGCAGGCTTATTGTGTGCAGTTGAATGCTGACTGGGAGGAAGGTTAGCCATGGTTGTTGCTGGCAGCGAGGGAGGTGACACAGGAGAGTATGGGGTGCAGTCCTAATGAGTTGCTCTGTAGAGTGGCTGGGAGGAGGCACAACCTCCTCAGAATCTCATTGATACTGTAAATGGGTTCAAACACCGTCTTTATGCAGTTGCTGAATTGGCAAAAGAAAAATCGTCTCAGCCCAAAAGAAAATGAAGCGCATGTATGACCGGCGAGCTGAGTTTTGCAACTTTTCGGCAGGTGACCAGGTTTTGGCGCTGTTGCCCTTGGTGACGTCACTGTTTCAGGCGAAATTCATGGGTCCATATACAGTGGTCAAGCCGCTGTCAGATCAGAACTATTTGATTTCCACGCCTGATCGACGAAAGAAGTCTCAACTTTGGGTGATTTTAACCATGTTTCTCTCAAAAAGACACTTAGGAACTTTTATCAATATGTGTCCTGCCTAACCAGGCAGGACAGGACACTCAACCTTTGCTCTGGGTCCGATATTGATTTGTAGGACACTTAAAAATCTCTACCTTTGGCCCTGCGTGTTCTTCGACTGCACGGACTGGGACATGTTTAAACAGTCGAGTTGTGATAACCTGGATGTCTTGGTTCATGTTGTATGCTCTTACATTGTTTTCTGTAGGCATAATTATTCCTTATTAGCGAGTGAAAACTTATCCAAATAATAAACCCTAGGTAAATAAATGTGTAATGTCTAGTCTACAGAAAACGAGGGGAGCATCATCCTCTGACTTACACAAAATTAATAGAGAGCCGAGGACAGAAATCTCAAAGGCAGAAACAGAAAAACAGAAACAGAAATACAAATCTGAGCTAGAGGATAAGATGGTTGCAAATAACCTTGACTCTGCTTGGTCTAGTATGAAAACCATAGCAGGCCTCCAAAGCTAAAAGAGTATCCAGATCCGTATAACCTGACTCTCGCCAGATGACATTCGTTCTGCCCTGCTTCTGTCTTGACTCCACCTAGCTCCACTCAACCATCTGGATTCGCTCCATAGTGAGTGAGTAAGTGGGGTCCGCAACAAATGGCTGAGCAAATCAGGACCGCTGGGCGGGGTATTTTGGATGTAACAGCTGCTGTTCGGTTTCATCCGCGTTGTCCAATCTAGCGAATCTTTCTTCTTTAAAAGAACACCAAAGAACGGTTTTGAAGGCTTCTGTTGGTGCGCCACTCTCATCAGTGTCACGGGTTGGTTTCGATGCGAGTGGTTCAAGTAGCACATCATAAAGATGAGGGAAAAGTGGTTTATCTAATCATATGCAAGGATTTTTGATAAGGCCCAGCCTCCTGAAATCACTTTCTAATGGAGAGATCCCAGACGGATGAGGGAAGCAAGGCAGAACGAAATTCAGATCCAATGCAGTTTGCGTACAGACCAAAAAGAGGGGTAGAGGATGCTACATGATGAGCAAGTCGGCTCACGCCAGACTTTTATTTTATTTATTTTTCATCTGCCTTTAACACAATGCAGCCCCACATCTTAGCAAAGAGGCTCCTAGGACAGTTTGGCCTGGACAAGAATAGTGTGGGTTGGTCCCTTGACTTACAGACTCACAGAACACAGAAAGTGAGGGTTAATGGATCCTTATCTGATCAAGTCTGCTCCTCTACAGGTCCCCCACAGGGTTGTGTTTTGTCCCCTGTAGTTTTTATTTTTTATACTGACGTGTCAGAGTGGGTTTGATAGGAGAACTATTATGATATATGCACACGACACAGTCATCATCAGCCTGTTACAGGCAGGCAAGAAAGGTCATGGTCCGGTTGTCAACCATTTTAAAGAGTGGTGTGAGAAGTCTCATCTATTCTATTCAATTCAATTTTATTTATAGTGCCAAATCATAACAGAAGTTATCTCAGGACGCTTTACAGACTAGGTAAAGACCACACTCTATGATAAACAAAGACCCAACAATTCCCCCGTAGAGTACGGTGGCAACGAAAACCATCCCTATTACAGGCGAAGTAGTAGCCCTGCATTCTCAGAGCGCAGGGATCTAGTCGGGTAATACGGTACTATGAGCTCTTTAAGATACGTTGGAGCCTGACCAATAAGAGCTTTGTAGGTAAGGAGAAGGATTTTAAATTCTATTCTAGATTTTACAGGTAGCCAGTGCAAAGAAGCTAATACAGGAGAAATATGTTCTCTTTGATTTGTTTTAGTTAGTACACGAGCTGCAGCATTTTGGACCAACTGGAGACTCTTAACAGACTTATTGGAGCAGCCTGATAATAAGGAGTTGCAGTAGTGATAAACACGCAAAAGACCAAGGATATGATCATCGATTTTAGAGAACAAGCTCCTCCACATCAAGCCTCCACCACAGCGACTTCCTGGTTGATCCAATCAGGAAGTGCCAAAAACTGCAGTTCTCCGAGTGTCCAGTAGGAGTAGTTTGAACAATAGAGCAGTTTCTCATTGACCCCCATGTTAAACAGGCCGATATTCACAGCATAATTAAACAATTTTCAGTTCAATTTTATTTCATTAATAGTGCCAAAACATAACAAAAGGACACTTTACAGACTATGTATAGACCACACTCTGACTTTTTTATGATTTACATAGACCAACAATTCCTCCATAGAGTATGGTGGCAACAAAAACCTTCCCTATAACAGGCAGGAACATCGGCCGCCATCTTGTCAGACTATGACTCCTCCACATTTCCTCTTACCAAAAAAGGGCAAGCAGCGTTTATGATCTATGATTTAAACTGATATTCAACACAGCACCATGCTCATAGACTGTAAAATACCGACCCCCACTGCCAGAATACTCTTGCTGCTCCAGATTAGCATCTAGTATATGTGTCATAGATAGCAGGCTGTCCTGCAAGTCATGGTGCAAGTGCGGCTATTTAATTAGCATAACAGAGCTAACGAAGACGGTGTGTTCCTAAACCATCTGTTGGTAGAGTCGATCGAAGAGCAAACCATCTTGTCACTTATAGAAACACCACCACACGAATGACCGAAGTCCAGGTCAAGATGATGAAGTTAGCATGCTAATGATCCTGACAACTAGCCTCCGGGGAGAAGTGAGGGCCAGAGGCTAGCTGTCACTCAAGAGGCCACACCCCTAATTATTCATAAACTTTAACCTCCAATCAAATTAAAACTAGCCTGTTACAAAAATATTCACCCCCTTCAGTGTTGTCATGGAGATATGACTTAAACATACAGACCAGAAAGTCCTAAACAAGTTTAATTATGCTGTGAAAATCGGCCTGTTTAACATGGGGTCAATGAGAAACTGCTCTTTTGTTCAAACAACTCCTACTGGACACTCAGAGAACTGCAGTTTTTGGCACTTCCTGATTGGATCAACCAGGAAGTCGCTGTAGTGGGGGCTTAATGTGGAGGGGCTTGTTTTCTAAAATCAATGATCATATCCTTGGTCTTTTGCGTGTTTAACTCTAGATGGGACTTGGGGGGGCTTGGTCTGAACTGGCAGGTTTCAGAACGTTGCAGATCTGCACGTTGCAAGTCTTTGCAAGTCGTTGCAAATAGTTTTAAGTTTCAACTTGTTATGTTGCGAATCTTTGGTCTGAACTAGGCTTAAGAGATGGCTGGCCAGTCTGTTCTCTCTCTCTCCCTGCCACCAGCTAGAAGCTCGGCCCGAGCCACTGTTGTTTTTCCTTTTCTTTTGTATCATAGTTAAGGTTTTGTTTGCATTTATTCCTTATGTTATAAATAAATTTACCTTTATTATTGATCCTCTGTCCTTTTAGTGTTTGTTTTTTGTCCGTTTAGTTGTTTTTGTTGTGGTCACTGAGCCAGGCCATAACAATGCACTCTTTTACTACGAATCTACGCTGTTGTAACAGCAGCAGATGTTGCTCTAAAACCTGTATGAACTATTCAGCATCAGTGGTGCCTTCACAGATGTGCAAGTTACCCATGATGCAATGGGCACTAACACACCCCCATACCATCAAAGATGCTGGCTTTAGAACTTTGGGCTGTAGGTACTCTAGGTTAATTGAATCAAAAGTGTGACTATCAAATCAAATATTTAATAAAGAAAACTTTAATAAAGAAAAATTAATAACTTTAATCTATTAAAAGCCTCACATGGGGCACCAGTTATATGCAGGGCCTTGAATCATGTTCAGATTATTTGATTAAGTGTTCTCGATAAATGTATCATTATTCAATTAATATTATCTATCACCAAATAATTATCAAAGAGAATAATAAAAAATACTCTAGTTAAACCAGAGTTCCTCGGGGCCCCACCGTCATAGACAGAGTGACAACTAATATAAAAGTCTTGTTAAATATATTAAACTACTAAGGGTTGAAACCAATTAATGCAATAGTTTACAAATTAATCATGAAGGCTATTATATAAGTGTTTTATAGACTGCGAAACAACCTGTTTTTGGCTAATTAACACTAAATAGATATAAATGCTCTCTCTCTCTCTCTCTCTCTCTCTCTCTCTCTCTCTCTCTCTCTCTCTCTCTCTCTCTCTCTCTCTCTCTCTCTCTCTCTCTCTCTCTCTCTCTCTCTCTCTCTCTCTCTCTCTCTCTCTCTCTCTCTCTCTCTCTCTCTCTCTCTCTCTCTCTCTCTCTCTCTCTCTCTCTCTCTCTCCTCCACTTCACTGCAGCCTGTGTGTCCCCGCAGTTTCTCCCTCTAACTTCTGGTTGGTGATAAAATCTGAGCTAGGGTTGGACTGGGTCTGTGTACGTTTTGACCGTTTGTTTTTTCGTTTAAACCAATGAACAACATATTGTGTGTGCAGAGTTGTTAGCCTGTTGTTAGCACTGATAGATATTTAGATAGATGAATGGAACCAGAATCAGAACCACCCTTACCTCCATGAAGGGATGAGAATGTGTTAATGTGTAGCAATAAATAAGGACTATTAAAAAATAAAGAGGCATTGGGTGTCTTCTTAACAAACACCCTTCAGCAGACCTGGCTTCACATCACCCGTCACAGCACCACCAGTGCTCAATTTTGCACTTCCTCACTGTAACATATCATCATCATCATCATCATCATCATCATCATCATTCACCCTCAGCTCAGATTTAAACCTGCATGTACTTCTGGCCTAACTCTGCTGTCATCTTCTAAGCATCTTTGACAGCTCACATCAGATAGGTATATCTAATGTAACGTAGGCTATTTAGTCAAACACATGACACTGTGCTATATACTGAGTGAACACTGTTTAGGAGTTAACTGTATGACATTGTATCAGCCTGAAACACGGAGAGCACAGCTACTCACAAGAGATATCTCACATCCATCTTCTCCCTTTACACTCCAGTGTATTATATGACCAAACAAAACACGATGTTGTACAATATGTATATTTTCAGTGGCATGGATAAACTATATAATGTTATCATAATCATGGCATAGCACAAATGAAATCAACATAAACATACATTAAGCTATGGCTGCAGAACACTTACTTTGAAGGCAAAGGAAAAGGCCATATTCCAAGGCTAAAATAATATAAAACAGGCTTAAAAATGCTGAAAATATCTAGTGATGCCAGTCATGCCTTTGAGCTCACATTTAATATTTTCTGTTGGATAGTGTCACACCGGGTGATGTCTGTCCTGTCTTTGGGTTTTTTGTCCTGTGAATTTCATGTTTTATTTTGGAGACGTCCTCCCCTGATCCTTGATTGTTTCCACCTGTGTTCCCCTCCCTTCATGTTTATATAGTATGTGTCTTCCCCCTGTCTCATTGACATAATATTTCGTCCGTTATGCTGAAAATTTCCGGCCCGTTCCACAGCCTTGTTCTTGCCTTGAGATTTAAGTATTCACGCTCATGTTTTTGTGTTTTCCGTTTTCCTCTCTAGAGAGACTTTGATTTTTTGAATGCCCTTTTGTCCACCCTGTTTTCCTTCTGATTTGAGCGACTTTGTTCCTTGTGTTTTATTAGCTAACTTTGAGAATTGTTTTTTCCTCCTGTTCGGAGCATCTTTTGTTCGATGTTTTATTAGCTCAGTGTAGTTGGACTTCGATATTTGTTTTTTCCTCCTGTTCGGAGCAACTTTTGTTTTATGTTTTATTGGCTCAGTGCTTCCCGTTTTGGATTTGTGAATAAACTCCAGATTAACCTGTGTACCTCCGCATCTGAGTCCTCATTCCTGCCCAGGTCTTACAGTATATTCTGGCTAGTATGGACCCAGCGGAGGCTGAACGCTTATCGGTGGCTCTGCGCACCCAGGAAGCACGCCTCGTCCAGCAAGAGGAGTTCCAGACGGCCATGGCCGTCCACATGGGCCAACTCTCCTCGCAACTACAGGACCTGCTGGGGCAACTCACTCTACCTGTGGCCACAGCTCCGCCTCAGGCCGTGAACACCACCCCAGCGCCCACCTCACCAGCCAGAGGCACAAGTTGTAGGCTGGCTTCTCCCGCTCAGTATTCGGGAGAGCCCGGAACCTGCAAGATTTTTATAATAGACAGCTCGCTCCATTTTGAACTCTTGCCCCATGCATTCCCCACGGACCGGTCCAAGATTGCTTTTATGATATCACACCTGTCTGGCAGAGCCACAGCCTGGGCGGCAGCGGAATGGAGTCAGGGCTCTGCTGTCTGTAACTCTCTCCCTGATTTCCAGGCCGTGCTTATTAAGACGTTTGACCCTGTTACCACGCACAGAGAAAGGGCGCAGGAACTCAACATGCTACTATGCCATCCGTTTCCGCACTCTGGCGGTGGAAAGCGGGTGGAACGCCACAGCTCTATACGATCTGTTTTTGAAAGGACTCGCAGCTCCGATTCAGGACCTCCTCGTTCCTCTGGACCTTCCCACCAATGTGGACGCACTCATCGCGCTCGCCATTCGGACCGATAACCGGCTCGCCCAGCGCAGATGACAACGGGGCGGAGGACCTGCGGCTACGGAGCAACACTCTCACTCCCCCCCCCACCGAGCAGACAAACTTACCGCCGTTCCCCGTCAGGGCCACAACCTCGCCTTCGCTCTGAACAAGACGAGGAGCCCATGCAGCTGGGGCGTGGTCGGCTGACACCGGAGGAGCGACGAAAGCGGCACCTGGAGGGGAGGTGTTTTCTACTGTGGGGAGATCGGCCACCTTGTCGTCTCGTGTCCAGCCAAGGAATCCCAGGTGGTGAGTCATGTGAAACCGTCCCACCATGAACCTCGTATTCTGACTAACGTCAAGATATTGCTTCACACCGTTTTCGATCAGAAGGCGCTCATCGACTCAGGAGCTAAGGAGCTAGGCATCCGCTCTGAACAATTAGCTAAACCCATCCGGGCCAGGTCACTAAATGGCAAGGAACTATTCTCTATTACCCACATCAGCGAGCCTGTTAGAATGCGGATAGACAGTCATGAAGAACACATCCGTTTTTATTTATTCACGTCCCCTCTTCACTTACTGATTTTAGGGTAGCCATGGCTTGTGCGCCATAACCCACACATAGACTGGAAAATTGGATTGGATCATTAAATGGGAAAAAGGTTGCACCAAAGACTGTGCTGTGTCAGACGGATGTTACTTCCATTAACCTGTTCTGCTAACCCTGCCACAGACTGTGAGTACCCAGACCTGAGCTCGGTCCCGTCTCACTACCACCGCCTTCAAAGAGTCTTCAGCAAGACCAAGGCTCTCTCTCTCCCTCCGCATCGTCCATACGACTGTCCCATCGACCTCATTCCTGGTTCTTCCATTCCTAAAGGTTGCCTTTATTCCATTTCTTTTTCGTTTTTTTCTTCGGAAAGAAGAAGGACGGTTCTCTCAGACCCTGTATTGACTATAGTCCCCTTAATGACATCACTATAAAGAATTGTTATCCTCTTCCCCTCACCCCTAGTGGACACTATGAGTACAGATTCATGCCCTTTGGACTCACTAATGCTCTGGCGGTTTTTCAGACCATGATAAATAACGTCCTTAGAGACTTCCTCGACCACTTTGTATATGTATATCTAGATGATATTCCATTCTATTCTCCCGACCTAGACACACACCAGGTTCACGTGATTTAGGTTCTAGAAAGGCTACTAGACAATCACTTTTATGTCAAAGCAGAGGAAAGTGTGTTTCATGCCGACACCGTATCTTTTCTGGGCTTCATTGTAGCTCCTGGAAATGTACAGATGGACTGGCTAAAGTTAGCGCTGTGGCAGATTGGCCTACACCTGACAGTCGCAAGAAGGTTCAGCAATTCTTGGGATTTGCTAACTTTTACAGGTGATTTGTCAGAGGCTTCAGTGCAACAGCAGCCCCTCTCCATGCTCTTACCTCCACCCAGGTGCAGTTCCACTGGTTGCCAGAAGCAGAGAAGGCCTGGCAGACCCTCAAGAGACGCTTCACCTCAGCCCCCATCCTCACCATGCCAGACCCGTGCCGCCAATTAGTGGTGGAGGTGGACGCCTCCAACAAAGGGGTGGGAGCAGTCCTCTCGCAGCGTTCCGAGCGAGACGGCAAGATGCACCCCTGCGCCTTCCTGTCAAGAAGGCTGTCCAAGGGCGGAGCGGAATTATGATGTCGGCAACCGGGAGCTGCTGGCTGTAAAGATTGCCTAGGACGAATGGAGTCATTGGCTGGAGGGGGCCAACCACCCATTCATAGTCTGGACTAATCATAAAAATGTATTTTTATATATATATATTATATTATATTTAGAGTATATCAAGAAAGCCAAAAGACTAAACTTTTGCCAGGCCAGTAGGGCTCTCTTCTTTAACCGCTTCTCTTTTCCCCTGTCTTACAGGCCGGGATCCCGCAACATCAAGCCTGACGCCCTGTCACGAGTGTTCGACCCTGAGCCTGAAGCCAAGGAACCAGCAACCATCCCTCCACTGAACCGTGTGGTTGGAGCGGTGACTTGGCCTATAGAAACCGAGGTAAAGAAGAAGAAGAAGAATCCCTTTATTAGTCCCGCAACGGGGAAATTTGATTTTTTTACTCTATCACCCATTTGATGCCCTGATAATCGCCTGTTTGTCCCCACCGAGCTGCGTCCATAGGAGATTCATTGGGCTCACAACTCGCTGCTTTCATGTCATCCAGGAGTCCGTCATTTCCCGGCGGCTCTAGTGGCCATCCATGGAGCCGGAGGTCCGGGAGTACATAGAAGCATGTTCGGTCTGCGCACGGAACAAGACATCTTCCGGGTCCTGCATGGGCCTTCTACAACCGCTTCCAATTCCCTCCAGACCGTGGTCAGATATTTCCATCGACTTCGTCACAGGGCTCCCGGTCTCCCAGGGAAACACCACCGTCCTCACCGTAGTCGACAGATTTTCCAAGATGGTCAGATTCATTGCCTTGCCTAAGCTACCCTGCGCCAAGGAAACTGCGGAGGTCATGATGACTAACATCTTCAGGGTCCATGGGTTCCCCAAAGACATTGTTTCAGACCGGGGACCCGAGTTTGTGTCTTGGTTCTGGAGGGAGTTTTGCCGGCTCAGCCTGACTTCAGGTTACAGCCAGACAGAACGCCTCAACCAAAAACTGGAAACCGGCCTCCGGTGCCTGGTCTCACATAATCCCTCAACATGGAGCAGGCACCTGGTCTGGGTTGAGTATGCACATAATTCATTGCCTACGTCAGCTACTGGTTTTTCCTCTTTTCACTATCCTTTTGGCTATCAGCCGCCTCTTTTCCCAGAGAATGAGTTGGAGGTGTCGGTCCCCTCGGCTCATGCCATGGTCCGACGTTGCAGCCGCATCTGGACCCCCGTGAAGTACTGATCCGGCAGGGTGATCGAGTAAAGAAAGCGGCAGACCGCAAAAGATGCCCTGCCTCAGCATATCAGCCAGGCCAGAGAGTTTGGCTGTCAGCCAAGGACCTACACCTCAGTGTCCCCTCCAAGAAACTGGCTCCACGATTCGTCTGTCCATTCCCAGTCACCAGACACGTCGGTCCACCCATCTCTTCGTGTAAACCCCGACTTTTACGTCATCCAGGTGAAACCAGCAAAGGAGAGCTCCGTGGTGCCGGCAGCGGCACCCCCTCCACCCCCGGAGGTGATCAACGGGAGACCAGTATACAAGGTTAAGCGGTTATTGGCAGTACGCAACCGGGGCCGGGGCTGAAAGTTTCTGGTGGACTGGGAAGGTTACGGACCAGAAGAGAGACAGTAGGGTCCATCTCGCCACATCATGGACCCCAGTCTGATCGAAGATTTTTTCCAGGCTCATCCTGAACGCCCTGGGTCGTCAGGAGTCAGCCCTAGAGGGAGGGGTACTCTCACACTGCTGTGAGGTCTGTCCGGTCTTTGGGTTTTTTTTGTCCTCTGGATTTCATGTTTTATTTTGAAAAGTAACTCTCCTCTCGTCTCCGGTCACTTGCCCTTCCTCTTGTTTCACCGGTCTAACGTCCTCCCCTGGTCCTGGATTGTTTCCACCTGTGTTCCCCTCCCTTCATGTGTATATAGTCGCGTCTTCCTCCTGTCTCGTTGCAAGAATATTTCGTCCGTTATGTCGAAAATTTCCAGCCCGTTCCACAGCCTTGTTCTTGTCTTGAGATCTAAGTATTCACGCTCATGTTTTTGTGTTTTCCGTTTTCCTCTTAAGAGAGACTTTGATTTTTTGAATGCCCTTTTGTCCACCCTGTTTTCCTCCTGATCGGAGTGACTTTGTTTCTTGTGTTTTATTAGCTAACTTCGATATTTGTTTTTTTTCTCCTGTTCGGAGCGACTTTTGTTTTATGTTTTTTTGGCTCAGTGCTTCCTGTTTTGGATTTGAGAATAAACACCAGATTAACCTGTGTACCTCCGCATCTGAGTCCTCATTCCTGCCCAGGTCTGACAGATAGGATGCAATAGCATTGTTACATCTGAGCACTGCATACTAAAAACAATGGAAGTTACATGCAAACACGTCTCTAAATATATATTGTGAGCTGAGAAAATAAAGTGAACAGCAATACTGTATATTGACTACATTGTGCCATATCTACATTTCAGGTTGTCATGGGGTGTTTAACATTTTATATTGACCCAAACCTTAAAAAACCACGGCCACACATTTTAGTTTGCAATATTCATCCCTCTACTCAGAAACTTTGCAGGATTTAGCCACTTGTGTGTATTCAGTATATGTATCATTACCTCTGTCAATTGGATTTGATAGGAAATCTTAGTTTGATCACTGATTTAATTAATACTTTCTCAATCTTCAAAACTAAGGACGTGTCTATTTACACCTGGGTGTGAGTACTTACAAGGAGTCATGTTGGGTGAGTGGGTTTAGTACAAGTTTGTAACTTAAGGGGGTGAGACTTGTAGTTTTTAGTCAGAATGTGCTTACAAACTATGGACAGCATTCATAGACATCAATTGAAAAATTACACAATCTGACCAGCAGGTGTCGCATATGGTCAGTCAAATCAAAATAAATAATACATTAATTATGTGTGGTTACACGTCCTGAATTTACTATAACAGATTAAAAAAGAGACCATACATGATGTTGTGGAAGCCATCATTTACTCATCATTTACTCCGGGGTCAGGAGTTACTTCTAGATTCTCTATTTGTATGTCCAAATAAGTTTTGGGGAATTGTGTTCTTGTTCTTGTTTTTATTCACAGTGTTATTTTACTATAGTATTGCATTTTTCTTTCATGAAATATTGTAATTTTCATTTTGATATCTTTATATTCGTTTTTATTGAAGTGTTATTGTTACTTTGTTAAATTTGAGTTAAATTAATGTATTATTTATTTTGATTTGACTGACCATTTGCGACACCTGCTGGTCAGATTGTGTCATTTTTCAATTGATGTCTATGAATGCTGTCCATAGTTTATGAGCACATTCCGACTAAATACTACAAGTCTCAAACCCCGACCCATAAGCCTGTGAATGTTCTCATTTGTCCAGGTCATCGTTACCCTCAAAGCAATTTCAGTCAAAAGCAACTGGACTTGGTTATTTGTCTAGGAAGACGTTTCACCTCTCATCCAAGAGGCTTCATTAGTTCATGTACGCATCTGACCAGGTGCAGTTGCTTTTGACTGAAATTGCTTTGAGAGCTCAACCCACAAGTTACAAACTTGTACTAAACCCACTCAACCACCATGACTCCTTGTAAGTGCTCACACCCGGGTGTAAATAGACCCATCTTTAGTTTTGAAGATTGAAAAAGTATTCATTCAATCAGTGATCAAACTAAGATTTCCTATCAAATCCAATTGACAGAGGTAATGATACATATACTGAATACACACAGGTGGCTAAATCCTGCAAAGTTTCTGAGTAGAGGGATGAATATTGCAAACTAAAATGTGTGGCTGTGTTTTTTTACGGTTTGAGTCAATAAAATATGTTAAACACCCCATGACAACCTGAAATGTAGATATGGCACAATGTAGTCAATACAGTATTGCGGTTCACTTTTTTTTTGTATGAATGCTATTGCATCATATCCAACAGAAAATATTAAATGTGACCTCAAAGGCAGGATTAGCATCACTAGATATTTTCAGCATTTTAAGCCTGTTTTATATTATTTTAGCCTCTGAAAATGGCCTTTTCCTTTGCCTTCAAAGTCAGTGTTCTGCAGCCATAGCTTAATTTGTTTATGTTGATTTAATTTGTGCTATGCCATGATTACGATAAAATTATACAGTTTATCCATGCCACTGAAAATATACATATTGTACAACATCGTGTTTTGTTTGGTCATATAATACACTGGAGTGTAAAAGGAGAAGATGGATGTGAGAAATCTCCTGTGAGTAGCTGTGCTCTCCATGTTTCAGGCTGATACAATGTCATACAGTTAACTCCTAAACAGTGTTCACTCAGTATATAGCACAGTGTCATGTGTTTGACTAAATAGCCTACGTTACATACCTATCTGATGTGAGCTGTCAAAGATGCTTAGAAGATGACAGCAGAGTTAGGCCAGAAGTACATGCAGGTTTAAATCTTAGCTGAGGGTGAATGATGATGATGATGATGATGATGATGATGATGATATGTTACAGTGACAAAGTGCAAAATCGAGCACTGGTGGTGCTGTGGCAGGTGATGTGAAGCCAGGTCTGCTGAAGGGTGTTTGTTAAGAAGACACCCAATGCCTCTTTATTTTTTAATAGTCCTTATTTATTGCTACACATTAACACATTCTCGTCCCTTCATGGAGGTATGGGTGGTTCTGAAATGATACATACAGATAAAATACATACAGGCCTACAATAGGCTAACAACTCTGCGAACACAATACGCTATCCTATCTGTCTATCTATCCATCTATCTATCTATCTAACTATCCATCTATCTATCTATCTATCTATCTATCTATCTATCTATCTATCTATCTATCTAATCGGCTATTATTATTTTTCTCTACTATCCTCTTGGCTTTTATTTTGAAGTATTTGCTTTTTTAACTTTTGGGTGACCTGACTTCCTTTCCTTCATTTCCTCAAACAAAAAAAAGGTAAATAAATTACCAAAAAAACAATATTAGGCCATTTATTTGAAATTGGTTTTCTCATTTCTCGGTTTTTGATTTTGACGACAAAAATTATTATTAGGAGTAGCCTATTATTAATATTTTTAGTTCAAAATGAAATAACGAAAAGCCATGGTATTTCTGCCTCTCGTTCATTGGTTTAAACGAAAAAAACAAACGGTCAAAACGTACACGGACCCCGATGCATCATGAGACAGTTAATATCTATTAAAATGTGCGCTGATTCAAAGTGGTTAAGATGAAAAATGAATCAGATGGCGCTATCTACTTTGACTTCGTTGACGTTCGAAGTCCGTCGTCTCATTAGACAGCGAGGCAAAGATGGCGGCGGCCGCACCAGGACGCGCTGGTCTGTTTTATCCATGGGCCTAGAAAAAAGAACGGGCAGAAGACACGAAATGGCGCCCCATTCATTCCTATGGAAAGCTGCTCAGTGGCGCAGGCTCCCCTGCGGACGGCGCCATTTTGCTTCTCATGAACGCGGCAGGACTTACCGGATGTAGACATGCACGAATGCACGAGCGAGTCTGTCTCGAACGAACGAAGCCTCTTATTCTTTAAGAGTGCGATATTTTGCGGGTTTTTTTTTCTGTCCATGGTATCTATGGCTCGGTGTAAACTGAGTAAATGTTATCCCTATACGTAGTTGGCATATGTTTATATATTTATTTATATTAGCCAAAATAGTTAGGCTACTGTATTAATGGTTTGACTCAAGCAAAGTGATGTTTTTATTCTTTAGTTGGCTTTTTAAAATTTCAGTCCCATGACTAAAATGTGCCAAAATACCATCTAAAGAAAATAGAAATATTAGTTTTACTTCCCTGTCCTAAGGACTATCTTGAACATAACAGGAATGATTTTGTTCATATATTTTATTCATATATTTATTAGAAATAGTACGTCTACCAAGTACTAACTAAATTAAATACAAACACAAGTTGGCCTATTTAGCATGATGAGGTTTCACTACCCATATGGTAATACACTTAAATTGTACACTGGCATAGACTACATGGCTAAAAAAATAAAAAAGTGTAGTGTATCAAGTTATAATGTTTTTATTAGCCTACTAATAATGTTAGAAATCATCTCCTATAATCAATATGTCCGTGCCTAAACGACATTTATCAGTTTCATGTAGGTCATGCTGCTAGAAAAACCTTTTACTGTGTCCATGAGATAAACTATAGAAAAAACATCGGACACAATGTTTTAAACTTTGAGCAGCAGAGTTATGTCTCTGCCGGAGCCTTACACTGGGATTTTACGGAGACGGGAACTAAGCTGCTGAATGTGTTTCACTACGGCTCTTTTTAGCCACGCACCCTCCTTCTCCTGCCCATAACTCCATTTTGGTCGGATCTAAAATGATGAAAACATACATTTTTTTAGTAGAGGATCTGAAGATAATTATGAGCCTTTTGATTTGTATCTAAAATTTTCAGTAGAGATCTCCTCTTCCCTGCATGTATGGGAGTGAATGGATGAATATGCTTCTTAAACAGGCGAGTGCTGCAGTACCGCGCTTGGCTGCTAAGACCATGGTGGCATATGATGAGATCGCCAGTCCTGGGGACCTGGTTTTATCAGAGCTCCTAACTCAGTTTTGTCTTTTGGAAGTGAAAGAAGTTGTGTATCTTCATCCACTGATTCCCTGTCCTAGCAGTGCGGAGCAAGTTGTTACGTTGGAAGGAATAGCTCACGGCCACGCAACGACCTACGAGCAACGCCAATGCCGGAACAGATGTTACAGGTCATTGAATTTTCAGATTAACACTCGGGGTGTGACAAGTTACGGATTGATAAAGATTGATTATATATATTTTTTTTTAACTTTTTATAGTGTGTTGCATCTGCTGAAAAAGGAAAATATGAAACAAAAAAGGTGTCAAACTGATCACAAGCATTATATTTAAATAACATTGATCTTGCAGTGCATGTAATCCTGATTGACATCTGATAAACTTCAGAGCTGAAAAACAAACAAAAAGGAAGCTCATTTTATTCTTTTCCATTTGATGCTGGCTGGCCCCTCTGCTGTCTTTAGTGCTCTGTTCTTCACTCTGTTCTTCTAAACTCAGTTTCATCTCTGTTCAGAAGTCATTTTTGCTTCACTGTCCACTCCTTTCCTTTCCAGCACTAGTTTGATATCTTCAGAGATATATATGTAAGAGAATAAAATGAACTTCTTATTTGTTTGTTTTTCAGCTCTGAAGTTTATCAGATGTCAATCAGGATTAGTGTCATTGGTAGGGACTTGTTTACATTCATGTGCATCAAGTACATCCAGTAATTCTACTGTGTCCACAGAATTAAAGCCCTCCAAAGCCTTCAGAGAATCCTTGAAACTACTGGTCATCGAGCCATACAGCACCTCTTCCAGAAATGGTACTGAAAGTTTCACTGGGAAGTAACCAGCTTGTTTTCCAACCTACTACAAACACTCTGGCTACAGTCTGCCATTCTTGCTGCTGAAAGTCATGCCTGATGAAGGGGGACTTTCACTTCAACTCCCAGTGTGCAGCCATCATAGAAATCCATCCAAAATTCTGTCAGGCAGTCTCGCAAGACACCACTTCTGTCAGGATTCCTGTCCTGTCAGGCCCTTCCCTCTTCCTTTTGTGTGAGATTGTCTCCCTCTGTTTGTTTCTCCCTGCATGTGTCTTTCCCTGTGTGTTTGTCTGTTTGAGCTGGTAGGCGTTCTTCTTTTCGTTGATTAAATATCTGTTTAAATCTTACTCTGTGTCCTTGTCTGCATTTTGGTCCTGCTCCTTGTTAGTTATTCCCTGCACCGTTCATGACAACTTCCTTCTGCCAGTTCAAGCTCTCCATTTGGTAAACACATTTTGATGCAGACCTCAGATGCCATAATTTTGGGGTCCTTGTAGGCATTGATCATGTCAGTGAGACAGTGACCGCTTCTAACAATCAGTGTTACAGGAGAAGATAGTGGTTCAGAAAGTGCTTGGGCTGTAACATCTGCCTCCCCTGCAAGCACTGGAGCTGATAAGGTCGTTGAAGAATATATGTATATATGCTGATTGTTATAGTTGTTAAAGAGTAGTGGTCAAAAGTACCATATTAGGTGTTATACATTTATACTCTGTGCTCATTGGGGTTTTCATGTATTATGCAGACAGTAGGTGCTTGTTTTTCAGCCTTGAAGTCACTGTGAGAGTGTGTGCAGAGGAGAGATAAAAAGGGGAGTTTTTGTAGCGGTCAGTGGATGGGGCAACTAGGGGCGAGGGAGCACTGAGGCCTTCAAGGACACTGTCAGTGGGTGTGTGATGTATGCTTATACCTATAAAGGAGAACTGTACTCTGTATCGGCAGATCTCATCGGGCTTGCAGCCTGAACAGATATGATTCTCTGTGGTGACGTCTCCAAAGATCTTTGCATTAATAAATATCCTGAGCTTGTTTGTATGTGTCCAAACTGATCACTTCTCATCAACAGATCCGGGGAGGCTGGTTCAGCACCTCAACAGGTGCACCATCCTCCTTTTCTGGAAAGACTGTTTCAAGGTTTGGTTCATCTTCAGTTACATCCAGCCTGCCCTCACCTACAAAAATTACTGTATGAGATACTTCGCCTTCGGCCAGAGTTTGCAGGTAATGTCTCGTCCAGTTCCAAATATCCACTTGTGGAAACTCCATCCTTAATATGTCGGTTCCGGCGCTGTGTAAAGCGGCAGCCAGCAACAGTTGCTCCCTCCCCTTCCGCACTTTTTTGCTATTTTATCTTATTTTACTGTCTTTTTATTAGTGCTTTTTCCTGTAAGTCGTCGTGCTAACCTTAGCCAACTATGTTCGTTAACTTTCTTACAGGTTTTTTGTCCGTTTGTCTCATTCTTGTGACTATTTTTGCCGACCGCGTCTCCGTCTGGACGCAACAATGCGGCGGCTCCATTGTTTACACCCGTGAACAGCTGTTGTCGCTAGCACCAACGGCGCTAATGCGGGAGAGGCCTGAAATCCCCACAAGGGGGAGGCTGGACGTAAACACCGGGAAAAGAAGAGGAGATATAAACCATCTCTCCCTTCCATCACCATGCGGAACGTGAGGTCGCTGGCTAATAAGATGGACGAGCTGGCGAGCCTGGTGAAGACTCAGTGGATGTATCGTGTGAGCAGTGTGCTGTGTTTCACGGAGACATGGCTCCACGAGGACATCCCGGACTCTAACGTAACTGTGGACGGCTTTCAGACTGTTCGGGCGACAGGAGTCACCGTGAGAGTGGCAAGAGTAAAGGTAGGGGACTTCCTATTCTTATTAACAACAAGTGGTGTCATCCTGGACACGTTACTGTAAAGGAGCGTGTGGGTAGCCCGGACATTGAGCTGCTTGCCGTGAGTCTTCGGCCTTACTACCTGCCGAGGGAGTTTTCACAACTTCAACCACATCACTCTGGCTGTAACACTGCCCACTTTCAAGACACTGGACCTGCTGTATGCTAATGTTAAGGAGGCTTACAGCTCTACTGCCCTTCCTCCTCTTGGAAGATCAGACCACAACCTCATCCACCTGCAGCCCCTGTATAAGCCCCAAGTCCAGCGGCTTCCTGTGACCACCAGGACTGTGAGGAGATGGTCACAGGAGACTGACGAAGCTTTACAGGGTTGCTTTGAACTCACAGACTGGAATTTGCTCTGTAATTCACATGGGGAGGACCTTGATGATCTCACGGACTGCATAACAGGATACATCAATTTCTGTGTGGACAGCGTTGTTCCTACAGTGACTGTACGCTGTTTCCCAAATAACAAGCCGTGGGTCACCAGAGACATCAAGGTCCTGCTGAATGCGAAGAAGAGGGCCTTCAGAGAAGGGGACAGAGAGCAGATGAGGTAGGTCCAGAGGGAGCTTAAGGAGAGGATCCAACAGGGCAAAGACACCTACAGGAGGAAGCTGGAGCACAAAGTCCAGCAGAACAATTTAAAGGACGTGTGGAGCGGCATGAGGAGCATCACTGGCTACAAACCATCTGGTAGCCAGACAGGAGGAGGTGGTACTGAACGTGCCAATGAGCTGAATCTGTTCTTCAACAGATTTGATGAAAGGGCTCTGGACCACCCCCCCACGGCTCCTCCACAACCATCCACCTCCAAACCTCCAACCCTGCTGATACCCCCCTCAATTCCTTCCTGACTTTGCCCTACCTGTCCCCTCCCCCCCGCCATCACCTCTCTCCACCCCCACCAACACACACAGCAGACAGACCTTCACTGCAGAGCAGGTGAGGAAGGAGCTGTGCAGACTCCGCCCAGGCAAGGCAGCAGGTCCCGATTGTGTCAGCCCGAGGGTCCTCAAAACATGTGCGATCCAGCTGTGTGGAGTCCTGCAGTACATCTATAACCTCAGCCTGAGTCTTGAGAAGGTCCCTGTGCTGTGGAAGACATCCTGCCTGGTACCAGTACCAAAGAAGGTGCGTCCCAGCACCTCCAAAGACTACAGACCGGTGGCGCTGACGTCACACTTGATGAAGTCCCTGGAGAGGCTGGTCCTTTCACTTCTTCGGCCCCTGGTCAGCTCATCACTGGACCCTCTACAGTTTGCCTACCAGCCGAGACTAGGTGCGGAGGACGCTATCATCTTCCTGCTCAACCGTGCCTGCGCCCACCTGGACAGACCGGGAACCACAGTGAGAATCTTGTTCATGGACTTCTCCAGTGCGTTCAATACCATCCGGCCTGCTCTGCTGGGACGTAAGCTGACGGCGATGCAGGTGGACCCTCCCCTGGTTTCCTGGATTACGGATTACTTGACGGGTCGACCACAGTATGTCAGACTGCAGGACGGAGTGTCTGACACTGTGGTCAGCAGCACTGGAGCTCCACAGGGTACTGTTCTTTCTCCATTTCTGTTCACCCTGTACACCTCAGACTTTCAGTTCCTCTCTGAGTCCTGCCACCTGCAGAAGTTTGCGGACGATTCCGCAATTGTTGGCTGTGTCAGTGAGGGGAAGGAGGAGGAGTACAGGGGCGTTGTGGACTCCTTCGTCGACTGGTGTGCAGCTAATCACCTGATTCTAAACGCCACCAAGACTAAGAAGCTAGTGGTGGATTTCCGCAGGAGTAAATCTGCCCCCACACCCATCTCCATCAACGGCGTGACTGTGGATGTTGTCCAGGATTACAAATACCTTGGAGTATACCTGGACAACAAACTGGACTGGTCCAAGAACACTGAGGCTGTTTTTTATTCTCCCCCGGTGTAATACTGAACGCCGGAGGAAGTCTTTTCTTCCGGCGGCAATCAAACTTTATAATTCATCTCCCCCTGGTCAGGTAAGGAACAGTGGAGACACTGTATCCTGAGAAAATGTCACTTTGTCACTTTATATCATCACTGCACCACTTTATTCAGTTGTACTGTAACTTACTTCAGAAAGAACTTAAGAAATGCTGCTATACTTTACACTGTCACTTTATACCACCACTACATCACTTATTTTGTGGTACTGTAACTTACTGCTGCTACACTTTACACTGTCACTATATATCACCACTTCATCACTTTATTTAATGGTACTGTAAATATCTGCTGCTACACTTACTGTGCTTTAGGACATGCTGCTACATTTCACTGTGGTTACTGTAACTTACTGTAACTTACTTCAGTATGAAATGCTGCTACACTCCACTGTGCCATACTGTCACTTAGTTCTGTAGGAAATGCTGCTACATTTTTAACACTGTTATCACTTATCGCTCCTTCTCACTTATTTAGTTTGTACTTATTTCATTTCAATCTGCTGCTAAACTGCACAGTGCGTATTGTTGTATATTGTATATACCTACGCTTAACCACGATGTCTGTTGCACTCTGTCACACTTAGTTCATTGCTTGATTTATTTTACATTAGCTTTATTTTGATTTGATTTATGTTTTTATGATTATTGTTACTCTGATCCTTTCATCTTTGTATTGAAACTGTTGCAAAATAATTTCCCTCCGGATAAATAAAGCTTCATGAATCTTGAATCTAATAACATGGTGGTGTTGATTCTGAATTTCTGTTCTCCCCCAACAGGTCCTCTTACATTTGGTGCTGGCTGGCACCAACAGGTGCTCAACAGCTTGATTATGGTCAGTGAGGGCGCACTCGCACTGTCCGTCCGTACCGTACTTGTCCCCCCCTCTCTCTCCCCCCGTGGACCAGGCCTGTTTATACTCACACTGCCTGGGTCTCGCGCGAATGCTTCTTGCCTGTCTAAACGTCATCACACCGTAGCATGTAACACAAATTGATCGACGTCATCGCGATGCATCGCTTTGTTTACAAATCTTTCCATAGACCTCAGAGTTTTTGTGTCTTGTCCAACTGTTTTTTAATATTTTCATCAGACCAAATCTGCAGTAAACACTCCACCTCCGCATCACACCAATGTGAACCTTTCACCGCCATTGTTTAAAATGTCCATGCATGGTCCGTCTTTTTTCTTTTCTTTCTATGTCCGAACAGGCGCACATAAAATGACGTCAGAGCCGCCGTAGGCCTCGTGCTCGTACACGTGTGCACGCTCATGCTCGTACATGTGTAGACGTGCTTTACAAAAGCCCACCTTTCCCAAACGGTCTGTGGCCGGCAAGCTGGCTGCAGCTAGGTGCGATTGCACTCACACTGGTCAAACGAACTAGGCTTTACCCGTAACGGTACGGATGGACAGTGTGAGTGCGCCCTGAGATCTACTTCTGAGGGCTGGCTTGTCAAGGTAATCAGAGAAATACATTTTTCGGGCAGATACTGAAATGTATTGTTATAGCATTTGTAGATAACAAAACTTTTAGTGGATCTTATACGCGTAATCCTTTTGCATTCAACCATTATGATATAGAATTTATGTTTATAGGTTGATGGGCAGCAATATCCCTCAAAACCCTTTCAGGCCAAATTTTGCAAGGGGAAACGCCGTAAGAGAGTATCACCAGGTAGTTTAAAGTATTTAAAAAACACTGCTGTATGGATAATCAGGGATGAATTTTGTAAAGGTTATTCCATGTTGCTTTAACTTGACCCGTGACTAGGGCTGTGGAGGGCATATGTTCCTTATAAAAAATGGCAGTGTTCGTCTAGAGGCGCGTTTTAGAAACCCTCTGCAGAAAACAATAAAGGCCATAATTTATTCCGCACATGGTTCTATAATCGAGATATCTTCCCGGCGACAAGTCCTCATTGATTTTTACTGAGATCGTCACAATATGAATACAGTAGAGTTGATTGAGGTTCTTGGCAGGCTGGTAAAACAAAGTGTCTTTGTAGGAGTATTTGCCAGCGTTCAGTTACGTAAAAAATGATTATGAATAGACCCTATGGGCTGGTCATTCATGATGCAGGTGATGGTATTTCTGCTGGGCATTACTGCCTGACGCACCTCCAACAGTGCCTTAGAGCAGGTGTGCTGTGACACCTCACTGAACACCTCTAGGGGCCTAATCGGGTCATCAGCTGGGGACCACCAGTGATCAACGTTTTGCTCCTTTAACCCCAGAACGTCCACTGGTGGCGGAGCGACGGCAGGGATCTCTCCCTGCCGCCCCCGGCTGATGCCCTAGGTGTTATTCGCCCCCCAACTCTTGTGCTTCTTCCTTAGCCACAGCCAGAAGCTGCCTTTCTCCGCCTCCTCAGCCAGCTCTTTCACGGCCTTCCGATGCCTTGCTCCTGTGAATCCCATGTCGCGGAGAAGGCGAACAGTTGAGGAACCTATGTAGCCCCTGCACCCCACTTCCACAGGGCAGATAACAGCTTTCCAGGCAGCCTCCCTGCATCCTGCCGCCAGATCGGCATACTTGGCTCGCTTCCGCTCGTTAGCAGCCTCCAAGCCCCCTTCCCATGGGACCGTGAGTTCGACCAGAAGGACTGTCTTGCAAGCCTCCGACCACATGACGAGGTCTGGTCGGAGCGATGTTTCCACTATCTCCCTGGGGAACTGGAGTTGCTTCCCCAGGTCGACCCTCATGGACCACTCTTTGCCCGATGAGAGGAGTCTTGCTGTGTCCTTCTGGCGGGAGGGTTTGACTCTCTGTCCAACCCTGGCAAACTGGATGGGATGTCTGTCCGGAGCGGAAGGTCTGCTGTTTGCCTCCCGTCTGCATACCTCGGTCACCTCTGCCAGCTTTTTCAGCACCAGGTCGTGTCGCCATGTATAGCGACCTTGGGACAGTGCTATCTTGCAGCCGGACAGGATGTGCTGGAGGCTCGCATTGATGGTATTGCACAGGAGACAGGTCTCTTCGGCACCGAACCATTGGTGGAGGTTTCGGGGGCAAGGCAAGGTGTCATACATTGCTCTGATCAGGAAACTGAGCCTGGCTTGGGGGATCTTCCACATATCAGACCACGACATAGATCTGTTTGTGAGACCTTCCCATGACGTCCAACGACCTTGCTGGCCCTGGGACACCGCTTTGATGTTAAGGTGTTCCTCCTCAGTTCTTGCCACTTCTGCCACCACCATGGCTCTTTGGTCTTCTTTGACAGCCTTTGACCAGAACAGGGGGGTCTTGCCCCTCCCAAGGCCTGCACGACCCTCCTGGACTCTGCCAACCACCTCACGGTGTTTCAGCCTGCCGATTGCCAAGTCGACCTCCTCCTGGGCTTTCCACTTTCTTCCAGTTCTTATCTGGACGCCTGCCACTCTCACCAGCTGGTCGGTGGATTCCCTGAGCTCCAGCACTAACCGAGCCTTCTCTTGCTTGTATCCCAAGCTAATGGATAGCAGTGGTAGGTGTAGCATGTTCCTCCCGAAGAGTCTTATAGGCATCTTGGCAGTCCCAGCCACTTCCTAATGAACGAGTTTGCCAGACTGTCCATCTTGCTTACCACTGAGGAGGGGATTTCACTCATCTTCAGAGGCCACATCACCCTTTGGTACAGTATGAACTGGTAGCACCATACTTTGTACTTGCCAGGGAGCTGGCTCTGATTGAACCTGGCCAGGCCATCTGCAAGTTGCTTCCTCACCGTCTCCCCCATCTGCCTGTCAGAGAGCTCTGCTGTGTAGGTTCGCCCCAGGCTGCGGACTGGTTGGTTTGCCAGCAATGGGATAGGCTCGCCACCTGCGACAGAGATGGTCTTGTCGCTTCTAACTCCCTTCTTTATAGACAGGCTACGTGATTTGGGGGGTTTGATCTTCATCCTGGCCCAGCTCACAAGCTCATCTATCATCTTCAGCAGTCTTGTTGTACATGCTGCTGTCTGGAGTATGGTGGTGATGTCATCCATGTAGCCTCTCACTGCTGGTAGCCTTTGGCCTGATGGCAGTTTCACTCCCCCGACCATCTTCCTCGCCCCTATGAGGATGATTTCGAAGGCTGCAACGAACAGGATGGGAGATATTGAACATCCCATGGCAATGCCAACTTCCAGCTGTTGCCAGTTGGTTGTGAAGTCCTGATGGGTGAAGCACATCTGGACGTCTTTGAAGTACCTCGTACCAGGGCTTTAATGCAGACTGGGATATAGAAGAAGTCCATGGCGAACTCAATGAGTTGGTGGGGGACTGACCCGTATGCGTTGGCAAGGTCTAGCCACACTACATGCAGGTCACCTTTCTCTCTTTTCGCTCTTTGGATCTGCTCCCATATCACTGCTGAGTGTTCCACGCATCCTGGGAACCCTGGCACACCGGCCTTCTGGCAAATGGTGTCGATATACCCGTTGTTGGTGAGGTAGCTGGTCAACCTCTTGGCCAGAATGGAGAAAAAGATCTTGCCTTCTACATTCAGGAGAGCGATACTCCTAAACTGGCTGATGGTACTGGAGTTCTGCTCCTTTGGGATGAAAACTGTGACGGCTCTTTGCCACTCCGAAGGGATGACTTGGTTCTTCCACGCCACTCTCAGCAGGTTCCACAGGTGACTCAGGACCCCTGGGCAGTACTTGTACAGCTTGTAAGGTATCCCGTTGGGGCCCGGGGCTGAGGCTGCTCTTGCCTTTCGGACCACATCGGCTACCTCACTGAGTTTGGGGAGGGCAGCATCAAACAGGAAAGCTGGGGGAGCTGGGCGAGGAACATATCCTGGGGATCCCAGTGGAGTTGCCTTCTCTGGGTCACTGTACTGCTCCTTGATGTGACTCTCCAGCTCAGATCTGGTAATCTCCAGCTTCCCACTTCTCTTGTCCTCGAGAAGCTGTCTCGCATGCTTGAAGGGATTTTTGAAGAAGTTGCTCCTCTCCTTCTCCTTCCGCCTTCTGCGTTTGCGAATACGTTCTGCCCTCCGAAGGCCGGCAAGATTTATCTTCACCTCCTCCCACAGTGACTTCAGGCCCTCCTTCTCCTCTCTGCCTGCCTTCCTCCACTGCTTTTGGAGTTGACGCCGCCTCTTCACCAATTGCCCGATCTCTCTCTCCCTCCTTCCCTTCTGCATTGGGCCAGATTTGCGCTTGTCAGCCGTTACTCCAAATCGGCCTCTGCATTCCTCATAGAGGATGTCTCCAATGCAGTTTAGCTTGGATTCCACCTGGCCACGCAGCGAATGCTCCAGGATCAGGCTGAGGTCCTTGTCCAGCTTCTGCCAGATTGCAACCTCATTTGCCTTTGGCCATTTGACCAACTGCCTCCTTCCGGGTTCTCTCCTCTCTGTCCTCTGGTTGTTGGGGTTACTTTGTGTTCTGTTTGTGTCTTCCGGGGTGCCTCTCTCAGAGGGATCGGTGTCCACCAGGTGCTCTCCTGTGTCCTCCACCTGCCCTTCCTCAGCAACGTTGGATCCCTCAGCACTGTGGTTTGCGACCTGGCTTTGGTTTGCGACCTGGCCTCTTGTCTGACCTGCGGTTGCAGTGCAATGTTGCTGATGGCCCTCTCCGCACTTCATCTTTCCCTGGTGGATCCGTAGGCCTCTGAATGTGGTCACCTTTGCCCAACCGCACCTGCATCTTCTCATGATCCGAGATTCTTTGTCATTGTCTGTTCCAGTCGTAACCGTTGAATCCGTCTGTTTTGGCCCTTCTTCCATCCCGCCTCTCGGAGGGCCATCGGGTTGTTTTCCTTTATTTGTCTTCGTAGTCAGTTTTAGGGTGTCCTTTTAGGAGACAAGTGGGTGAGATAACTAGCCGTCCACTCCTGGTGCAGACTTTCCTGCGGTCATCCAGTCTCTCCTGGCTGTCTTCCAGTCTTCCCTGGATGCCAACTGCCCTTTCACAGTAGTCACTGGATGCCTCCAGGTTGAACATTCATGATACAGGTGATGGTATTTCTGCTGGACATTACTGCCTGACGCACCTCCAACAGTGCCTTAGAGCAGGTGTGCTGTGACACCTCACTGAACACCTCTATGGGCCTAATCGGGTCATCAGCTGGGGACCACCAGTGATCAACGTTTCGCTCCTTTAACCCCAGAACGTCCACTGGTGGCGGAGCGACAGGCAGGGAGAGATCCCTGCCGCCCCCGGCTGATGCCCTAGGTGTTATTCGCCCCCCCAACTCTTGTGCTTCTTCCTTAGCCACAGCCAGAAGCTGCCTTTCTCCGCCTCCTCAGCCAGCTCTTTCACAGCCTTCCGATGCCTTGCTCCTGTGCATCCCATGTCGCGGAGAAGGCGAACAGTTGAGGAACCTATGTAGTGGTGATATATACAGACCCCTCTTATATGAGGGGTAACATTGGTTGGCCCTTTACATCAATGAACACGGAGTGGGTTCATTCTTTGACAGCTTTGGGAATGCACCTACATACGCATACTTCCCTGAATCAATTTTTTCCTTTCTTAATAGAAATAGTGTTTCTACACAGCATTCTGTAAAACAAGTGCAAAATGTATGCTCCACGGTGTGTGGTCAACATTGTATTTTTTTCTCTATCATATGGATAAAGGGGTTTCTTATGATGCTCTAATGAAGAAATATAGTAATAATCTACAGAAAAATGATGTTATGGTATGCAAATTTGGGAAAAAGATACAACCCTCTGTTTCATGTGCAAAGAGTGACTTCGGGTGTGTACAATGTGTACAATTTGCAGATTTATGATTAAGATGAGTTTTGTTTTGTTTTTGCTTTTTGTATTTTATGCCAACTGTATTGTGCATGAAAATATAAATACATAAAGCGGTTCTGAACACTATTATGTAATCTTTTCTTTTTTTATTTAACACCACATGAGACAGTACAACAATTAAAAATGCATCCAGTTTGATAAACTAGGTCTAGGCGATAGAAAAGGACTTTCTTCATCGTCTGCTTTTCGCTTTCTTCTAACAGGGGTGGGGGACACAGAATTAGTGACAAGTGAATGTTTCTTAAGCTCTTCAATTCTTCTTTTAAGCTGATGATTGGGTAAGACTGAGAGAGGGATGTTCAGCATAGCTAATGATATGTTCTGCAGATGTAATTTTATCCATAATATGCTGCACTCTATTCTTGCTGTTTTTTGGAATGTTTTTTAAAATTTCTTCAGCCACAGAACCTTTATTTTCATGGTCTTCCTCAGCGCTGCCCCGTAAACATTTTCATTCAGGGGTAAAGACATCGTAAGTAGGGATGTCCGATAATATCGTCCCACCGATATTATCTGCCGATATTGAGTTAAAAATGTAATATCGGGAATTATCGGTATCAGGTTTTTACAACCGATGTTAGTTCTGTAGGCTTCAGCATTTCCGAGTCTACATGAATGCAACATGGGACGTTTACAGGCCCGTGCTTGATGACGTATAACAACACAACACCCTAGACTCGTAGGTTGCTAACCATGGCTAACAAGCTTGCCCGCCCGGTGCATGAGATGTCCGTGGTTTGGAAGTATTTCCAAGTGTCATCTACTAACAGTAAATTTGCGATTTGCAATGACTGCAAGGCGTTGGTTATGAGAGGAGGAAACAAGGCGTCTTCCTTTAATACATCAAATTTGATCACCCACCTCAAGAAGAATCATGCGAAGTTATACGCTAAATTTGCGCAGCAAAGGGATGAAAAGAAGCAACAGCCGACACTGAGAAAAAAACATTTTCTATCGTTCAAGATGCCGGATTCACCAAACTTGTGTAGTTTCTCAAGCCACGTTATGTCATGCCCAGTCACAAGTATTTCTCAGACCAGTGCTTACCTGAATTGTACAGCATTGTTTACAGTCACGTCGAGAAGCTAATTTCTGGTGCTGTATCCATTAGATCCAATACAGGTTAGCATGTTGAGCTTGACGGCTAATTTATTGATTGTATTATTTGCCAAGTTACGGCCAGTTACTCAGTCTGGAAAAAGAGAACTAAGTTTGTTTATTACTCTGGCAACATAGTCTCACTCCCAACGCGTCAAAAACTGACGATTGGTCAGGGGCCTTTGGCGTTAGTTACGGACTAAAAAGGTCTCCTTAAACGTACAAACCCGACACAGAGGGCTTTCAAGTCATTCCAATGTAAGCCCGTCCGCGGCAATATTTGAAGCTTAGGGTTCTCCTTAAACGTCCATATTTGAAGCTCTGGGCTCTCCTTAAACGTCCATATTTGAAGCTCAGGGCAGTCCTTAAACGTATAAACCCGACGCAGGGGACTTTTAACTCATTCCAATGTAAGCCCGTCCGCGCCGATATTTGAAGCTCGAGGAGCGCTCCTCGGGGCGCTCTTCGGGGCGCTCATTGGAGCGCTTATCGGAGCGCTCATCGGAGCGCTCATCGGAGTGCTCATCGGAGTGCTCCTTAAACGTACAAACCCGACGCGGGGCTTTCAACTCATTCCAATGTAAGCAGCCTGTCCTCCACCCAAAAACGACCACATAGGTTGTTTGATCAAGGAGCTTATTAAGACCCATAGGCACGTTTCGAGTTTAGCGGTCGTGTACATAACTACAATAAACGGTGTGTTGGGTATGTCGTCATCGCCTACCCTTTAACCTTTGGCACCAATCAAAATGTGATGCGCCAGAAGGAGGCGTGGCATTCACGTTTCACTGGACGTCGTAGCATTGGTAAGTCCGTTTGTGTACTCAGTTTATGTGGTCATGTTGTGTTCTGTGCGTGAGCTATCACGGTGATTGTCTGCAAATCATGTGTAAGTAAGTTAGTTCAGTTTGACGTTTAAGTTACAACTCAGTTGGGAATGCCACGGAGGTCGTATGTTAACTATCAATAAGGCGCTAAGGTTAGCGCACATGCTAACACGCTTTTTATTTATGCTATCTTGACAAAAAAATGCTACCTTATGTGATTTTGTGTATTTCCGTCAGTATTAGGACATCTGTTAACTATTTATTTACCATTTAAAAATGTGAAATTTAGGCAACTGACTTAAGTAGTGGCTGTGATTTTTTATGCATATGCAGTAACAAAGCCATTATGGAAATGACTTTTCTGTCTTTAAATACACTGTCCTTTACATCAATTTTTGTGTTTTATTATTTTAGATCAACATCTTCAGAGACTAAAGTGGAGGAGACACCCACAATGTCAGCATGGACAAGAAAACAGTTAATGTCTGAAAAAAAATTCAGAGCTGCAATGCCAGATCTCTTGAATTCGAAATTGGGCGCAGAGACTGTAACTCCACATTGCTGTCAGCAATGTAAAACAGCTGATGCTGGTTGGTGTGTAGTCAGAAAAGGGTAGGCTTGACACGGTACCAGATTGTAAAATTTTTCTGAATTTTGATATTTTCTGGGGGGTTTTGTGTGTGTGGATATTTTTTTTACAGGCAGAACAGATATGATAACTGTGCTTGCCATGGGATGGAACTACAGGAAGACAGAGAGTCTGCACAAGACCCTGGCAAAAAGATTTTTCAAAGTAAGAAGTCTTTACTGCAAGTTAACATTTGTCATTTCATGGTTACTTTCTGTGGGCTTGAATACTGGCATCACAGGTTAAAGGAGTGACAACTTTGTTCAGCTCATGTCCTGTGACTGGTGTGGTGTGGAGGCATGGCAGAGCCATATGCTGGTTGGCTGCTGGCTTGCTGGATCGCTGTGTTTTTGTGCTGCATTGGCTAAAAAAAAAATGAGCAGAACAATGGGCTTATGGTCCACTGACTCACTGCTGTTTAACAGTCCCTTCTCCTCACACCCTCCTCTGAAGAACATCCTCCCAACTAGCTGTGGCACACTTGACGACCCCACTGGCGTGTGTTGTCATCATGACAACTCACAAAAATCACCATTAAGTGTTTTTGAAATCAAATGACTGCAGCAAACAACTCAATGTCCTTTCTATCCAATTAGCATTCTTATATACGTATTGCATTCTTTCACCATAAAATAGCCTTTGTTATAACAAGGAAATAATTGTTTCATGAGGCACATAGTCTCTTTTGAGGACATACCTTTAAGAATATCCTCATAAATTTGTGCTTGAATGTTTTGCATGTTGTCATTTAGGTTTTTCAATCATGATACTATGAAATACTTTTGGTGTATTAAATTCCAATAGATAGTTGTCCTACATCTTAAGCCCCTGTTACACATGCACTGCAAACCTGAAACTATCTGAACATTTCCTGGTACAGCTGTGTGTGTACACAAATATCGGATTCAGTCGGACCGGGCATCAAATGGAGTTTACCCTCCCAGCTTAATAGTGCAAAGACTGGGTAATTCCAGAGTGTGCACATGTGTGAATACAGCTGCACGCTCCCCTTGCCTAAACCAAACTAAGTAGTTACATTAAGTGTGAACACATCTAAGTGTGTGCTGCATGTGTGAAAGAGAAACTCGGGACTATCTCCGGACCTGATTGTCTGACATTATTCTGGGTTCAAATGTGAAAACATCTTTATTCTCTTATCTCTAATGCCCTATGTTAACATACCTTTTTACGGATCACACCATGACTTATCTATGTTTGTTTGTTTTTTAAACATTCTAAATGGACGAAACAGAGAGCAGAAATCGAAGGAGCTAATCTTGAGAGTCTCAAGCAGGAGCTCAACATCTCTCTGGAGGACACGGAGGAATGGGTGTGTGACGTCCAGCAGTGGGCAGCCACTGGTATGTGTTATGGTCACGGGTGTATAGATTTGGTAGTCTTGACATACATTTCGCTATATGTTTTACAATACTATTTTTTTATGGTCAATTTTGCTTGTTTCTGTTTTTCAAAAGAGACATGTAGCTCATAGTAGTAGTACTTGGGAGCTGGCCAGGTAAATTCCACTTGATGTACAGTCTGACTGGATCAAATATTTGTGTTTTCACATACTGATTGTCTAGATCATTTTATGTTTGCAGTGTATATGTGAAAGGGGCTTAAGTGTTTTACTTTTGTCCCATCTGTTCTCTTTTCCAAAACAGTGGTGAGTCTTCGCCTGAAGAGGCGACTTTTTGACCAGGTTATGCTGGTCAGGCCTATGGAAGAGGAAAAAGTTATAATTGTGAAGGAGATGACCCAGCATTGCCAGTACCTGAGATAGGCCTTGGACAAAGTATACAGCCTCCTTCGTCACACTCAAGAGAATATCACGAAACATAGTATGGTATGTAGTAGTACAGTCTCAGAGCTGGGCAGACAATCTGCATTTTAATGTTCATAAAGAGTTGCCTTATTTTCTATCTGATTATTATCATTTATTTTTTTTACATTTTATTTTAGCACCTCCCAGAGAACTGAGAGAAGAGGGATACAGGGGGCTGCTCTGTTGTCTGCTGCACAAGCTGCACATTCTGCAGCAGAAACTGAGCGCAGTCACCAGCACTTACACCCATTTTGACACTGAACCCTCCTTTGTCATGTTGGAGGAAGACAATGAGGACGTTGAAGAGGACAGTGACCAGGAGGACAACAGCACTCCAGATATTTCAGAGGAAGAAATGTAAAGCCTTTGAGGCTGTGATTCAGTTGTGGACATAAAGCCGCAGACCGTGTGCCTTTTACATATTCACAGCTGTGATGATGTTCAGCACAACATCACTCCCTCTCGTGTGATATTGCTTTTATACATCCTTTCTACAAAGCACCAGACTGGAACTGGACTGTGGCTAAGCAACACATAACCATTTGACTGTGCAATAGCTTGATACTTTGTGTAAGCTAGAAACTAACTGTTGTATAAAGTTTACATAACAGGTGACGAAAGTTGTGCTCAGTTTTGGGCAGAGTGCTGTACTTGTGGATGTTCAGTAAATGGCTGCTTTTGTATAGTGCCCTGTGCTGGACAGTGTAACCAATTATTTGTTTAAATATTTTAAAGATTCTGTAAGTTTTACAGTAGATCACAGTGGGATGTGTTTTATTTTGCATGAGAGCGGCATATTCTAATGTGAGTACATAGAATATAAAAACATAGCGTTTTGAAATGTAACATTATTCGTGTCACAAATTGTTGTGCCATGGTGTTCTGGTTCATCCAGTATACCGTTGGCTCATTCAAACATTACTGTTATTACAAACGAGGTATTTTCATTCATCTAACATGTCTGGAGATAATCTAATCAAAGCGAAAAAATAGTTGGAATGCACAGATGCATCGTTTTCTATTGTTGCTATGGTGGTTGCCACGCATGCTGCGGAAGCCGGAAGTGGCTATAGAGACGGAGCCAGTCCGCTGCATGCAAACCCTAATTTACTTAAAACTTATAAATATTGTTCAAACACCTAGCATCTGAACTGTTTCTTAACATAAAGACCATATATATGAAGAGAAAACGGGAGTTAGGCTATATTCAATATTTAAAGTATACGGCACATTATTTACTACCCTTTTTGCAAACCAGAAAACTGCATACCTATTTCAAGAATACATCTTTACTTTTTGTTGACATAGATCATCTTTATGTAATCTAAATTCTAATCCAGCTGTTCTAGATATATGATATATGTTATATATATATATATATATATATATATATATATATATATATATATAATTTTTTTTTTTTTGTGAACCCATTTATTTACAAACCGGAAGAACTACAGAAAACTACAACTATGGCAGATAGTAGTACTTAGCGTTATTGCGCGGCTCATGGGAGTTGTAGTTCTTTAATTAAGGTTGTATTTTTCATAGAATTGGAAGTTGTAAATGTTGAAATGAGAATACATTGAGGAGTTTTAGGGCATAGTTAACACATTGATGTAATCAGATTTTTAAAATCAAATTATTTCATGGGTGAAAATTAATTTGACCCATAATTGACAAAACCCAAAATTGTTGATTGTACTCATGTTATAGCTGGGGTCAAGAGCTCTCTACAACAGTTGGTCCCATTTCTGTATTTCTTTTTATTGCAGAATTATAAGCCCTCAAACAGGCCCTGAGGTCAAGGTTCAAAGTTCATTATTTCAAAACAGGAGCCATGTAGAATATTAATACTAACATATTATTACTCCCCAGGTCGAGACCTTTCCAATGATGTATTTGGTTTAGCTCTACAGCAAAGTTTTAATGTTTTCATGTCATGGACTCAGGTCATCCAAACCCTACATCCAGACAGCACTTTGAAGGCTCTACACATAAAAGTTTGTTTGTTTGTTTGTTTGTTTGTTTCATTCTGTTTGTTTCTTTGTTGACTGACATGAGTCACCTTCATATATCACAATATTCACTGTGTATATGTTATTATTAGCCAATGCAAGCATTAAGAATGATGTTTTATGTATGACGCACAAATGCCACTCACTCACTCACTCACTCACTCACTCACTCACACACACACACACACACACACACACACACACACACACACACACACACACACACACACACACACACACACACACACACACAGTGCTTTATTTTTTAAATGATGTAGATCAAATATCCTCAGCAACATATTATTACATATATAGATTATATGATTTTCAAACCTGTGACAAGCTTCAGCTGCTTGATAACGAGCACATCATTAGAATCAGGTGTGTTGGACCAGGGAGAAACTTAAACATGCAGGACAGTGGCCCTCCAGGACTGGAATTTGGGGAAGTTAACAAGGACCAAGGCTGTTGCCTAGCACGGGAATTACATTCAAATGTCTATAGCCTGTTATCTATTATTTAGTATTTACCTTTTATTTATTTTTTGGTCTTTTTCCTTTTAATATGACAATATGATAATAAAAACCCATTCTGATTCGTATGTGGTTCAATATTACAGTTTTTTTTGATTGCTTTGACACAGTAGTCGACTCAAAATACACATTCTTCAAAACTGTTAACGCAAAGGCCTAAACCGTGGCACCAACGGTCAAAATGACTCATTTTGCCTGCAAAAGGCTCTTACTCCGCCAAAACATTTAAAATATGGACCAAAAGCAAATTTTGCCCTCAAACAACACAACTTGCACACAAGTGCATAAGCGCTTCCAATCAGTCATTAGACAAGGGGCATCAAAATACAAAATTCAGCTCTCAATGTAAATCAGTTCTGCATTACTGGTCAGCAGCTTACATATCAGTGCCAATTTGCTTTCTTGCAAAAAATAGATCCAGAATCATATACAATGATTTTTCAAATTTTATTGAATGCAGTATTCATTCTTTATTTTGTTGAGATTGTGGCTAAGAAAGGAAATATTCCAACAGAAACCACATATATAGTATAAAAATCCATCACTGTGTAAGACATAAGGAAAATGAAAATAAAAATTCTGTACAATAAAGAAAAAAATCTCTTCTAGTCAATTCTCTCTTTACGAATAGGCCACATGGCCTCATCTACATCGCACTCAATATTTTCTCTTGCGATGCACCTAGGGAAAAATCTTCTTGCATGCCTGATCCAGCCTTGGCATGCATCTGCATCTATATCTTGGGCAGCAGCGGTCATTGCATCGATCAAGGGCATCTGGTCATAGGGGCGATGTTGTACTGTCACTTACTTCAGTAAGAAATGCTGCTATACTACACTGTCACTTTATACCACCACTACGTCACTTATTTTGTGGTACTGTAACTTACTGCTGCTACACTTTACACTCCTCTTTATATCACCACTACATCACTTTATTTATTTATTTAATGGTACTGTAACTATCTGCTGATACACTTTCTGTGCTTTAGGACATGCTGCTACATTTCACTGTGGTTTACTGTCACTTAGTTCTGTAGGAAATGCTGCTACATTTTTAACATTTTTAACACTTATAACATATCGCTCCTTCTCACTTATTTAGTTTGTACTTATTTCATTTCAATCTGCTGCTAAACTGCACAGTGCGTATTGTTGTATATTGTATATACCTACGCTTAACCACAATGTCTGTTGCACTCTGTCACACGTAGTTCATTGCTTGATTTATTTTACGTTAGCTTTATTTTGATTTGATTTATGTTTATGCTTATTGATACTCTGACCCTTTCCCACCTTTGTATTGAAACTGTTGCAAAATAATTTCCCTCGGGATGAATAAAGCTTCTTGAATCTTGAATCTTGAATCGTAAACCTTCCATCTCCATGCACTGAAGAATTCCTCTATAGGATTTAAAAATGGAGAGTATTGAGGAAGCCTGCAGACTGATTGCAAATTGAAAAGTTTTGTGAAGCACTGTCAAACAGGTGCTTCAGTGATTTCATACTGGTCAAGAAGTGTCTAAGAGATTGGAACATATATGTTCTGTTTGGTTACCACACCTAAAGCAGTGGAGTTTGGACTGCTTGAATGACATCTGCGTTAACTGATTTGCAAAAGGGTGTGGGAAGTGTGTCAAAACAATGACAATGGGTTAACTCATTTGCAAGAGGTGTCTTTTGCTCTGCTGAGAGAGTGATGATGAAGACAGAGGTTACCAGTTTCTTCAAAGCAATCAAAAAAAACTGTAATTGAGGAAGACACATACGAAATATGATTTTATTTTAAATATCATCAGCCATATATTCTTAAAAATATAATATTAAATTATATGAATGAGCCAGCCATATTTTACAATCACTGGCTATAAAATGTCTCATCAACAGAGCTAGTGACGCTGAACGGCGGCAATTTGAGTTGGAATGCAGCCCATCCACGGTGGACAGCTCAAAATAGTATTCGAACACACCACTTCCGCCTGCAACACAAGCCAAACAAGCGCAACGGTGGCTGGGGGTAAAAACGTAGCCTTCCGTTATCCAAAACTGACAAAATAAAACTACATTTCTCAGATCCGAAAGAAATAATTATAATCGATGGCCATTGCATTAACCCATCGTATTGTGAAGTTATCAAGGACTCTTTATCAAGAGATTTGTTGAAAAAAATACTTCCGGGAGGCGGGTCCTCAGTTCTCCAATGGGACTGCAGGATGATTTAAAACCCATGTCAAGTCATAAATGTATTCAAAAACAAAAGCCCAATTATTTACTTAGTAAAGGACAACAATTATGTGTCTAAGCTAAGTGATTCTACGATAAACGTTATCCCTCTCTGGCATCTTCTTACCTTATCCTTATGGGTGTTATTACACCGGCCAAGAATGAGCATTTCAGATGAATCGATAAGGTGCCTGTAGATCATGGTGATTGTGAATACATTCAAAAGTTTATTTTTAGCTGTGTGAACAGGATGTACTCTTCCTTTTGTCTGGGTATTGTCTTCAGCGTACAAATACATAATAGATAGAAAGAAACCCAGGGGATGGAAAAATATTTCTGCTTTAAGAAATGGTGAGGGAATAAGCCAAAAAACAATTGTTTTACATCCACCTTTTTTCAGTAAATCATTCTATTTCTCATGTTTTTAAGATGGTGACTGAACACTAAATTTGCCAAAAGTAAAAATAACACAAAATATTTTTTTTTTTGGGAAACTGCAACTACTACAATTCTCTCTTGAAAGGTTCTGAACGATCATAGAAATCAAGTGTATATGAAGGAACACAGCCAGTAACTGGTATATGTGATTTAAAAACATTTATTTTTGCAAAACATTTTCTTTCGGCTCCCAGGAGTTTTTCCATTTGTCCCCACTGTAAGACAGAAACACAGCAAGAAGTATTACTGTCAAATTGTTCATAATTTTTGACACTGTACTATTTACAATGAGATATGGATTATACAGGTATGCATGCATTCTTTTTTGAAAATGAGAAATTTGTATGGGGGAAAAAAAAAATGTAAATTTAGGTTTAATTTGACTAAAGAATGTATTGCCAGTATGAATCTTTTTTTCTTCATGTTTTTGGCCAAGTTAAATCTTGCAGTTTTGTGCCGTTTTATGAGGAATGTTTTTTTCTTAGATTGCATTAGACACCAGGCCAAAACTGAGAAAATTGTGGCGTTCACTTTTATAAGGTGATACAATTTTGAATCATTTCACATTATAGTGATATTGCACAGGGGGTTTCTTGATTATGTTATATACTGTGAATTTATTTCAAGTCCAATGCACAATACTGCCCAAAACATTTGACTGCTATGTGACTGACCCTCAGACTTTGCTGTCCCTTATTAAACTGCAGTTAAAGTTGAAGACATTTTACTATTTTTATTAGTGGATTTTCCTCATCTACAGTAAAATAAACTTAAGAAAACATACACACCATCCAGAGCAAGGCAGCCACTGCACCAACACCTCGGCACGGTCCTTAAAAAAGAAAGAAAGATATAAGGAACAATAAGTGTGTGACACTTGATTAGAGCACAAAACAGTTTGCTGTTCAAACTGAACATGTCAGTACCAAATGAAAGAGACATAATACCACTATGGAATCAATCAAGATTCCTTATTCCACATCAAATTGTGGAAGGACACAGTTAAAGACTGATGGGTAACCAGGTCTGCATTTTCATCCTAAGCCATGTTGTTCACATGTTAACAAAGAAAAAAAGACTTTGCTTTGCTATATGCAGAAATATGTTGCAAAGGCAGTATTTCAAAGGAAGTACAGCATGCACTGTGTACATTACCGCTAAGAAGACTTTCATAAATCCTCTTAATTGTAATAAGGGCATTCCTGGCATCTTCTGTGTCCATTTCCCATGGACAGACACACTCGGCTGTAAACCCATTATCATAACAGAAGTAGTCTCAGGACACTTTTCATAAAGAGCAGGTCAAAACCACACTATAAGATAACCAAGTCCGTCAAATATGCGTTAAGGAACAACTTCCGAATTCAAATCCTGCAATGTAAATGTTTATTTTTAGGTTTTGCTATGTATTTGAAAGTAGCTTGAATCAATCTTGCATGCTATTACATACTTTCTATGACTAAAATCTTGTCAAACAATACAATAGATCATATTTTTATACTCAGCTAGATTGGGCCCAGTTATTGTGGATATTACAAATTTTTTTTTTTTATTCGATCCCAAGAATTTTCTATTACATTTTCTCCTGTTTTGCCCAGTTAATCAGTTGAACAACTGTGTTTTTACTTGCCCCAAGCAATCTTTTAAAATATATTTTTTAATTATTTTTGAAGCATGAATTTAAGATAACTAGCAGGCTAAATATCTGGAACTGTGGGGGAATCCAGGAGCCAATGAGTGTGCAATGCGGGTTTTGTTTGCGAGGGTTCCTCTAGTTTTTTCTGAACCTCAGCCGAGGCCGAGGACCATATTCCTAGGAGACAGTTTGTCTCCTCCACCGAGCACTGCTTTGATTTTGCATCCATATTTTATCCAAAATTGATAGATAGCAATGTGTTTATATATACGCAATAACAGCAGGCTCTGATCTAGTAATACATAACCCTGTTCACCAGTGACTTAGGGCGCACTCACATTGTCCTTCCACACCGTGCCTCGGGCTTTAGGGTACTTGTCCCCCCTCCCTCTCCCCCCGCGCCCCAGGCCCGTTTCCACTCACACTGACTGGGCCTCGCGCAAATGCTTCACACGTCACATGCATTGATTGATGTCATCGCGATGCGTCTCTTTGTTTACAAATCTTTCCATAGAGCTCTGCGTTTTTGTGCGTCTTGTCGACTGTTTTTGAATATTTTCATCGACCAAATCTGCAGTAAACACTCCACCTCCGCATCACACCACCGTGAACCTTTTGCCGCCATTGTTGTTGTTGTTAAATGTCCGCGCATGGTCCGTCCTTCTATTTTCTATGTCCGAACAGGCGCACATAAATTACGTCAGAACCGCCGTAGGCATCATGCTCGCGCTCGTACATGTGCAAAGGGGCTCTACAAAAGCCCACCTCTCTCAGGCGGGCCGTGGACGGCCCGCTGGCCGCAGTTATACACGGAGCGGGTGCACTCACACTGGTCAAACACACTAGGCTTTAGCCGAAAAAACAGTTTTGGCCTGGTGCGTAAGGACAGTGTGAGTGCGCCCTTAGGTAGAGTGAAAACAAGACAACAAGACAAGACAATTGGGAGGGGTACAGTAAATCGAGAATTCAGGATTGTCTTGCACAATAAAACAAAGATGAGTGTTAAATTGCTGCAAAAGCAAATAATGTAAGAGAAATATAGCAATGTAAATGTAAAGATCAGCAATTAATTACTTATTATTTATGACAACTGTCTGAAAGAAAAAAAATAACCTACCAGTAAATTTGTGGCATCATACATTTTGTTGATGGTGCAGTTTTTTTTTGTGTTTCCAATCATGGCCAAATTTCTTCTTTTGATTTTCAAATTTTTTTTTGTAAGGCTGCTTGGCCCCGCACTGCTTACACATCTTGCTGGCCACACCAATCGTTTCCTTGCATGTGATGCATTGTTTTTGAGTAGGCATCTGGAGACAGAAACAGAAATAAGTGTAGCCCTGTACAAAAATCATATAAGTTACAGAGCATAAAAAATAACTAACAGTATAATATAAGTTCATAAATAAATAGAGTTTATAATAGTTAAACACTGTTAAAATGTGTTCTGGTTAAAAGCATAAATATAATATGTACAGTTTAATAAATAAGACTATTTACAGTTAAAAGATATATTCATATAAAGGTCTTTAAGTTCAGTAAATCTGTAAAATATCTGTGATCCAAGATAAAAAGAGAGAGGAAGAAGCCGTGTTTATGTGTAACTTAACCTGTTACCTGTCAATCATTTCATTCCTGTTTTACCTTTGGTGGTTAAAACTCACGAGACAATCAGTAAAGTCACCGTGTAAGGGGCGGGACTAGTGCCGCAGGTTAGTGTGGGAAGTCGGAGCGCGCGCGAAAAAAGGACCAGAACCTGTCGACCAGAGAGCTAAAGAGAGGAGGCATCGTGTTGTGGGAAGCATTAAGTTTTATCGTGGAGGTCGACTACTCGTGGTCCTGATATAAACTTCTGTGTGACCTGCAAGAGGTGAATATAATGTGTATGCCTGTATTTTGTGCTATATCTTACTGTTATAGTGAACCGAGACTGAATGTGTAACGATGTTAGCGACGTGCTAGCTAGCGGTAGCATTCAGTGCTAATGTGCCTGCATATCGTAGCTTTTGCATCGTGATATTTCTGACGCTAAGCTAATGCTAATTCGCCATGAAATAGCTTTTGATATTGTGGCTCAATCCGGATAATATGCTTCAAGGACACGGACGTTGGAGAGAGAGACGGGTTTCCAGCCGATGGCCCTGCTGTGCTGTGTGTGTGTTCTTCTGCCCTGTTTCTGCGTTCGGCTGTGTCGTGCCGAGTCCTGCTACTGCTGCGTGTTTTTCCTTCGCTACGCCATTGCCCGCGACTGTGTGTTTGGATCATCACTGCCATTGCCATTATCACCGTGAGAATTTCATCCCCCATTCCCCTTCTACCCCTACTAACTGAAACTCTGAAATCGTGAGTAGTAACATACACATGCACGTGCTTTTATTTTTGTGCTCAGCTTTGAGTGAAGCGGCCATTTCCGTTTTTAGGCCCCACCGCACACAAGCTTCAGTAAACAGGCCTGCAACGGGTTTAACTCATTTAAAGTGTGTCATATGAGTGTGTGGGCCCACAGGTACAATTTTTGAGGATTGTGTTGTTGTTGTGGATAATTCTGTGTTTTTTATTTTATTTTATATATATCTTTCTTAAAAAGCATTCACTCTTATTTCATCTTCTGTAAATAAATACCTGTTCAAGGACTATTTTTGCATTTAAAATGTAGTTGTGGTGGTCATTATTAGTGAAGTAATAAACATTATTAAAGGTACAAATTCTAAAATTAACATTAAAAAAGTTGTATTTTCCTACAACGAGCCCAGGCCCAGTCTCATAGTATTAACCACTCTAGTTTTATTTTAACTACATGGGACCTGGGTTACACAAGAAATGAGAACACTGCATGCTGTGTTACCAGTGAATAATAAATTAACACAATAAACACAGTGCTCTTACATGTTTGCCTTCAAAGAAAACTGCTACAGCATAATACTACTCAGGACCTGTGTCCCCAAATTATTTTTTTTCCCAAGTCAATTTATAAAAACTGTATATGTGATAGTTTCTTGAGGGCTCTAGAAGGTAACAATAAATGCTTGTTATGAATTAAGAAATACCTATAGACCTTTTCAAAGATGTAAACTTAAACATTCCAAAACAGTCCTAGTTTATTTCCTGTTGCAGTGTATGTGAATGACACCAGCTGTCAGGAAGTAAACAAGGAACAAGGCTGTTGCCTAGCAATGGAATTCCGTTGAAAAGGTCTATTGAAAACAAAATACGTTAGGTGGTATATTAACAAATGCATTCTTCCTTAAAACATGCACAAATAGTCACAAACATAGTAAATGGGTCACATATTTGACGGTACACCTATTTTGTCTGTCCTCTGCCGTGTCTTATGTATTCCTGGCTTTGCACCTGTACGTGTCTTTACGTAATCTAGGGTGTCTAAAAATATATTTTAATCTCAACTAGACAGCCTGATTAAAAGAAAAGATTAAATCTAAAACACATATCATTTTAGCTTAACATTTCATGTAACGTAAGACTAATTGGGAGCGTGTAAACGCATATAACGTTAGACACCTAAAACAATAACGATGAGCGATCTCTTTCAACTAATATTAGCTATTGTGAAAACGGATATTTATACCAAGCATCATCAAAGTTTAATATCACGTTAGCGGTTGTCCGCGCTAGCTGACTAGCTTTATTGCCTAGTTAAATGACTGTTAACTGAGCTCTTAGAACATTATACAGCCGATAATAATCTAGTTTCTATTACATTAATAGACGGCGAAAGAACATAGAATGCAATGATTTACACATTTGATCGTTCTCAAATCGTTTTTAGCACTATTTATTACTAGCTACTTACCTTAAATAGTCCGTGTGTCAAGCGATGAAAAAAGATGTAATCAAATAGACCCAGAATGCACCATGGACACATGCGAAAAGAGGCATACGTCTCGCCTACGTTCAAACCCGACGCAGGGGGCTTTCAATTCATTTAAGGAACTCCCTGAGCTTCAAATATCGCCGCGGAAGGGCTTACATTGGAATGAGTTGAAAGCCCTCTGCGTCGGGTTTGTACGTTTAAGGAGACCTTTTTAGTCAGTAACTAACGCCAAAGGACCCTGACCAATCGTTAGTTTTTGAAGCGTTGAAAGTGAGACTGTGTTGGGAGTGTTCACCAATTCACTCTTAATGTTTAGTTCCAGTCCTTTACTGTTCTGTTTAGTCTGACGGCCAGTTAGGTTATTGATCTCTTTCCACACTCTCTTTGGATTTCCCTTTGCACTCTCAATTATGTTTAAGAAGAAGTTTTCCTTGGCTTTTCGTAAAGCTGATGTTACTTTATTTCGTGCTGATGTGAATTTTTGACGGTCAATGATTAGACCAGTTTTCAGTGCAATTTTGAGCAGTTGATCTCTGACTTTTAACAGTGCAAGACACTCATTATTGAACCAAGGAAGGGAGCTGGATTGCCTGGTCCTAGAGCTCCCTGTCCTAGAGAAAGACAACAGAATCTCCTTGATTTTTTAAGAGAAGGAGTCAGCACTCTGGTTTATGTCGACATAGGACGTTTTGCTATTGGTTCTTAAGGATGTAGTTATGATTTGGTGATTTCTGAGGTCGACATGTGTGGGAATTTAAGACACGATTCTTATTGAGTTTCCGGGAAAAGAAAATCACATTGTGATCTGATAATCCTGTGAAAAGGTTCTGAACCTTAGTGATTCTTTCCGGCTTAGTTGAAAACAGCAAGTCAATTCTGGTTTTAGAGGAGTTTGTTATCCTGGTTGGTTGGTCAATTAATTGTGTTGAGTTAAAAGAATCAGTGATTATCTTTACATTTTTCCTGTCTTTCTTATTATCCCAATTTATATTAAAATCGCCAACCAAGATTATCTAATTTCTATGACTAATTGATTTAAGTAAAGCCTTAAGCTGATCATAAAAGTCTGTAGTAGCTGAGGGTTTACGATACATGCAAATGACAGTAAAGGACATTTTGGCAGAAAGGGAGATGTTTACCACAACACATTCTAAGTCGATTACTTGAGGTAGCTCTATCAGGCAACAGTTAAGCATGTTTTTGACGTACAGCAGAACCCCCCCAACCTCTCCCATGGTCCCTATCTTTCCTAAAAACATGATAATCTGATATTGTTATGGCAGCTTCAGGTGATGAGGAGGATAGCCAGGTTTCTGTGAGACCCTAGAAGTCGATGTTTGAATTGATAAGTAGATGTTCTAATTGTTCTTGCTTAGGAACCATACTGTGGACATTTAAGTGGCCCCCGAGTAAACCCTTGTTTTTACATTTCGGGTCCCATATTGATCTTGCATGGTTCAGAGTTAAGAAGAGTTTTGAGGACCGGAACCTTTTCAACACTGGATTTCTGGCATGTTGGTGGCGTTTACCAGTAGTTGGTTCTGGGCGCACGGGTTGTGCCAGGGTCCTGCTACCAAGCCCGGTGACCGGAAGAGGATCGCCATCTGCTGGACAGAGGGCCGTAAGCACGGCCCCGCTGGTGACCTTGGCACAGGGGACCAGAGATGTTGGGGCAGTGGAGCTGCGTGGTACCTGACCATCAGCTACTGTACTACGAGGAGCCGTTGGAAATACGGCCCCACTGACAGCCGGTGTGCCAGTGCTCTGCGCGCCGGGGACGGGGGATGTAGAGGCCATGCAGCAGCGTGGAGTTCGACCGCTGACCGGCCCCGACGACGGCCAGTGTGTTGCAGCTCCGGGCGAAGGGGACCAGAGATGTAGAGGCCATGCAGTCGGCCCCCCTCGATGAGGTTTCACCTAGAGTTACGAAAATCAGTAGGCTCATAGAGAGTGAGAAGACGCACGAAAAAGTCTCAAGAAGCCATATCCTAAACACAACAGGAAGTCAGCTATTTTAAGTCGAATATGCACATTTAGTCCATATTTGGCCTTTTGATGGTGCTGTGCTTTAACAAACTTGTCCTAGAGATTTAACTCGATCGACGTCAAAATTGGCCTGTACCATCTCAAGAACCCTGTGACATATGGTAAACACAAACATTTATTAACAAATTAATAAATGCAACAAACAAAACACACATAAACTTACTAAAGCTAAGTGTGTGTGTGTGTGTGCGTGCGCGCGAAACAAAGAGGAGAGGTGGGGGCTTGGACCTCTGCAGGGATGGTGTGAACCTTTAAGTTACACAAAGGCCAGTAGGCTGAAGATCGCAGGAGTTCTTATTCAGGTTATAACAAAGTTACAATTCTATCTAGCCGTTCATACAGTCCTATAACGTGTAGTAATGCCCAGTTGGTGATTAGTTACCAGTCCATGAGATGGGAGATGTTTTCTTGCTTGATGCCAGTGGCTGGTCTTGTGAAGGAAGCTGGTTGAAGAAAGGTTCTTGTCTTAGTTGTTGTCCTCCAAAAGAGGACTCAGATCGCTCTTTGTTCTGCTCAGTTGAGTTGATAACTGGTTGATTAACCTTTCCAGTGATCCTACACCATACAGGCCATTTTCAGGGCTGAGGGACAACGGGCAGCTGGTCCCTGGATCCGACAGGAGAGCGTCGAGTTGAGTGTGGAGATTCGACGAGGGTCCAAGGAAGAGGAATCCAAGAGAGAGAAGGAAGGGGTGTCCTGCACTTTTATAGACACTGATGATGTCATCACCAGAGGTCAGGTTAGCCAATGAACTGACAGTTTGGGGGTCCCTTGGAGAATCACACCTGGGTCTGACTTGTGGGGGAGAGTGCATGGCAGGCCATTGTTTGTAACAATGTGCTCAGGGACAAAGGCTCCCAGGCTTTCAGCCCATTCGTTCCTGTTTGTCTGAGCAAGGCTGAGGCCTTCTCATAATCAAACTGAAAGTTCACGTTAATCCAAAAATGAACAATCATCTTTGGGGTGCCGGTTGCACCTACAGTGATGTGTAGGGGCGGGTGCTGATGTTATTTTAGGGTACAGATGTCCTTTAAGTGTTTACAGTCCCGCCCTGTTAGATCACTCACCTCAAAAAGGTTTCTGATTGTGTGCCAATCTTCAAACTTAAAGACAAGGCCTTCCAGCCTGTGGTCAACATTTTCTCCCTCTGCAAAGGCACACTGTATGCCGCGGCTACTCCCCTCCGTTAGTCTGTCACCACTGACTAAAATGCTCTGCGGGCCATTTGGGCCCTTTGGAACTTACCTACATGACACATCAAGTAGATGTCAAAGCTTTATTAATCAAGGTGAAAATGCTCAGTTTTGGTCACCCCAGCCTACTTACTGTGATGCAGTAGAACATCAGCCAACTCTGTAGACTGGTTCTCATCATTTAACAGAAGTCCAAGGGGGTGCTATGAGGAAGGAACACATGAATTGAAATAACATTGAAGTTTGGAGTGATAACAGAAATGGGACACCGATAGTGGGTTTACACCAAGTGCATAGATTGTAAGTGAGCTTGGGTACTTAGAAAGGCGCTGTAAATCAAAGCTATTAATAAATTTACACTTATTATTATTATTATTAGACAACATTAGTAAGCTCACAAGCAGCTGAATTTTGAAGCGTTAATAACTGGCCTTTCTTACCTGACAAGACAAACTGCTTCATGCTATGCATGGCTGTGTGTGGTGCTGCGCCACAGAATCAACACTGAGTGCCATGAATTGATTCTGGGTTAATTTCAACGCGATTTTGAAATATAGATATTGATACTGATTTCAGTATCAATATCTGTGTGCAGGTGAAGAGAGAGAATGAGGAAGAGGTCAGAGCAGACAGCTGTAGCTGGAGATGGTCAGAGCAGAAAAAAAACTATTGGTTAAGTTGTTAAGTCTTAGTAAATGTTTCATATTTCCTGACGCTGGTTTGTTTCTATAAACAGACCCTCTGCTAATAGAATGGTATTCGTCATGTGTACGAGAATATGAGTAACCTGAGTGCTCATGAAAACACCATAACCTGAATATGATCATAAGCCTCATAAACTGGATATTCATGTCATGATCTGTGTCTGTCAGTGCTCTCCTCTCTTCCGTTCTGTGTGAGTTTGTCTCCCTCTGTCTGTGTTTCCCTGCATGTGTCTCTCCCTTGTCTGTGTGTAGGTCCGGGAGGCGTTTCCCTCAAGCTGCAGCCTGTTATGCTGATTACTCCACCACCATAAATACCCGAAGCTGACAGGCATGCAGCGCCAGACCGTCGTCGACCCTGTATTGGTAAAACTATTCCCCCCGGACTGGCATCCCCTTTCTGGTTGTGGTTTTCACGCTCCCCGAAGTAAGTTGATTAATCGTGTTTGTTTTCTGTTTTTCTCCGTAGTTTTCCTGTGTTCCCTGATCTTCCGTCGTCTTCCTGTTATTCCCGTGTTTGTTTAGTTAGTCTTTGTATTTATATTCTCTGTAGTGTTTTGCGTTTGTCCGTCTATTATATTAAACGTTTCTTTTGACTCTTTACCTTTTGTCCGTGTCTGCATTGGGTCCACCTTTTGTGCTATCCCCGTACCGTTCCTGACAATTCCTGAACATGTAAACACTTGTTTGTGGATGTGCAGTGATCTCAGCTTCTGAAAATATATAGTGGATATGCTGATATAACTTTAGAAAAAAAAATGTAATTCACAAACTAGGAACACAGGCCAAGCCTTGGTTTCTTTGTTTTTAATTAAATTATTGCTTTTGTTTTAAAAAAATATATATATATTTTCAGTTTAACTTTTACAAAGAAAAGGAAATGTGCACTGTTTTGCAGCTTATACCTCAGAAATAATCGTTCTTTCACTTGAAAAAGAAAAGTAAAGAGAAAAGAATAGCCTATATATTTTGTAGATTTTATCACTTTTTGTTGAAAACATCGTATTGGGAATCGAATCCAATCGTTAGTGGTGTCAGTGTATCCTTCCATCCCTACTGATCAGTCTCGTTAAACTGTTTTCAATAACAGGCTTCTGGTCCAGCTGCAGTATTATTGTTTTCATTGTTATGTTGTCATGAACGATGATAATAAAGAAAAAGAAAAGGTCTATCATTTCTGTTGTGGTGCCAAAAAGATATTTCAGTCAAATTTGATTTCAGTCCCTTTGAACTGTCTTTCTGCAGATCAAAGGGACTGGGTGGCTCTAATCTGTCCCACATAAATATATACAAACCTAATAGATGTCTCAATCATATAAATGTCAGCCCAATCATGTTATAAACTTTAAATGCAATTGCGATTATTCAGTTCCAAGAAACACTTGACATATCTTTGCTATACCCGCAGACATATACTTATTTATATTTGCATATTATAATTCAGATAAAAGCAGTTCACATATCTGTTGTCAGAGTCTGGACAGGGGAGAGGTCAGAGACCCTGCCCCTCATAAGGTCTCTGTATGTCCCTGCACCACACATTGCTACCTGCTCTGTGGGAAACACTGGCTTCAGTGAGTGTACTTGTGGTACTGTAGCTCCTTTGGCACCTTTTTTTCGCACGTTAGCGGCACAATTAGGATGGGATGATCGGGCTCTTCAGAGCATTTTCTTTAAGGGGCTTAATGAGGAGGTTAAGGACAGTTTAGTGGGTAGATCTGAGACTGCTAACCTTCAGGAGCTCATTAGCCTCGCTATAAAAATTGACAACCGTCTGCGTGAGAGACGCCGCGAGAGACGGTCAGGGTTTCCCATGACTCCTGGTCCTCCTTTTTTTCCCGAGCAGATTCCTGTTGTACCCGTGAGTAGTCGGGTTCCTCTGTCCTCCGCTCCTGACCAGGAGGAACCCATGCAGCTAGGTCGTAGACATTTGACTCCCGCGGAACGTGAGCAGCGTATTCGTAACAGGCTATGCATTTATTGTGGAGATCCAAATCACCAAATAGCTAATTGTCGGAAACGGTTAAACTGTCAGGCTCACCTGTCACAGGCGGGGTCCTGGTGAGTTGTTCAGTGGTCCCAAATAATCCCCGTCAGCGCATAAATCTGGATGTTGTGTTGTCGTGTGAGGGCAGGGAATATTCCCTTCAGGCACTTATTCACTCAGGTGCCGACACTAATATAATTGATTGTGAGTTTGTTTCCGTTAACGCCATCCCCGTGAACCAGCTGGAGACTCCCTTAAGTGTTAACAGTCTCAGTGGGAGCGAACTCGCTCAGATCTCCGCTGAGACCTTACCCTTAACTATGTCTCTGGCTGGTAATCACTCTGAGTCTATAGCGTTTCATGTTATGCCTTCCACCAATGCCCCAGTAGTTCTTGGTCTTCCCTGGCTTATCACTCACAATCCGGTCATTGACTGGTTGACGGGTCGGATTGTGAGTTGGAGTAGCCATTGTCATTCTTCCTGTCTACGCTCAGCTCCTCCTAGTTGTCCTAGTGCTCTCAGTTCCGCTGTACCTGATCCGCCTGATTTGTCTTCCGTACCTTATGTGTATCACGATCTCGCAGAGGTTTTCAGTAAGACTAAGGCTCTATCTTTACCTCCTCACCGTCCTTACGACTGCCCCATTGAGCTGTTGCCCGGATCGACTTTTCCCACTAGTCGTCTTTATAATCTGTCAGGTCCCGAACGAGAGTCTATGGAGACTTACATAAACGACTCCCTTAAGTCAGGGATTATTCGCCCTTCATCTTCCCCACTGGGAGCGGGGTTTCTCTTTGTGGCCAAGAAGGATAAATCCCTGCGTCCCTGCATAGATTACCGGGGACTTAATAACATCACCATCAAGAATAAGTACCCTCTACCGTTGATCAATTCTGCATTCGAGCCGTTGCATGGCGCAACCGTCTTCTGGAAGCTGGACCTCCGCAATGCATATCACCTTGTGAGGGTGAGGGTTGGGACGAGTGGAAGACAGCCTTCAATACGCTACTCGGACACTTTGAGTACCTGGTCATGCCTTTTGGTTTAACTCATGCCCCGGCTGTTTTTCAGGCTCTGGTTAATGACGTGCTTCGGGATATGCTCAACCGCTCCCTGTTTGTGTACCTAGACGACATCCTGATTTTCTCTAAAGACTTGAATGAACATGTGGTGCACGTTCGTCAGGTTCTTCAGCATCTCCAGGAGAATCGTTTATTTGTTAAAGCCAAAGGTGTGAATTTCATGTGTCGTCTGTAGCTTTTTTGGGGTATATTGTGGAGAGTGGACAGGTTAGGGCTGACCCTGCGAAAGTCACAGCGGTGACCGAATGGCCCACACCTACCTCTCGTAAACAACTTCAGAGATTTTTGGGTTTCTCTACTTTCTACCGCCGATTTATCCGTAACTACAGTCAGGTAGTTTCTCCGATGACCAAGTTGACCTCTCCCTCTACTCCGTTTGACTGGTCCCCTGCCGCCAACATTGCTTTTCTGACTCTGAAGAAGCGTTTTTCATCCGCACCTGTGCTTGTGCAACCGGACACTGGTCTTCAGTTCATCGTCGAGGTGGACGCTTCAGATCTAGGAGTGGGGGCGGTTTTGTCCCAGCGAGCTGTTTCCGACAAGAAGGTTCACCCCTGTGCTTTCTTCTCCAAGAAACTGTCTCCTGCAGAGAGAAACTACAATGTCGGAAACCGTGAGTTGCTAGCTGTGAAGCTAGCGGTGGAGGAGTGGCGACATTGGCTGGAGGGGGCAGAGGTTCCATTTTTGGCCTATATTCAGACGGCCAAGAGGCTTAATTCCCGTCAAGCCCGATGGGCTTTGTTCTTTGGTCGTTTTAACTTTACCTTGACCTACATTCCAGGGAGTAAGAACATTAAGCCTGACGCACTCTCACGGCAGTTTGGACCTGCCGAGGAGGAGGAGTTCGGTTTGGAGAACATCGTCCCTTCGTCTTGTGTCATGGCAGCATTAACCTGGGAGATCGAGGCCACTGTCAGGCAGGCGCAGCGCTCGCATCCCGACCCTGGTGGTGGACCACCGGGACGCCTGTTTGTTCCTGACTGGGAGGGCTACCGTCCTGAGGAGAGGAGTTGGGTCTCCAGATCCCTCATCCTGGATCCGTCCCTGATCCTGGGGGTGCTCGTTGAGGGGGGGCGTACTGTCAAGATCTGGTTTCTTTCAGTACCCTCCTCTCTTCCTTTTTGTGTGAGTTTGTTTCCCTCTGTCCGTGTTTCCCTGCATGTGTCTTTCCCTTGTCTCTGTCTAGGTCCGGTAGGCGTTCCCCTAAGCTGCAGCCTATTATGCTGATTACCTCACCACCTTAAATACCTCAAGCTGTCAGGCATGCAGCGCCGGACCGTCATCGACCCTGTATTGGTAAAACTATTCCCCCCGGACTGGCATCCCCTTTCTCGTTGTGATTTTCACGCTCCCCGTAGTAAGTTGACTAATCGTGTTTGTTTTCCGTTTTCTCCGTAGTTTCCTGTTTTCCTGTTTCCCGTCCGTCTCCTTGATCTTCCGTCGACTTCTCGTTTCTGTGTTTGTTTAGTTAGTTATTGTATTTGTATTCTTTGTAGTGTTTTGCGTTTATCCGTTTATATTATTAAACGTTTGATTTGTACTTTTATTTTTGTCTGTCTGCATTGGGTCCACCTTTTGTTATACCTGTACCGTTCATGACAGGGCTGCTCCAATAAGTCTGTTAAGAGTCTCCAGTTGGTCCAAAATGCTGCAGCTCGTGTACTAACTAAAACAAATCGAAGAGAACATATTTCTCCTGTACTAGCTTCTTTGCACTGGCTACCTGTAAAATCTAGAATAGAAATTAAAATCCTCCTCCTTACCTACAAAGCTCTTATTGGTCAGGCTCCGTCGTATCTTAAAGAGCTCATAGTACCGTATTACCCGACTAGATCGCTGAGCTCTGAGAATACAGGCTACTTGTTGTTCCTAGAGTCTCCAGAAGTAGAATGGGAGGCAGAGCCTTCAGCTACCAAGCTCCTCTCCTGTGGAACCAACTCCCAAGTGTTGTTCAGGAGAAAGACACCGTCCCCATATTTAAGAGTAAACTTAAAACTTTCCTCTTCGATAAAGCATACAGCTAGGGCTTATGAGCCCTTAGCTATGTTGTTATTGGCATTCAGTTTCTCTTAGAGCCTGCATGTACGTGTAGCCTAAACTGATTTTGTTATGCTTAATGATGCTGCTATAGGCCTAGTCTGCCAGGGGATAATCCTGTTCCTGACACTCTGAGCTTCTATCCTCTGTCTGTATCATCCATGTCTTATAAATGCATGTTACTAATTCAACTTCTTCCCGGGAGTTGTTTTTGCTTTGTCGTCTCGCAGTTCTCTGCAGATCGTGGTGGTGCCTGCTGCCGTGGTCCTGTGTGATGCTTCCTGCTGCTATTAATACTATAAGTCATATATACTATCATTAGTCCTATAAATTATAAAATTTGTAGCCATAAAAACACCATCAGTGGTATGTCTCGCTGTATCGCAGCCACGCCTGTGAATGTTGTCCTTTGTCCAGGTCATCGTTATCCCCAAAGCAATTTCAGTCAAAAGCAAGTGGACTTGGTTATTTGTCTAGGAAGACGTTTCACCTCTCATCCAAGAGGCTTCATCAGTTGATGTACGCATCTGACCAGGCTGGGACTGGTCCAACTAACTGGTGTGGAGATCCAGGTATTTAACCTCTCACAAGGCCGATGATGTCACTGGAACCCTTTGTGCTCCAAGTGCCAACGACCGTCGTTAGAGTGGCAGTCGTTGGTGGGAAGTTGGTTTCGACTTTGTTAGTGCTCTATTGAGTCTTAACGACAGTCGTTGGAGTCACAGGAGGCCATTTGTGAACAGTTGTTCTTTGAGCTTAGATTGTTGAATCTCATGGGAAGGGATGAGAGGCCAGCATTGTAAATTGGAGATAAGTGGTGACTCAGACCTCCTCCTCTGTTTAGTGATGGTTTCTCTACTTTTGCATAGATGGCTTGGTTTATTCTTCTTTCAAACCATCTGTCCGCTCTGTCCAGAACTTGGACATTGTTGTCATCAAAGGAGTGGGCTTTCTCCTTGAGATGTAAGGGCGCACTCACACTGTCCTTCTGTACCGTGCCCAAACAGGTTTTACGGGTAAAGCCTAGTTCGTTTGACCAGTGTGAGTGCAACCCCTCCGTGCCTAGCTGCGGCCCGCTTGCCGCCCACGGCCCGTTTGAGAGAGGTGGGCTTTGGTAAAGCGTGTTTGCACACACATGTACGAGCACAAGCACGAGGCCTACGGCGGCTCTGATGCCATTTTATGTGCGCCTGTTCGGACATAGAAAAAAAAAAAAGACGGACCATGCGCGGACATTTAACAACATCAACAATGGCGGCGAAAGGTTCACGTGGTGTGATGCGGAGGTGGAGTGTTTACCGCAGATTTGGTCGGATGAAAATATTTTAAAACAGTTGGACAAGACGCACAAAACTCTGGAAAAATGTTTAAACAAAGCGACGCATCGCGATGACGTCATTTGATGTGTGCCTGTTGGGACATATAAAAAAAAAAAAAAAAGACGGACCATGCACGGACATTTAAAACAATGCCGGCGAAGGTTCAGGTTGGTGTGATGTGGAGGTGGAGTGTTTACTGCAGATTTGGTTGGATGAAAATATTCAAAAACAGTCGGACAAGACGCATAATAACTCAGAGGTCTACGGAAAGATTTGTAAACAAAGCGACGCATCGCGATGATGTCAACCAATGCGTGTGATGTGTTACGGCGTGATGACGTATAGACAGGCAAGAAGCATTTGCGCGAGGCCCAGGCAGTGTGAGTACAAACGGGCTGGCCAGTGTGGGGAGAGGGAGGGGGGGGGGGGGGGGGAGTACCCTAAAGCCCGGGGCACGGTACGGGCGGACAGTGTGAGTGCGCCCTAAGTGGACAGAAGAGTCAAGGCCTGAGGAGTTAGCTCTCCTGTGTTGGGCCATGCGTTTATGCAGTGGTTGTTTTGTTTCTCCAATGTAGAGATCTTTGCATTCCTCGTTGCACTGGACAGCATAAACCAGATTGCTTTTGTGGGTGTGTGGTGTTCTGTCCTTGGGATGTAGTAGTCTCTGTCTGAGTGTGTTACAGGGTTTGAAATACACAGGGATGCAGTGTTTGTCGGTCACTTATAACATTGCCAAGCACGTTGCCAATATTCTGGCCCCACTGGTGGGCAACACCCCACACCACATCCAAAACTCCATAGACTTTGTGAACAAAGTCCGAGACTTAAAAATGGGTCGAGATGAAACCATTGTATCCTACGACATGACTTCCGTGTTAACCTGTATTCCAACCATGGAGGCTTTGCCCACAATAAGAGAGCAGCTCACACAGGACAACTCCTTACACAACCGAACAAATCTCAAACCAGATCACATTTGCAAACTTCTGGATTTTTGCCTGAACACCACATATTTCCAGTTTAATGGCACGTTTGACTGACAGAAACACGGCTGTGTTATGGGTTGACCAGTATCCCCTATTGTGGCAAATGTATACATGGAGGAGGTAGAGGACAAAGATATAAGATAAGACAAAGTGGTTGAGAAAGAAAAAGAAAACAAGAGAAACAACATAGTTATTCCATATGTGGCTGGGGTATCAGAGAAACCCAGGAGGATATTCAACAAACAATGCATCCCTGTGTATTTCAAACCCAGTAACACACTCAGACAGAGACTAGTACATCCAGAGGACAGAACACCACACACCCACAAAAGCAATCTGGTTTATGCTGTCCAATGCAACGAGGAATGCAAAGATCTCTACATTGGAAAAACAAAACAACCACTGCATAAACACATGGCCCAACACAGGAGAGCTAACTCCTCAGGCCTGGGGCCTGTTTCACAAAGCAGGTTTAGTGAAAACTCTGAGTCTGTTAACCCTGAAATGAGGGAAACTCTGAGTTTTCCGTTTCACAAAGGGAGGTAACTCAAACCAGAGAGAGAGGGGTAACTCTAGCCTGTTTCACAAAGAGGTAACCTGACCTCTAGGTCAGTTACCATGGTAACATGCTCTCTGAAACTAACCTGGTCGGGACCAGGTTTTTCTCAGAAAACCTTGAGTTTCTCTCTGTCTCCGCCCTCTTTCAGCCACACACAGTGTTTGATTTCCTCATTCATTCAGTCAGCAGGCGAGTTTTGGCGTAGTATAGTTCCGTCTGTTTTTTCAGAAAATCATTGCAAAAATCAGACAGAGGTTATATTAGGTGGCAACTATTTCACTACCATGGCATGTCCTTTTGATAACGATCCCGTGGATGAAGGTGCAGAATTACTGCACAGAGAATTAAATATTCATCGGGAGATGATTATGAAACTATTGATTATAGATGTTCTTGCATTTCCAGGCAATTCTCTTTTTGAGCGGTACCGTTTCATATCCAAGCAGATATTGTGTGTTGCTGCGTTTTTTTGCAAAAGGTTCCGTGGATGATGATGAAGGTGACGCATTACCGCAAAGAGAATTAAATATTCGTCGGGAGATGATTATCAGACCGCGCATAGACGTCCTTAATATACTGCAGCAATAATTACAAAATGAATGAAATGGATCTTTTGAGCAAGTTGAATGTATTTGACTTAGCGTTTCCTAAATATAATCCCAGCTTTTCTTGCAATTCATAGGTTCAAAAATGTGTGCTTTTAGTTGGGTTACCGGTATATACACTACTCCTATAGGTGGAAACAACAGCCTTCTGATCCAGAATATCACCTATAATGCGAGGGGGTCCATTTCACGGCAGGGGGGGTGAATACGCACAACACCGTTTCATGTCACAGTCCATCTCATCCCTCCTTACATTTCCAACATTAACAACCAAAGTCATGCTCTTATATCACAGCAGATATTGTGTGTTGCGCTGCGTTTTTTTTTGCAAATGGGAGTTTTTTATACAACATATAAAACAGCCACTTACGGTAATATTTACTTTATAATGTAAAACATGCTCAAAATGAGGCGTCACCATGAGATTGTGCCGATGTTTTACCTGTTTGAACAATGTTTTTATTTTTCATCTTAAGCTGCTGCCAAGTGCGCTTCTCCCCCGCGGGGTTGCACTTAAATGAAATAAACTAATAGGCTCCATCTCAAGCAGTTTCCCCTGTGATGTTACTGTGATTGCAACAGGACTACATTTAACCTTATGCACTGACCCGAGCCGCAATGTTCTCCCGCACGTCTCCCTCTCTTTTGCTGCTGCAGCGGTGTAAACATGCTCAAACTCACAGTATGAGCTCATTAATATTTCCAATTCCAGTTGTAGCGTAGCCCTTCGCTTCCCCGTTGCCATGGTGACTCGTCGAATCAGGGCTCCATTGATGCTGTCTTTTTTTACTTGTGGTGCACGCACTAAACTCCAGGTCAAACTACTCTGAGTTGATCAACCTAACGCAAATCTGCTGTTCTGAAACCGAAAACTCAGAGTTTCCTATCTCAGAGTAGATCAACTCAGAGTTCAGGGTTAGACTCTGCTGTCCACTTACATCTCAAGGAGAAAGCCCACTCCTTTGATGACAACAATGTCCAAATCCTGGACAGAGAGGACAGATGGTTTAAAAGAGGAGTAAAAGAAGCCATCTATGCAAAAGTAGAGAAACCACCGCTAAACAGAGGAGGAGGTCTGAGTCACCACTTATCTCCAATTTACAATGCTGCCCTTTCATACCTTCCCATGAGATTCAACAATCTAAGCTCAAAGAACAACTGTTCACAAATGGCCTCCTGTGACTCCAACGACTGTCGTTAAGACTCAATAGAGCACTAACAAAGTCGAAACCAACTTCCCACCAACGACTGCCCCTCTAACGACGGTCGTTGGCACTTGAAGCACAAAGGGTTCCAGTGACATCATCGGCCCTGTGAGAGGTTAAATACCTGGATCTCCACACCAGTTAGTTGGACCAGTCCCAGCCTGGTCAGATGCGTACATGAACTGATGAAGCCTCTTGGATGAGAGGTGAAACGTCTTCCCAGACAAATAAAAAAGTCCACTTGCTTTTGACTGAAATTGCTTTGTGGATGTATCGCAGCTGTTATTGCCGCTACTCATCATCGATCATGTTTGCCACTTTAATTATTGTCATGATGTCACCCTGGCTGTGCCTGTTTCTTACTGTTCTGCAGTAACTACCATAACTGTAACTGTAAGTCATATTCACATTGCTTTACCTATCACTATAGTCACTGTTACTTTTGTGGTTGCTTGCATCCCTGGAAGTGTATCACTCTGTCTGTCTTTGTCTCTCTCCTTTTCTTCATCCCCAATCGGTGCAGACAGATGTCCGTTTGTCCCTGCCTGTTAAAGGGTAAGTTTTCGTTGCCACTGTGTACTAAATGGGGGAATTGTTGGGTCTATGTAAATCATAAATAAGTCATAGAGTGTGGTCTATGCCTACTCTGTAAAGTGTCCTGAGATAACTTTTGTTATAATTTGGCATGTGTAAATAAAATTTAAATGAATTTAATTGAAATTGAGGAATATTTCATTGGCTAATCCAAAATCAGGAGCTGTGTTTTGAAACCATTCCCTCATTCACTATTCCCTATATGGTGTTAATTAAATAGTTCACTATATAGGGAATGACCAAACAAGATTTCAGATACTACACTTGAATTTTCTAAAAAATCGTTGTGTCAGTAGATGCACTGGATATATGTGTGACAGAAGCAGGTGTGTCCAGCATCATGTAAACAAACGGAGCTGTAAACTCATTTTCAGTCTGTTTATAATACAAACCTGCACTCAGGAGGATGGTCAAATGTTGCATTTATGTTGCTTGTTTATTTCAATGTTAAATCCCAAATAAATTGTTGAAATTTGTGAGCTGTAATAGCCCACAGGCTAATTTATTTCACAAGCGAGTAACAGTGATCTCGTGAGTAACGGTTGTTGGCCGCCACCACCGCCACTTCCTGGTCGATCCAATCGGAAATTGCCAAAAACTGCAGTTCTCAGAGTGTCCAGTAGGAGTAGTTTGAACAATAGAGCAGTTTCTCATTTACCCTCATGTTAAACATCTTAAACAGGTCGATTTTCACAGCATAATTAAACCTATTTAGGACTTGTGGGAAAAAAAATCACTCTCTTCTGTATGTTTAAGTCATATTTCCATGACAACACTGAGGGGGGGAAGAATTTTTTTACCAGGCTAGTTTTTATTTCATTGGAGGTTAAAGTGTTTGAATAATTAGGGGCGTGGCCTCTTGAGTGACAGCTAGCCTCTGGCCCTTACTTGTCCTCGGAGGCTAGTTGTCAGGATTAGCATCATTAGCATGCTAACTCCGTCATCTCAACCTGGACTAGGGTCTTTCATGTGGTGGTGTTTCCATAAGTGACAAGATGGTTTGCTCTTCGATCAACTGGTCAAACTGATGGTTTAGGAACACACAGTGTTAAAGTTATCTCTGTTATGCTAATTAAATAGCCGCACTTGCACCATGGCTTGCAGGACAGCCTGCTATCTATGGCACATACACTAGATGCTAATCTGGAGCAGCAGGAGGATTCGGGCCTTGAGGGTCAGTGTTTTACAGTCTATGAGCATGGTACTGTGTTGATTATCAGTTTAAATCATAGATCATAAATGCTGCCTGCACTTCACCCCCGGAGCTTGTGTGATTTCCACTAGAGACACGGGAGTGCCTGCACTTGACTTGCTGAGCCGGTGTTTTTTTCCCCCAAAACTTTTCTTTATATCATATACACGGTGTAGTCTCCGTTAGAGACACGAGACTCCCACTCCCGTTTATCTAGTAACGTGTTCTGTTAGCCTAGCTCCCGGGAGGGTGAGCTAATGTGGCGAATTCTGTTAACGTCACCCAGACTGACGTATCTCCCTCCCCCCAACGTCATATCAGACATGAAATGTCTACTCATGCCCCAGTTCTTCTCACCATCTTCCTTTTCTCCCAGTGTATGGGACTACTTTATGCATGATTCATTGATATGGATAAATATCAAAATATGAAGCCCTTTTTGTTCACAAACTGGGTTCTCAATGTGCAATACTAATAGTTTCCTCTGTGCCTTGGTGTATATTCTTATATTTTATATTTCCCTGTGTTTATATTGTTCATATTTTTCTACAATTTATTGTTTCTTATTGATGCTTCTTCTATGTTTGCTATCCACTTTGCTGCTTTAATATGGAAATTGTCCGTTTTTTTTTGGGACTAATAAAGGAATATCTTATCTCATATCCCAGATTTACAACATGATAAAGAAACCAGCTGGAACATTTGTGGAAAAAGCAATCAGCTTATCTCTTGAATTCATCTTTATTAAAGATAATTAGAAAACACTTGTTATGACATCACTGATGGGTCTGGCAAGTGGCAACAAGTGCAAACTGCTAACTCTTTCACAACATTAACGTTAAGGCCCACAGAACTGGAGTGTCCAAAGACTGGATGTGAACTATCTTGACAAGTTTTAATGTATGGGTTTGATAGTTTGTGTGTTGTGTGTGGGGTGGGGTCACAGGCTGTTTTCATACTTCATCTTCATATTGCTAACCAATCAGCAAGTTGGTAGTTTCCCATCTGCTGTAGCCAAAGAGTTTAAAGTCATCCAACATAGTCCTATCGGTTTGCATATTCAGAATTTAAAGGTGTTGACTCGGGCCTATATGAGGCTACTCTTTACACTCTACTCTTTATAAATGAGGTATGTTTGTAGTTAGCTTATGCAATAGGCTTTTGCATTTATTTATTTTTTAAATTAGCTAATAACGTTATTTGTGTAGCAATTTCATACAAGAAATGCAACACAACATGCTTTACAATAAGGAAAATACATGACATAAATAGACAGAATTAACATAAAAATATGGACAGAATGCCATAATTAATGGAAATTTAAGATGGAAATTAAAACACTTGATAATTACAGTAAAACTATGATAAAATGAGAAGAAAATAGAATACATAGAAAGTGTAGGTGCAAACGGCACCCAAAGATGATTCAGTTTTATTATGAAAAGGCTCGGCCTGCTCAGGCCAAAGGGATGACTAGGCCCAAAGCCAGGCTGCCTTTGTCTCTGAAACAAAGGCCCAACAGGTCACACCCAGGTGTGAATTATTCAAGGTACCCCCAAACTGTTCATTGGCTGACTTGACCCCATGGCGATGACATCACCCGGGCCTCTATAAAGTGAAGCACACAACCTCTTCTCTCTCTTTCTCCCGGCTCTTCCTTCGCACTCAACTCGACGGGATCCTGCGGTTCCAGGAGACCAGCTTCCCGCTGTCCCCTCGGCCCTGGACCTGGCCTACGGCGATCACCAGCAAAAGGTTAACTAACCGGTTATCCTCAACTGAGCACAACACAGAGCGATCTGTTTCCTCTTTTGCCTAAGAGCCACAATAAGACAAGAACCTTTCACCACTAAGCTTCCTTTCTTCACCCAGCCACTGGCATCAAGCAACGCAACATCTCCCATCTCATGGACTGGTAACTAATCACCAACTGGGCATTCCTACATGTTATAGGACTTTATGGACGGCTAGATACCATTGTAACTTTGTCATAAGAACTGAGAGATCAGGCTTTTGGTGCTTTGTGTAACTTAAATGTTCACACCTTCTCTGCAGCTGTACACAGTAAAAAACAAAGTGTCAATTTAACTCTTATAGAGTTGAATTTAACTCCGTTTCAGATAACATTTGGTCCCACTCAAAAATAGAGTAAAATTTACTCTATGGCCAGTGTCAAATTATTAGTGTCAATTATACTCAATTCAGTGTCAAAATTAACAATGAAATGTGTAAAAAATATTTAACACCGAGGTTTGTTTACACTGTTCAGAGTATTATGATTACACTTTATAGAGTTAATTTTACTCCAAATTTGGTTCTTAAAATGACACTAATGTGTAATAATATTTCTCCACAGTGTTATTTTTACATTTTATTATATCTAGGTGATATGTACTATACTACTGAACTGCTTTGATCTAAATAATAATTAATAATCAAATAGAAATAAAACACAAAAACAAGGTTACAGTCACAACTTCCTTTAATGCTCACCAGATGAAGCAATATGGAACAACAAAAAGAGCTGTGTCATTCACTCCATAGGACATCTGTATGTCAAAAGGCCTGGGATAAGGCAGTTTGTCAACATGAAAGACAACAAAATCTTACTTTCTCCTTGTTACTTCATACGCATGGAAATGTTCTTGAAAACTTACAGTAAATAAAGGCAAAGTGAGCAGCAACATTTTTTCATGAATTATCACGACGGACTCAATCTGGTAAAAGAGGCAGTTCACATTCAACTGCACCACAAATAACCAACTGTTTGCGGTAAATAAAACCATTGTGTTTAGCCCAATTCACTTTCATAACTTGAACACTGGAGGACACTTGCATTGCCTTGACAATTTCAGAACCACCTTTTACCATTTCTAAAGACCATTTTTCCAGGACCAATGTCTAACCGACTAAAAATTGTTGAAGATCGCCAAATACATGCCATATGATGCTGGTGTTTTTTGGCCAGCGTTTTGGTGATATTTTTAAATGACTTGAGCTGTCTCTTGAAAAATGTATGCTTGCCTTCATAGCGCATGCACCAACTATGAAGTACAGGTCCTATTTTCTGGATGCAGCGGGGATAATGGATAAGAAAATGGTGCTTTGGTAAAAGTTTTTTCAGGGGATACAACATCTTGAACAGTTTGTGGTGTTCCACAATCAAATGTTTTATATATACACACATTCCATGAGATACCATGGCAGAAAATACAATGTTTATTATTTGTAGTAATAAAAGAAGTAGGCCCCAATGTTGGTCAGTAAGAGTTACCAAATCTCCAAAGAGGAGTGGAGTATTCCTCAATAAGCACCATGACTGAACCGCATTTAGTCCCAGATCATTAGACTCTCCACCTAAATTCACTGCCACTGGCCTATTGTTTCTCTCCATGAATCCATAATCAAAACTTTGTATTCTTGAATTCAGCTCCTCCAGTGTAACATGTTGTTCTTTAAAATACAAAAACAACAGCTTCAGTTCGTACTGGGCCACTCCCTCCAAAATGTCATGCATCACATCAACTGAGAAGTTCTCAGTAGTGTGAAAATATGTCAGTGAATTCAATAAGCTTGACCTCTTGACACCAAAAACATATGGAAGAGATGGATTATCAGCCATTTCTTGACAGTGAGCTGTGTGGGTGTCTTTTGTGCGCAACACAATTTTTGAAGACTCCTCTGAGAATTCTGTTTGAAAGTCATCTTTTTCAGCTAAACAAAATCTGCAACAGTACCTTGCATTGAACGACTCCACCAGACCAAACAAGCTATGTATGCCTAAATTAACACCAGTAACCTGTACCACACTGCCACGAACACGACCACCGTATAGCGGAATTTCAATACCATCTTTCTCTAAAACTTTAATGTCTCGAACAACAGGAGCAAGAACTTCACTAAAACCGTACCGTTTAAGATCTTGTGCATGAAAAAGGGCACACAGGTGTATGTTGGCCAAAAATGAATTCCATTTTGGAGAGAAGTTTCTTAGGGTAAAATATATTGCACCCAGTTTATGAATGCCTCGCTTGGAACCGAGAGGATTTGCAACCTCGAAGTCATCGTAGAACATTTGTATCTGCACTGTTTGCTTTTCAGTTGAAAACAGAGGGTGAGTCTTGAACAATGATCCATCACAAATATCTCTTAGTCTCGAGTCATCAGTGTCTGATTTTTTCAACATTTCTGCAACATACTTACTTTTAAATATCAACTCCAATGTAGATAAAATTGGAACATACATGAATTTATCTTGAACAACCATCTGATCATATGTCCCAGTCTCTTTATTTCGTCTTGTGTCAAATCTGGAGCCAATTACACATTCAACTGGTTCTACAGTTTCCCACTTGCTGGATAAAAATTTGGATCGCTTGTATTCTGAATTAAGAATTGTGAAAGGATTCTCCAACCCATCAAAACATGCTTCAACTTTCTTGCACGTTTCACTTTCTCTTTCATCACTGAATACATGCTGAACAACAGTTTCTTTAGCATGCTGCTGGATATCTTGAACAATCTCTTCCATGGAAATCACAACAGAGTTAACTACACTTTGGCCTACACCCGCTGCCTTTAAATCAGAAATGACAGATGCACAACTATTTACAAGGTCTTCTGCAGATAATGCAGACTCTGCTTCTACATGGTCAGACAACACATCAACATCAGTGGCATTATTTGTGTCAAGAACACTCTGGTCTGGTGAAAAATCACTTTCTGGGTCTGGGTTGACCACGGCCTGGCCCACCACCATGAGACAAAACACAATTTTATTGACTCCTGCCTACACAATTCATCAACATCATATGTAACTGATAAGTATACTTACTCTTGGGAGATCTGCTAGTAGAGGCACCTCTTTCCTCTGCAACTTTTGTTTGAATGGTCTTCAACCGCCATGCAAGGTATCCAGAACCACTCTCTGGATCGTAGTAATGTTCCTGTGTAATTAAACACACGCAGACTGACTATACTATCTACATTTCTAATGGCAATGAAGTGTGTTGTAAGAACTCTTTTACTTACATATCCATGTTGTGAATATGGGTCTGCCAGATATGGAAACAGAGCAACTATCCCCTGTGCGTACATCACCCTGACATTTTTAGGGGGGGATGTCCTAATGTATGAATTCAATGATGACAATCACTCAATTAGACACAATTAAAAACAATCCAATATTAACAATGTCTCTTTAGAGCCTACATGTATGAATCTTACCCATGTGTTTGTGTCATCTCAGCAGCAAGTATGTTTATCATCTGTCTTCTGGTGGCATCTTGCAGGGATTTGGTTTTTGCATACTCTTGCATGATGTGTTCGCCCCCAGGCTTTGTTGTGAGGATATTTTCAATCAACTTAAATGGAAACAAAATATACAGTCAGAAATGTTTAAACCATACGTACAATGGAGAAATTATAACAGAAAAACACCACCCATCAAATCAATGTCCACTACCCACCTCTTTTGCCTCTAAGTTTATGTGGCATGGCCTTTTAGGTTGACTTCCTTCTGCAGCGGCTGCTTCTTCAGGAGGGTCACACATTGTGAAGTTCAGAATAATGGTATCTTCAGATGCTGCTGAGCATGATGATGATGATGACAGAGAAGCATCCGTGCATTAAAGAATATGCACAAAACAAAAAAAAAATAGAAATGTTATTACTCCCATCCCAACCTTTAAGTTTAATATGAACACATCTGTGAATGGTCAGTGATTACCAAGTTCTTCATTGCTCAACATGACTCGGAAGGTTCCAGGTGACTCCTTCACTAATTCTTCAAAGACCTCTCCGTCAACTTCTGTGTCAGATTGGTCAAATACCTTCATATTTGGCTGCCTACATTCTGGTATGTTAAATTTTTGGCACACTGAAATAAAAGAAGGAAAGGGAAAATTATGTTACAGTAACAAGACCATTTCCTTTTGATGAGAATCAAAATCATAACTAAGTGGGGTGAGCCTCATGTCTTCACAAAATGCTATTGAGTTGAAACTTAAGTCAGTATTATTCCCATGCATTTAAAGGCACAGCAGAAACAGTTATCAACTCAGGAATGTTTTATGGTGAATTAGGTGTATTAAATAAGTAAAAGGTTGTAATATTGTGTTACCCTGATGTACTCACTAACCTTCTTTCATGAAGGCATCCAATGTTAGGTCAGACAGCCTAACATACTTCTGCTCCCCACCAAATGACACACGGAGCAGCATATTCTATGAAAATAAACAAAGGTAAAAACAAAAAAGCAGTTGAACAAAGAGTTACCCATTAACGTGCTTACATTGTTCCATAACCTGAGCCTACTTACCACAGTCCACGCTTTACACTTACATCTGCTTGATTACTGTGAACAAGGCAAAGTGGCCATAGTTGAGTTAATAAACAAATCAAAAATATTTATTACACATATCTATTGAATGAATGTTGCATTCTGGAGCACAGAGGAAAGGAGACTGGACTTAAACTATGCCGATGTATGCTAAATTACCAATTTCTAAAATGTTAACTCCTATTTTGATCGACATTGTGTCTCATTGTGTCTCAGATTATTAATTTCACACAGTGAGCCGGACGTTATGGAGAAATAAACCCAGACAGGGTGAATGGAACCCGACACGGAGAAGCACAACTTTACCACTTTATTCCTTAGTGAGAGATAGCAACAGTACAGTAGGCTAACTGACAAGCGCAACTTTGGCGGCAAACCGACCAACTGACCGTTAAGCTAACCGCGAATTAGCTTGAAGCTAAGAAGTAGCTTCAAGCTAATTCGCGGTTAGCTTAACGATTAGCGTACTAGTAAACAATAACATAAAACGTTACCATGGGACAGGCAGCATGTCTTTGTGTGTGCCAGCATTGAGGAAAAAGACACGCAGTTAATGGTTCAGCTTAATTGACGAGAAATGTCAAACTTCTGAACTGCTAGCAAGTTGATAGTTGTATGGGACATGAAGCTACTGACAGCCATTCAACAGAGGAATGGGCAACACGTCCTCAATCAACATTTATGAACCGATTAAACCGTGTTGAGATGGAAAACAATTATTAAGCGTTCATAATGTTACTCACCCGACCCAGACACGACTCCAGACCTGACCTGCTCCAGGTTAACCGTCAATGTGCTCCAGAGTGTTCAACACGTCACGACTGGCGCAGATTTGTCACTCTGTGGAGTTAAAGTTACACTGCACGTCTGCGGGATTTTACACTGACTTTTAACTCTACTCTTAGAGTGGGTTTACTCTCCATATAGTTGTAAATACTCTATCTAGGTTAAAATAGGTTGACTCTGAAATATTGACACTCCATTTTTTACTGTGTACGAGCCCCACTTCTTCTCTTTGTCTCTCTCACACACACACACGCACACCCACACACACACACATACACACACACACACAAACACACATGTTTGCTGTTAGCTTTAGTTAGTTTATTGTGTTTTGTTTGTTGCATTTATTAATCTGTTAATAAATGTTTGTGTTTACCATATGTCTGTTTATTTAATATTACACAAAGATGAATGAGCCAGCTTCTACTAAGAAAAGAACTTTCAAATCCTTCAATTAACTAAACTATTACATTTATCGGTGTTTAACCCTTAATTAGTAGTTTAATATACTTAATGAGACTTTAATATTAGTTATCACTCCTTCTATGACGTGGTGCCCCGAGGAAATCTGGTTCAACTTTTTATTATTATCTATTATTATCTTTAATAATTATTGGTGATAACTAATATTTACTTGAATAACGATAAGTTTATTGAGAATACTCAATCTCATAATCTGAACGTGAGTCAAGGCCCTACATTTGATTGGTTCTCCGTGTGAAGTTTTTAATAAATTGAAGTTATTAATTTTTTAGTAATTTTTCTTTATTCATTTTCCTTATCAAATATTTCATTTGATAATCACACCATTGATCCAATTAGACCTAAAGTACCTACAAAAGCATAACATAAAATGAAAAATAAAAACCACTGAATAATGATAAAATTAAGTAAAACACATCAAAATATGTATGTTCCAGTATTTCCTGCATCAGTGGTGGAGTTTTGAAATTGTAAACAAAAGTAAGTATTCTTTTTTTAATATTTCGCCTCAAGCACACAAAACTAATTTTCAAAAGCACTCATGGAGCTGTTGTTTCCACGCAAATAATTTCCTGAAACTTCTCCTCAACATGTGATTTTTTTTAATGGCCTACTACAACTACCTACAAATCTAAAGCTATGAGAAGCAGGTATCTAAATAATGTGACTACATAATGTAAAAATATATAGATACATTTCATTCAATGATCATTCATGGATCAACTCCTACCCCTAACCCTTCCAAATGTCCTATGTAAACCTAGATATTCAGAATTTCCTTCAGCCTGAAACAGCAGTATGCAAATCAAATCATGTCCACACAGTACTGCTAGAGGGCAGCATGCACTTACTGTAGGGACTGCTTGTGTGTGCAGCAGTCATTTAGTGGTGGACTTTATTTCGTGCAAATTTTGTTTTCTCAACATCAACTAGAATGTAATGAATGATCAAAGTAGAGTAGACACTTTTATCCACTGGTGTAGTAGAATGGATAACAGAAAATTATCTGTGCACGGACTCTGGATTGCATTTCCTACCTGTGGTCCTTTGCTGCATGCTCCATACCTCCCTCTCCCTCTCTCTCTCTCTCTCTCTGTGTGAATGGAGGACGGAGTGCTGGGAGCGTGGTGAGTGCTGAGAGCGTGGTGCGTGCTGAACTTTTTCAGCGGTGTGAGTGAGTTTTTCTAACTTTATTCCTTCTTTTTGTTCGGTGTGTTTATGTGTTCACAGTTTGTCTTTAGTTAGAGGTGTTTTTTGTGGTGTTTGGTGGTTTGGTGGTGGTGTTTTTTTGGTTTGATACAATGCTGGTGGCAGCGGCGGCTGCCTCGGAGTTTGAACGGCTGACACATCGTCATGCCGTCACACTCATCCCGGCTGTGCCATGCTCTGTGGAGGAAGCTGGGCTTGCAGTGGGAGAAGTGGTGGGATATAGCAGTATTAAGTCTGCCTCCCGCATGAACGGAGCCATTGTTATCTTCCTGGATAGCACCGCTAAGGTTAGCGAAGTGGTGGAGAACGGTGTAGTGTTACACGACCTTCACTCCCGTTCTCCCCCTCGTTAGTCCGGCCACGAAGATAACAATCTCCAATGCTCCGCCGTTCATTAAGAATGAAGTGCTGGCTAAAGAGTTGTCTCGCTATGGCCAGCTCGTCTCCCCGATAAAAATGGTGTCTTTGGGCTGCAAGTCACTGCAGCTGAAGCATGTCGTGTGTCACCGGAGACAGGTGTACATGATCCTCAAAGACACGACAAGTGATCTCAACCTGAGCTTTTCGTTTAAAGTGAAGGGCTTTAACTACATGGTCTTCGCTTCGTCGGAGACCATGAAATGTTTTGGTTGCGGAGCGGAGGGACATTTAGTCCGCTCTTGCCAGGCTGGAGGGGCGGGGCGGCGGCCTGCGGCTGCCGCTGCGGGAGCGGAGCGCCAGCCGGCACCCGGGGCTGCCGTGCCGAGTGCTCCGCCGTCTGAGACGGCTGCCCCGACGCCTGCGGAGGCTGCTGAGCCTTCAGGGGTCGAGGTGGACTCCATGAGCGCTGATCTTGCTTCAAATGAAAAACAAATAACAAGTGAAGAAAACAAACAAACTGATAGTTGTATTGAAAACAGTGATAATGAAACAACGATTATGGAATTTAATGATGAGGAGATGTCTGATGAGGAGATTTTTTTAAAATCTCACAAAAAAGAAAAAGTCATGAGTGTGTAGCCTCTTCATCAAAGAACAGGAGAGTGGGGAAAGAGGTGAAGGCTGCAGCAGAGGCAGAGAGTGACTTCTGCCTCACTCAGGAGGAGGAGCACACTCACCTGTACACTCCTGACAATATAAAAAAGTTTTTAGAGATTACAAAAGGTGCCAGACTTCCTGCAGTGGAGGATCACTTCGATGACCTGAGACTGTTTATTCAGTCAGCTAGGCCTCTCACCAGGAAGTCTGGAAAGTCGGAAGAAGTGCTCACAGACAAGGAAATCTATCGTTTAAGAAAATTATTAGTCAGAGTGAAAGCAAAAATCATTGATGATGAAGATGATTTTTAAACATAGGTGCTTTTACTTGACGTTTTTTATCACAGTTTTGTTCTTTTTAAACTTTTCTCCACCAATGTGTGATTTTAACATCAGCATTTTAAACCTGAACGGAGCCAGGGCTGATTTTAAAAGAGCTGCTCTTTTTAAACTGATGGAGATGAGGAGAATTGATGTGATGCTTGTACAGGAAACCCACAGCACAGCAGATAACGAGAGTGACTGGAGGATGGCTTTTAATGGGGAGGTGATTTTAAGTCATAAGTCCAGTCTTAGTGGAGGGGTGGGGATTTTATTTGCCAGAAGTTTTTTACCTGTTTCGTGTGTGACTGAGGAAATCATCCCAGGTGTTTTATTAAAGGTCACTGCTGTTTTTGATAGTGTGAAGCTTGTGTTTTTAAATGTCTACGCGCCCACCAGTGGGGTGGATAGGGTGGCATTTTTAAACATTTTAAGCGATACTGTTAGAGCTGGTGGTAGTGATGATTTTATGTTTTTAGGGGGGGATTTTTATTGTACGGTTAATCCAACCTTAGACAGGAATCATCCGGAACCACACCCTGCTTCATCCCACAGGTTCAGACAGCTGATAGAAGAGCACGAGCTGTCTGACCTGTGGAGGGTTTTTAACAGTAATCACAGACAGTATACCTGGAGTCACACAAGGGGAAACCTTTTATCTCTGGCCAGACTGGACCGCCTCTATTGTTTTAAACACCATTTTAATATTTTTAAAAGGTGTTTTATTCAGCCTGCGGATTTTACTGATCACTGTCTTGTCTCCTGCTCTGTTTTTATTAAAAATGTTCGTTTAAAGAGCGCCTATTGGCATTTTAACACAAACCTTTTAAAAGACCAGGCTTTTAGAACTGCTTTTAAGTTGTTCTGGTTTTCCCACAGAGAGAGCAGGCCTGCCTTCCCCAGCATTCAGCAGTGGTGGGACTTGGGAAAACCCAAATCAAACAACTTTGCCAGCAGTTCACTCGCAATGTCACAAGAGATTTAACCCGGTCAATGAAGGATCTGGAGAGACAGGTTGGAGAACTGCAGTCTTTAGCAGCTTCTACAGGAGATCGAGGGCATTTAGACTCCCTCAAGTTAAAAAAATCGGCCATAGCCAACCTGCTGGGTGCCTCAGCACAGGGAGCTCTGGTCAGGTCTCGCTTCATGAACATCTCGCAGATGGACGCGCCCTCCCAGTTTTTCTTTGGGCTGGAGCAAAAAAACGGACAAAGGAAGACCATTCACTCTTTACGCACAGGTAGCAGCTCTGAAGTCTCAGACTCATCTGAGATCAGGAAGTTTGCTGCCGGTTTCTACAGAGACCTCTTTAAGAGTGAGTGGACAAATAATCCAGATGTGCACAGCAGCTTCCTCAGTGGTCTCCCTCAGGTCAGTGCTGACACAAACTCCCAGCTGGCAGCAGAGATGACTCTGCAGGAGCTCCTCACTGCGCTGACCAGCTTGCAAAATGGCAGAGCTCCAGGGATGGACGGCCTTCCTGTTGACTTTTATAAGTCTTTTTGGTCTATTATAGGACAGGACCTGCTGGAGGTTATAAACAAAAGTCTCCTGACTGGAAGACTCCCTCTGAGCTGCAGGAGGGCCATCATCACCCTGCTGCCGAAGAAGGGAGACCTGCAAGATCTAAAAAACTGGAGGCCGGTCTCGCTGCTGTGCACGGATTATAAAATCCTGTCCAAAGCTCTGGCCCTGAGACTGAGGGAGGTGATGGCGTCCGTCATCCACCCTGAAACAGACTTACTGTGTGCCCAGCAGGCTCATAAGTGATAATGTCATTCAGTTCATTGGCTGTAGAAACTGGTCTTATTTCCATAGACCAGGAAAAGGCTTTTGACCGGGTTGAACACCCGTATTTATGGCAGACTCTGGCTGCCTTTGGGTTCAACCAAGGCTTTATAGCCATGATCCGGGTTCTCTATAATGACATTGCGAGTGTCCTGAAGATAAATGGCGGGTTGAGTGCTCTGTTTGGCGTCCAGAGAGGGGTGAGGCAGGGCTGCTCTCTCTCTGGGATGTTGTACTCTCTGGCCATCGAGCCTCTGCTCCATAAACTTAGGAATAATTTAAACGGTGTGTGTTTCCCCCAGTGTGATGTGTCTTTTAAACTATCTGTTTATGCTGATGACCTTATCGTGTTGGTCAATACACAAAGAGACATTGATGTTTTAACTGACACTGTGAAAGACTTTGGTTTTATTTCTTCTGCAAAGGTGAACTGGGGGAAGAGCGAGGCTCTGATGGTTGGGGAGGAGCTGGGGGGTCGGCTCAGGCTGCCCGGGGGCCTACACTGGAAAAGAGGAGGACTCAAGTATCTTGGGGTCTTTCTGGGGGACGAGACCCATAAAAAGAAAAACTGGGAGAACTTTGTGATGAAGGTGAAGGGGCGCCTCAACAAGTGGAAATGGTTTTTACCTAAAATGTCATTCAGAGGTCGCACCCTAATCCTGAACAACCTGGTCTCGTCTGCCCTGTGGCACCGGCTGTCCTGTGTCGACCCCCCAGTTTCTCTCCTGGCAGAGGTACAACGGGTTTTAGTTGATTTCTTTTGGGACAGGATGCACTGGGTCCCACAGAGTGTCCTCTTCCTTCCTAAAGAGGAGGGTGGCCAGGGCCTGGTCCATCTGGCCAGCAGAGGCGCTGCCTTCAGACTACAGTTTATCCAAAGGTTACTGACTGGGCCAGAGGATACTCTGTGGAGACCTTTATCCCGGTGCATCCTGAGACATTTTAACAGCCTGGGTCTTGATTTTAATTTGTTTTTAATGAATGATGGAAAGGTCCTTTCACCATCTCTTCCTGGTTTTTATAAAAGTGTTTTAAGTGTTTGGAACCTGCTTAAAAAAGAGAGGCAGCAGCAGGGGGACTCCCTTCACTGGCTGCTACAGGAGCCCGTCCTGTATGCGGCGGTGCTGGACCACCCAAGCTGGGCAGGACCTTCCCTGACCAGGCTGCTGCAGACTGCAGGCGTCTCCACGCTGGGTCAGGTGGTGGAGCTGGCTGGGCCCCAGCTGGAGGACCCTACTGGGCTGGCTGTTAAGCTGGGCCTAAGATCCACCAGGGTAATCCAAAAAGTTCTTGACTACTGGAGAAACAAACTGACTAGTCAAGACACCCTGCTTTTAAAAAACATCACACACAAATCCCCCCCCCCCCAGCACGGAGGACCCTTTTCCTTTCCTTTCCTTTCCTTCCTTTTTCCTTTTCCCTGGAGGGAGCGCCGGGAAAAACTCTTTACAAACTTTTGGTAAAGACACTTAACAGGAAAAAACTTGATGGACGGACAGACACTCCTTGGAGGACTTTTTTAGAGCTGGACCTAGGATCCAGGCCTCAGTGGAGGTCTCTTTATAAGCCTCCACTGTGCAAGAAACACGGAGACTTACAGTGGAGGCTGCTCCACGGCATCATGGTGGTAAATGCCTTTGTAGCCATGATAAATGATGCTGTGGAGGACAAATGCCTGTTCTGTGGCTTAAGAGAGACAATTTTCCATTGTTTTTATGAGTGTCACCATCTATCAGCACTGTTTCTGTTTTTACAAGTTGTTTTTACCAGTTTTAAAGAGAGTTTTAGTAAGTAGGTTTTTATTTGTGGTTTTAAATACACTCGCCAGCACAAACACAAGAGCCAGCTTTTAAACTTTGTTTTAGGGCAGGCTAAGATGGCAGTGTATGTGACCAGGAAGAGAATGGTGGAGGAAAACCTGCAGATGGAGTCGGTCCCTGTGTGTGTGAACATGATTAAGGCAAGACTGCTGGTGGATTTTAGTTTTTATAAAACCGCAGGGGACCTAGACTCTTTTAAAGATATATGGTGTTTCCAAAATGTGTGTGCGGTCACAGCTGGAGAACTATTGTTTGCAGATTTCCTCATTTAAATGTTTTATTTATTTATTTATCAAGGTTGCATTTTAATTTAAACTTAAACTTGGACATTGTTTACAGTTGAAAAATGCCAAATAAAGTAGATTTTAAAAATCAAAAAAATCTCTCTCTCTCTCTCTCTCTCCCATTAACACACAAATGCGCGCGCACACACACACACACACCACTTTACTGACAAATCTACAGCTCCAGCTCGTCTCTCGAGAGCAGATGAACATTTGTTCATCACGTTAACAACACTGAGCTGACTGAACACAGCTGCTACTGCTGCTTGAGGACCTTCGCTACCAGTTTTAGTAGAAAATTAACAAAGCAAAAGTGCCGTTTTTGAAGTATTTAGCATACTAGGCTCACAACCAGAGAAAGGCTAACGATGTATTCCTATACCTCTGTCAGAGCCTCAATTACCCACCTGGACTAAATCAGATCTGTAAATTCTTGCACATTGCATTCTTGCACATTCTCTGTCCACATATTCATAGTATAGCATTTTTTAGCATCAGTATGTATATCATACCCATACTACATATGCCATACATATCATATATTATATCATATATTGCATGTACATATACATATACATCAGTAATTTCTCTAACCATCATCCTGCCACTGCACCTTACTATTCATTTATTTATCTTGCTTTATCTCATGCTTATGTCTAAGACCCCATGTTCTGTTCTGTGTTTCTACTTATTGCTCATACCCAGATATTTTTATTTTATTTACTTTATTTTTATTCTATTGTATTGTATCATATTTGGTTGTACCAGATTGCTGCAACAAAATAATTCTCCTTTGGGGATAATTAAAGTTATTATCTATCTATCTATTTATCTATCTATCTAAACATGCAGCTGACGTCTAATAATAAACAGTAACGTTAATGGTGGAGGTAAGCAGCTTTTTTTTCTTTTCACTATGTCAGACAACCTTTTAAAAGTGTTGTATTTGCTAAATTTTCTGTCTTGTTTTTGTTCCAGCATTTCCCTAATGGAGGGCCCAGCAGAGTTCCCGCATCCTTACCAGGCTACAAGAACTGGGTCTATGGCAGCAAAACGTTCTGGTCCATCTCCCTAACAGATGTATGGAAAACGTGCAATAGGCATAAAGTCATATATTAGTAAATTGAACCGTTTCTATCCCTGAAGTGCTACCAACTAATTTATATTAATTTGTTTATAGAAGGAGATGTGAATCAGTTGTCACAATGGGGGACCAAGAACTCAGAGAAAGAGGTGAGATACCTTTCTTGTCTCATCTGAGTTGAAATATACATCTTGCTGATACGCTGGGACACATCATCAGTGATGTAACCTGGGGTCACTGGGTGTTTTGGGTCTTTCAACATCAGACGCCCTCGCCCAGGCGTCCCGACCGGAGTTGATCTGACTCAGGCCTGTGTCCCTGCAGAATTCTTCCACGGATCAGCCCTCTTGATCCAAAGCCATCTCGTGGCTCTTTCTGCAGCTTCAGTTGCAGATCTGATGGCCACGGGTGAGGCCCAGTGTGAAAGAAATTCTCTGGAGTCCTCAGTGTTTCTCAAATCATGTCTTTACTAAATACTGCATGCATACAGGAGAGACGCTACCACAACCGTCGGGTCTCCAACCATCTCTGCCTGTCTTGAAATCACTTCAGCAGATATACAATCACATCAAAGCATCTTACAAACACAAGGACAAAAGTAACAAAAACACACTACCAAATGTTTATGACCCCAGTGGATGTTATCAGTGTTTTACGACCCCCCAAATGTCACCATTTGCAACCCATGTGACTCCTATCCACAATCCCCCCCAGCAGTCATTCACAGCTTGAATGTTATGTTAATCAACATACAGGGATTTACATCATAGATAAATAAGGTAGGTCAATCTTTGGTTATTTCTCACATTCCCCCCTTTTGACACAAAGTGTCAAATAATTTTTGGGAAATAACACAATATCATCAACTAACTCTTTCTTTGACTACACACTGCAAACATTAGTAGAGGTTAACTTTTAACTCTCCGAATATGACAAGGAAAAATAAAAACAACGAAAAACATAAAAACAAACACAATTCTATTTACACCGTTTCTTCATCTGAGCCACTATATAGGTTTCTTTGCTTTATTTTGCCTAATTCGATGCCATGGATGCCATTTTCTTCTCTCTTCCATGTCCTGGTGTCAGAGGTTACCAGCACTTAACACACCGTCGGAAACAAGTCTTTACCACTGTCTCATTGATTTTCTTGTTTAGCACCATCATCTGCTATGGCATTGTCCTGTGAAAACTGAGCTTTTACAGTCAACGTGAACTCTTCTAACTGTAAACAGGTAAAAGTGTTAGAGACAAAAGGTTAAGGACAAGGGTTTCCTGTAGGAGTGAGAATGCCACAGTTGTTCCCAGAGTGTGAAAGTTATGGACAATATTAAAGCGTATTGTGACTCTGACTCTGTATCATCTGTTGCGCCTAGAAAGAAAACCACAGATTAATACAAATAACTCTGTCACCTTAGCAGAAGAGTTATTTGTCAGTTTAGTTCAAAGGCAAACACAGAAAGAGCAGTTAGACGGATTCCTCGCAGAACAATCTATAAAGAAAAACAGAATAATCGTTAGACACTATGTATCAAACAATGCATCCCATGGTTTTGATCCACTGTTAAACATTTCCATCCAAGAATGGTTCTCCATCTTCAGCTGTTGGATCAAAGGGCCAAAAATTAAGACAGTACAGCGCTACAGGCTGACATTAAACATTAGTGTGACAATGAGTATCATGCAGAACGTGCACACTTATAAAATACAATAGGGTCAGATGTTAGTGTTTGTTAATTGACATAAAACTACTGAAATACAACTATCATGCAAAAATTAAAAAGAAACAATCAGAGCTCGATCAGGTAGGTCATTTTAAGTCGGTAGAGGCTGTTTGCCTCAGCAGTCACAGTCTAAAAAGTCAGTCATTGGCCAAGTTTCTTTATACAGGGTTTGGGAGATCTCCACAAAAACATAAATTAATCCATAAGTGGCAATAGAATTTAATCTATTTATTTATTTATCTATTTTAAAAACCCATCCAGTTCCTATGGATGCAGTCAGGACCCACTTATTATCATTATTAATAATATTATCCTTATTATTATTGTTATATCTAATGCTTCAATTTGCAAAAACAAAAGACGTATGTTTCTGAAAACTTCACCATCACTATGGCAGTTTTTTAAACCAGGTTTTCCCAGAAAACTGTTCCATCAAAATCCAAAAATTCAAATACCATTGAGAGTGAAAGCAAAAAAAAAACAGAATAATGAGTCAGGATTTACAGGGATGCATCAATATTGCATTTTCTAAAAGCAATCATCAGAAACTCAAACTTGTGACATCTATGATGCCTCTTCTAAAATGGGAGGTATATTTGAGATATTCCACAATGACACCTTGTTTTATGAGAGACAGAATGACAGGATCTATGCCTTCAACAGATTCTGGGCTACGTGGATATTGTCTTTTGCATGGTCTGAAAACAGATTTTTGCTGAACAGTAACAGGAATTGCTCCTTTTACATTTCCAAAATCAAATTTATTTTGAGCCCACAATTTCCCAGGTACTTGTTGAAACCAATGCTTCCTCTTCAGTAGTTAATGTCATTAGTGTCACCTCATTTGTGTATGTGAGAATTGATTGACTGCTGCTTTCATGTTTACAGGATAAGATGTGATTTTCATTGATGGGGAGTAACAACTACCATTTGGTCTATTTTGTCAATCTGTCGTCAGTAAAGCTGCCTTAACCCAGGGTCCCAATTTGGTCCATGCTACATCGGATTTTTTTTTTTTGGAATGTGAGGCACAGACCCAGGCATTGAAAACAAGGTCAACTGAGTTTCAGACAGACTTACTGACGCAGCTGCAAACTCTAAACCCACAAAAACTGTATCTATACCTATTGCATCCTTATACCCTCCCACATTCCAGGTATCTTCATAGGTGTAATCTTTAGATTTTTGTGAGAAATGTGACACACACTGCAGATACTTAGGTGTCTCTGTAATCTGTGGTATCATGGACAACAGTTTGTCTATACCCTTTAAATTTAGCCCAAGAATTAGGTCCCAAGAATATTGATAATCACTCCCAGAAACAGAGACAGGATATAGACCAGCTTTGGCACATATCACCTTGATTCCTGTGGAATCACAATGTACATCAATGCCTAGAGCACACACAAGGTCACATGCTAACAAATTAACAGGAGAAGGAATTGATGCTCACCTCTGTAATCTCCAAACCATACAGTCAGTGGCTGAGACAATGGCTCAAAGCCTGGAACCCCTGAAGCTCATATTGTCTTTAACAATTTGCTTGTTTTGGGTGCCTCAGGGAGTAATTAGGATTGGATTACAGAGACTTGTGCTCCCGAATCTACAAGGAATGTCACATTAATACCTTTATGTTTAGTAGCAATGTAGGGGGTGTTTTAGAGTCTTGTGTTAAGTGTATATATTGTTGATATGTGACAACTGGTTTGTCACTATCCTCAACAGTGTCTACATGTGTATATGTGTCTATGTGTTGTATTCTCTGACCTGCCTCCACTGTTTCCTTTGGTTGCGCTACCTGTAGCCCCAGAGACTGTACAGAGAGACCTCTTGATGGTGCGTGTGGCCATGATTCCCCTGGATTTTGTCCTCCTCGCTGGTCGGATGTCATTGTAGGACAATCATATGACAAATGCCCATGGCCCCCGCAATTGTAGCACTGTATCTTGTATCTGTCTCGGCTGTTGGTGTGCTCCTGGAAATCCTGGCTTGGACCCAGTCTACGCCTCCCTCTGATGTTGGGTTGGTGCGGCTTCCATTTCTTTTCAGGATTATATGCCCCACCCTGCTGGTAATACTTAGCTTCCCTAAAAGCTGCTTCTCTTTCCCATTTTTCAAATGCTTGCCAGTCTATTGTTTTTCTTACTTTCTTTCCCTTTTTCTCTTCTAACAACACTCTACACCTTTTCAAACAATCAGTGCTCAATGTGCCTAATATAGGAAAAACTTCTTCAGTCAAATGGTGCCACAGTGGAACATTTTCAACAACACTTTTACCCCATTTCTCTGCCATTAATTTAGAAGGACCCGTAAGAGGATCAGATACTGACTTGAGTTTTCCAGTTTTGTTACCCATGTTGTCTATTGATTCACTTAAACGGATGTGCTTTTCGCTTTCAATGGGCTTATCAATCACTCAGACTATTTCACACACGCTGATCTTCCCATACAAAGATGGTTAGATCTTATCACACATCCACTAACTTCGGATAACCTTTCAGCCAGGTGGTTTGTACAACACCTTCGTTCCGAGCAACGCACCCTTTAATATCCAAACTGGATATTTAGACACTGAAAGTAGTTATCACAAAGTTTAGTTTTCTTACCACAATCATACGCCCATTTTATTGTAGTTGGGAAGCATCCCTACACTCACGCAAATTATATTTGCATTTAAAAAATGTCTACTCCTTTAAATAATTGATTCAGAAATCCTTAATTTTCTCCCTAAATGCTTGTGTATTTTCCAAAAACACTTCTCTCATTTGTTAGGTCGCACCAACCTCTCACAGCACATTATACTCATTTATGTCTATTTTAAGACATCACTTATATACCTTTAAGTGCATATACTGTATATATATTTTTATTAAACTAGTCTACAAAATAAAATTACACAGAAAATATGAAGACGGTCACAATGTCCAAAAGGGACTCATTGGACCTTGATATTCAACCCTAAAGGATTTATAGAATATCAGAACGCAGACCACATTGTCTCGAACTCCACCTTGTCACCACTCACTCCACATTGTCACCTAGGTTACCACGCCTTCTCAGAGCCTCAAAATCACACAGAAAATGAAACTAGTATTCAAAACCAAAGGACATATGAAGACGGTCCTGACCTCCACAAAAAGGACTCGTCAGACCTTATATTCATACCTCTCACAGGAATTACAGAATATCTTGACAGCAGACCACACACAGGTTCTCGAACTGTCGCCTAGGTTTTACACACCTTCTTCTGAGCTTCAAAAAACCCACAAGTAAATGAAGCTTGTCTTCAAAATTACACACGAGATATGATTTAAAAAACACTGTACTCACGTTTAAAATGGATGGAGCGTCCGCTGTCCAGCACCCATTACTGACAATCCTGTCCTCCTTGGCGGAGCGGAATTTTTCCTTACCGGCCTGATCAACGGATCGTACAATCCCATCCTCGTCGCCAAATTGTGAAAGAAATTCTCTGGAGTCCTCAGTGTTTCTCAAATCATGTCTTTACTAAATACTGCATGCATACAGGAGAGACGCTACCACAACCGTCGGGTCTCCAACCATCTCTGCCTGTCTTGAAATCACTTCAGCAGATATACACTCACATCAAAGCATCTTACAAACACAAGGACATCAAAGTAACAAAAACACACTACCTAATGTTTATGACCCCAGTGGATGTTATCAGTGTTTTACGACCCCCCAAATGTCACCATTTGCAACCCATGTGACTCCTATCCACAATCCCTCCCAGCAGTCATTCACAGCTTGAATGTTATGTTAATCAACATACAGGGATTTACATCATAGATAAATAAGGTAGGTCAATCTTTGGTTATTTCTCACACCAGCATGGTGAGGACTTTGCAGAGGGACCGCCCTGCAAATCCTCAGCCTCCCACCTCAGAGGTCCTCCAGCCTTGGCTCCTACACTCCTCCACCAGCTCCTGGTACTTGGCACGCTTCTGCTCATTAGCCTCCTCCATGCGTTCTTCCCAGGGCACTGTCAGTTCCAGGATGATCAATTGTTTGGTGGAATCAGAAACAATGATCATATCTGGTTGGAGCCGTGTTGTTGTTATTCTTGCTGGGATCTTCAGCTGTTTGCCCAGGTCCACTTCTAGCTGCCAGTCTGTGGCGGTAGTGAGGAGACCTGACCTGGCCCTCGCTTGGATAGTGGGCTTCTCTCCAGCTCTGTGGAATCTGATTGGCTGAGGCTTTCTGTGGCCCTTGGTGGTGTTAATGGCCTTGGCTATACTCTCAGCAACCGCCTTCAGCACCTGGTCGTGGCGCAAGCGATAGCGCCCCTCTCCAAGGGCTTTTGGGCAGCTACTGAGGAGGTGTTCCAGGGATCCCCTTCCTGGACACTGGGGGCAGGATGGTGTCTCTGATTTGCCCCAGACATGGAGGTTGGATGGACTGGGTAGGACATCATAAACAGCTTGGACTAGGAACCTGATGTTAAGGGAGTCTGCTCTCCAGATCTTGGGCCAGGTGATCTTCCGTTGCAGAACATTCTCCCATTTAGTCCAAGCTCCCTGTTGTCCCATACCCACCCATCCACGCATGCCCGCACTTCCTGCTGGATGAGGTGTTGCCGCTGTTTTCCCTGGGCTTTGTCACCCTGGGTGATGGGAAATAGCCAATACCTGCGCGCCCTGAGGCTATGGACCCAACCAGTACCTTCTGCCTCAGTCGCACCTCTGCCACTTCCAGAGCCTCGTCTGCCCTCCATTTCCAGCCTGTTCGCACCTGGATGCCAGCCGATGCCACCTTTTCATCCCTGGATTCCCTGTACTGCAGGGCTTCTCGAGTTCTAGTCACCATGAACTCTTCAGTGAGTCCACTGAATGGAAGCTTAAAGGTGTTGCTACTGCCGTACAGGGCAGCACTGCTCAGACTTTGGGGTAGGCCAAGCCATCCTCGCAAGTAGCTGCTGATCTTTCTCTCCATGGCCTCTACAGTTGTAATGGGTACTGCGTATACTAGCAGAGGCCACAGGATGCGGGGCAGGATGAAATGCTGGTAAATCCAGGCCTTGAATCTCCCTGGCAAGCCAGATCTGTTGACGCTTCTCAACCAGCCCTCAAGCTCCTTGCTTGTTCTCTGGATGGATGACGAGTCTTTGAGGCTGCAATCAAAGAGCTTTCCAAGACTCTTGACTGACTGTTCGGTAATGTAGGAGAGTAAGCCTACTTTTGTTATGGCTAAAATATATCAGTTGCTGAATTAATTATGAATTAACTCGACTCGTTAAAATTTAGGATTTATTTTAACTCGAAGTAAGGGCACCACACCAAATTAAGACAGGATGTTTATTAAACTTTGGTGAAGGTTTAATACCTGTTAGTAATTTAAAGTAATTGATTGTTAAATTGTATCAGTCTCATCTTGAACGCGTTAGTTCGTACCACAGCCTTATCAGTGACCAACACTTTCTGCACAGAACGGAAGAAGAATACAGAATAGTGCAACATTGAATAGATAAGTGAAAAAGAGGTTAAATGTGGATATGAAAAAGTCCAGAAAGACCAGAATGATTCTGACCTACGGGCTGACATATAATATTACTGGCGGACCGAAACTGGTTCTAATTAAACTGTCAACAGAACTCGGATCAGAATTTAACTGTCACCAACGTTTAACCAAGAGTTGCATTAAAAGGCCAGCCTTACTTTGCCGTTGATATTATAGTCGCCCTGGCGTCTTACAGTACCGATGCAGGTTCCTAGGTCCGCGTCCAGGTGTTTGGCGGACCTTAGTTCTGGTTCTGTAGACTGGGTCAGCTGTGTGGTTGGTTCGGCGGGCTCGTCTGCTCTCGTCCTGACTTGAATTCAGCTCTTCAGGTGGCCTGCCTCTGGAAGTTGTTTGTGGGTTGACAAATATTCTGACCGGTTCTGAACTAGAGTTTGATGCAATTTGTCGGCCAGACAGAAAGGAAAAGACGGCACGAGGGGTTTTACTATACTTAGGAAAAATAAAAATGTGTCGTAGAAACTTATAAAATTGCGTGTTAAAAATAGATTAATAAACGAAAATACTTAAGTAAGAAAACAACGTCTCTTGCTAACTTTGGGTTAGCAAAGTTAGACAAAAGAACAAAGGGAACGAAGAGGGGAGAAGAGATAAGTGCAGGAGGTGAAGTAACAGCGGGGGGTCAGAGGTGCAGGAGGAAGTTGCAGAGAGTGAGAGAGAGTGAGGGCAAGAGCTGTCCCTCTCTTATCTACGTGGGTATTGAGAAGGCGGCTCTTTCTGACCTAGCCCTCTGGTTCTGAGTGACTTAACTGCTTTTTATGCCGGAATTCTAACAGGGAAGATTAAACTATCTCTGGTTGATTTTACGTTATTAATCTTCTTGATATCCAATTTAACCAAAATCTTTAGGCAGACAGTTTTAACAGATACAGATACTGAGTGACGGGCCTATTATTAAAACACAAACAATATTTCCGGAATTAGATAGAGACTTTGCACTTCTGAAACCACATGAACATAATCACAACAAGATACAAATAATGCATATACATATCTACTCAAAGTTCTGTTGCTTAGATTTTATTAATAAAAGTCCATCTGCCTCCCAGAGACAGCTCCTCCAGTTCGATGTGCGGTCATATTTGACGTTAATTTAGGTTTAAAGGGGGTCCTGAGACCTGGAGTTCTAAGTTTTATTACCCCAAGAGGGTCCGAGGTTGTAAACCCCACCGTATCTCTTATCAAAACAAGCATTTAAATGTCTTATCTACGGCTGTCTTCCTGCGACGCTGAGCAGACAGCCAGACACAAAAACTCCTTGAACAGCATTTTCCTCATGAGGTCCTACAGTAATGGACGGGATGGTGGCTCCAACCAGAGAGAAGCGGTACCTATCTGTCACCTTTCCCTTCTTGAGCACCAGAGATCTTGATTTTACTGGCTTAAAGCTCATCCTTGCCCATGTGATGAGCTTCTCTAGCCCTTGCAGAATCCATCTGCAGCCCGGGACAGATGTGTTGGTGACAGTCAGGTCGTCCATGAACGCTCTTATAGGGGGCTGGCATACTCCAGATTTTGTCAGGGGTCCCCTGCACTCCACCTCTGCTGACTTGACGATCATGTTCATGGCGAGTGCGAACAGGATGACTGAGATTGTGCAGTCTGTTATTATGCCCTTCTCAAGTCGATGCCAGTCCGATGTGCCCGATCCAGCGGTGACTCTTAGCCTGAAGTTGCTGTAATAATCCAGGATAAGGTCTATGACTTTTTTGGGAACGTGATGTTGCAGCAGGGCAACTTCAACCAGCTTGTGAGGTATGGAGCCATAGGCATTGGCTAGGTCCAGCCACAGTACGGTCAAGTCTCCATGAGCCTCTCTGATGAGTTGTGTTACCACTACTGTATGTTCCAGGCATCCAGGCACTCCAGGAATCCCACCCTTCTGAACCGAGGTGTCAATATAACTGTTCTTCAGGAGGAATTCAGTTAGTCGTCGTGACAAGACGCTGAAGAAAATCTTGCCTTCAACGCTTAGTAGCGAGATCGTCCTAAACTGACTGATGTCCTTTGAGTCCTCTTCCTTCGGGATCCACACACCCTCTGCACATCTCCACTGGCCTGCCACTTGTCCCCTGCGCCAAATCACCATCAACAGCTTCCACAGATGACGCAGTAGTTGTGGACAGCGTTTGTACACAGTGTATGGAACACCGCTGGGGCCTGGGGCTGATGCTGAACTGGCTCCCTTCACAACCTCCTGTATTTCAGCCCAGCTGGGTTCCGTCATTACAAACTCCACTGTTGGTGCTTGCGGGCTAATGAGGGTCCTCTGTGGTCCAAGCTCCTGGTCCCTCTCTGGGTCGCTGAGGGTGTTGTGCAGAAAGGTGTTTGCCTCTGCCATTGAGCACATGAGGTTGCCACTCCTTTTGTCTCCAAGCAGCTTCTTAGTGAAGGTGAAGGGGTTGGAGATGAACGCAGCACGTTTCCTTGCTCTCTCCTTTCTTCGCCTTCGGTGCCCTTCTGCACGTCGCAGCGTCATGAGCTTTTTCCTCAGAATATTGCGAAGCTCTGCCAGGGGTTGTTTCTCCTCTTCACCTGCCACCTTGTACTGCTTCTTGAGGCTCCGCAGTTCTTGGCGCAGTTTGTGTATCTGAGTCGCTCGGCGGTTCAGTGTGAATTTGGTCCTGGGGTTCTTGCTCTCACTGAGGCCAAACCTCTCTGCTGCGTAGCTGACTATGATGGATGTCATAGTCTCGAGGCGTCTGTCCAATTCTCCCTTGGTGGTGGTTTCCAAGATATAGCTTACGTCTGTATCGAACTGTGCCCATGTTGCCTGGCTGTTAGATGAAGGCCACTTGATCTGCATCTGATGGAATGACCTGCAGGGGTTCAGAGGCTGAACTGCACTGTGGGGTGCTTCCTGGCTGGGCTCCTCCTGCGTCTCACCAGGACCAGGTCCTGTGCGTTGCAGTATGTTCCCCTGGTCCCTACATATCATCCTGGCAAGATGTATCTTGAGGCCACGTGAGTTCTTGCACACTTTTCCACAGATGCATTGTGCATTCGTAGTCGAGTTTACATTGCCATGTGTCGATGCCGTGTGGTCTGTCCGGGTGAAGCTCTCACCCCCCCCCCCCTCGGGCTCCCCTGGGGGTATAATCTCGTAAATTATTGGCATGCAATTCATGATGCTTGGAAATCATTGCATTCATGAACTCTATAAACTCTCTCTGTGTACAGATCTTTCCTTGTATAAAGTACAAAATCACAGAAACCAAGGCCACTTAACAGCAGCTGTCCTTGGATTTTACAGTAACAGTCATGTGTTTTTGACACTTTGATCTCTTGTCCATTGTTGACTACACAGAAACATTTAATAGTCGTTGCTGCCTCTGTTATTGTCAAGTCCCTTGCTCCAAAAGAGCACTTGATTTCAAGCAGTCCAGTCGCCCCGCTGTCACATATTGTGGCATCTGGTGTTGCACCAAGAAACTCCAGCTCTGGTTGTAGCATCAGGCCAGCTTCATGCCTGTGCAGATCAGGATGTTTCTCCTGGTAGAGTTGTTTTCCCTCATTGGCAGAGCCATAGCTTGTTGCTGTAGAGGTCAAGGGTTTTGGGTAGTATATTGACTGTATGAACTGCACTGTGACCTTCTTCCTTTTCATTATCTTCCCAAAGTTGGAGGCTGTTAGTTTCCCCTCTTGCCCTTTATGCCATCTGTCACAGGCAGCCACTCTTTCCTTATATATATATATATATATATATATATATATATATATATATATATATATATATATATATATATATATATCATCATTGCGGAGACACCAGAGGAGCCAAACACCAGCTCCTGGTTGACAAGACAGTCGCCCAAGACTGCAAGTTCCGGCACACCAACCTGCCTGGATTGATTACCAGAAAGCCTACGATTCAATGCCACACACATGGATCGCAGAATGCTTGAAGTTGTGGAACATCAACAGGACTGTAAGGGCCTTCTTTGCAAACTCAATGGGGATGTGGAAAATCACACTTGAGGCCAATGGTAAGCCACTTTCACAAGTATCCATCAAATGTGGCATCTACCAAGAAGATGCTCTGTCCCCACTGGTGTTCTGCATAGGTCTGAACCCCCTAAGCCAAATAATCAACAAGACTGGCTATGGATATCGCCTCAAGAACGGAGCCACAATCAGTCACCTCCTCTACATGGATGACATCAAGCTGTACGCTAAGAGCGAACAGGACATCGATCCCCTGATCCACACCACCAGGATCTACAGCAATGACATTGGGATGTCATTCGGGTTCAAGAAATGTAGTAGGATGGTGACACGGAGAGGCAGGGTAGTCCACACCGAGGGGGTCCCACTCCCAGAAGGAACAATAGCAGAAGTGGAGGACAGTTACAAGTACCTTGGATACCACAGACAAATGGCAACCTCGAACAGGCAAAGAGGAAAGCGGCAACTGCCAAATACCTCCAGCGAGTAAGACAAGTCCTAAGAAGCCAGCTCAATGTCAAGAACAATTCCCGGGAAATAAACGCCCTGCCAGTGATCAGATATCCTGCAGGAATAATCAGGTGGCCAAAGGACGAGATACAGACCACAGATGTTAAGACCCGGAAGCTCCTCACCATGCATAGCGGGTTCCATCCCAAATCCAGCACCCTGAGACTGTACGCAAGCCGTAAGGAAGGCGGCCAATGGCTAGAGAGGGCTGGCCTACAGGACAGCACTGAGGCACTCATCATGGTTGCACAGGAGCAGGCCCTGTGCACCAGAGCGAGCGATAGAGGCCCAGATATACCACACCAGACAAGACCCAAGGTGTAGGTTGTGCAAAGAGGCACCTGAAACGATCCAACACAAAACCGCAGGGTGCAAGATGCTGGCAGGGAAAGCTTACATGGAATAGCATAACCAAGTGGCTGGCATAGTGTATAGAAACATCTGTGCAGAGTATGGACTGGAAACCCCAAGATCCAAATGGGAAACTCCTCCAAAGGTGGTGGAAAATAAGCGAGCAAGGAGAAGATTTTTTTTTCAAGAAAGAGTAAAATCAATCTGAGGAAAGCCAAAACAAAACTAAAGAAAAAAGAAAACATCCTGCTTACACACTAGTTGACCTTTGCCTCGTACTGTGCTTTTCAGAGTCAGCTATTGTTTGGCCGCAAGTGTTTTTTTTTTGTCTCAACACACTATCTGCTGACCCCTGCCTTTGACCTTTATCAACCCTCATCCTGGGTCATTCTGTAACGATTAATAGTCATATTTATATACTTCCTTTTGAAGACACTCAGTTTTGCTGATTTTTTGACCCGCTAATCTAGATCATTCCACTGACATGACATGGTAAAGGATTTGAATGAAGTTCGTACCTTTCTCTGCCTGAAAATCATTTTCCCTCTCAGATTGTGTCCCTCCTATCTGTCTAAAAATAGTATTTGCAGGTTGTAAGGGAGGCTTTTGTTGGTAGCCTTGTACATCATCCGTACTGTTCGAAATTGTATTAAATTATATAATTTTGGTATTTTTGATTTGATAAATAATTGATGTGCCCTATAGATGGCGTAATGTAGAATTCTAGAAGTTTGTTGTCTTTATAGTGTGTCCCCACACCTCTTTACAGTATTGTAGGTGTGGAGAGACTAGTGCACAATACAACAGATGAAGTGCCTTCTGATTTAGTATTTTTTGTGCCTTCCAAAGTAAGGACCAGCTCCCGGACAGCTTACTTTTTAATTGTCTTATCTATGGCTTCCAACTAAACATGTCATCGATAATCACTCCCAGCACTTTGTTCTCACTAACCCTTTCAATATTCCCTCCATTAACTTGAATGTCAATACACTTGTTGCAGCCTTTTTTCCCATAGAGCATGTATTTAGTTTTCTCTATATTTAGTGAAGCTCGGCCATTTCATTATTGACTGTTTCCACTAATTGGTTCAAATCATCAACAGAACAGAAAATAATAGTATCAGCAGTGAATAATATTAATTTCAGAATATTGGATACTTTGCATATGTCATTTATATATAGTATAAACAGCTTTGGACCCAGAACTGACCCCCGTGGGACCCCACAAACTATGTCCAAGCAAGTTGATGTATTATCCCTTAATTTAACAAATTGAGATCTCTTGTTTAGGTAGCTCTCGACCCATTACAGTGATATACCTCTAACACCATATCTCTCCAGTTTAGCTATCTAAATATCATGGTTGGTGAAAAGGAAGAGAACTTCTCAAAGTTTAAAAATTTTATTGTAAAAACAACAGAAAATAATTTTCCTTTGACCAAGCTGTCTCAACGGGGTCAGAGTTTGCAGTCGTCCTGGCTTTCAGCCAAACGGTTGGTGCAACCCCCGAGCCTGCAAGAGCACAGAGAGAGCCCTCCTCACAAAGCATTTAAACAGCAATAAAGTCATTGAGTTGTTTTGATTGGTTCAGAATGTTGCTGGAGCAGTTCCTGGTTCCTGTTTCCAACTAGGGATGAGTGAGTACAGCATTATCTATATCCATATCCATTTACCGTATGAATTATCCGTATCCGTACTCTGAGAGGGTGGGACCTAACCCGAAAGTGGGTGGGATTTAACCCGGAAGTGGGTCGAGTTGTCTTGAAATGGTCAGGTCTTAAACCAGTATGTTATTTTAAGCATGCAATTGATGAATTGGTTGATCAGAAATAGTTCTATTCACTGCTGATTAGAAAACTATTTCCAGGACAGCATCAGCTTTGAGCTTCAGATCAATGGTTCTGATCACGACAGCAAACAAACTATTTACACAAGTTTACAACAATGAATACAACACATGAATGTATGAATGTAATGAACAAGAGTTTTCATATTCAACATAACTTTCTTTTTTTAACTTTTATTTTTTTATCAGTGTGATTTTTAATTGTGTGTGTGTGTGTGTGTGAGAGAGAGAGAGAGAGAGAGAGAGAGAGAGAGAGAGAGAGATAGAGAGAGGGGGCTCGTCCGGGATCTTCTTGATCCTTTTAAGCAACGGGTTTGATGAGTGTTGGTGTGCAGTGCACACGTCAAGTAGGCTGGTAGTGTTGGTAAAGTTTTGGCTTAAGGCTATTTGAGAAAAAAATGAGTACCTTTGATCTTGAGGGTTTTCTTAGTGATCCTTCTGTGGATCAGATTGATCGCTGCAGAAAAAAAGATTTGTATGCCATTGCGGCACATTTTTCATTTGAAGCATCAGCAAGTCTGCTTAAAGTAGAATTGAAAGAAGCTGTGATACAGATGTTAGTGCACGAAAAAGTGCTTGGTACTGGCAGCGGTGCGACTGCTAGTGAGCCTACTATTTCCCCATCCTTGTCTTCTAGCTCAGAGAAGGAGAGCAGGGAGGAAGAGGTACTTGAGAGAGGGCTGGTTGAGGATGAGCCAGTTCCTGTAGATACCGACTCTAATGTGGAGTTAAAGCCTCCTCTTACTGTGCCCCGATTCTCTCCGTTTTCCTTACCTAGGGTAAGTGATGATGCCCGCCATAGGCTACGCATAGCGCGTTTGCAACTGGAGGCTGAGAAAAAAAATAGAGATGCGGAATACAGTCACAAGTTGGCTATTCGAAAGATGGAGCTAGAGATGGAGGCGGACACCGCCAACAGAAAAATTGAATTAGAGATAGCTGCAGAAAAAGAGGTTAAGCTTAAGCGCCTAGAACTGGAAGCTGTGAGTTTGGCTCAATCACCTGGTCATAGGTCCACACATTCTGATCCCTCCGCGCCTACGAGAGGTTTTGAGGTGAGCAGAAATGTTGTTTTGGTACCTCAATTTCGTGAGGCGGAAGTAGATGTCTATTTTACTGCTTTTGAGCGGGTTGCCACCTCACTGAAATGGCCAAAAGAGGTCTGGTCGATACTGCTTCAGTGTAAACTGACAGGTAAGGCCCAGGAAATTTTAGCTACACTTGTTGAGTTCGCCCGCGAGAAGGAGACCTTGTTTAATCGATGGTGCAAGGCAAGCAACGCGATTAATTTTAACACTCTGTCACAATTGGTTCTCATTGAAGAGTTCAAGAATAGTCTGCCTGATCGTATTGTGACGTATCTCAATGCGCAAAAGGTAGGGACATTAGCGGAGGCTGCTGTGCTTGCCGATGAGTTTGTTTTATCGCACAAACAAACTTTTGTGAGTCCCCGATATGAGAGTAGGTCTTTTACTCCTTCTGCCTCGGCTAGAATGCCGTCTAGTCCTCCACGTCCATTGCCACTCCGCTCCACTGAGGAACGAGAGTGTTTCTATTGTCACCAAACAGGTCACGTAAAGAATGACTGTTTTATGTTAAAACGCAAGCTGTCACAGCCAAGCAAACGACCAAAAGAGGTTTTGTTAGTGCGAACGTTGGTGGGTCCAGTGTCCCTAGCCCCGGAGATGGAGGGTGACAATCTGGAACCCTGTTATGAACCGTTCATGTTGGACGGGTTTCTCTCAGCGCAAATGCGTTGAACCAGTGTCCAGTGCGTATCCTCAGAGATACTGGCGCAGCACAGTCATTTATATTAATGGATGTGTTACCTTTTAGTAATGACTCTTTAAGTGGCTCTAGTGTGCTAGTGCAAGGGATTGAAATGGGGTTTGTGTCTGTGCCTCTCCATGAGATACATTTATCCTGTGACTTAGCAAATAGAGTGTATTTTGCTAGTGTTTACTAGTGTTTGTGAGTGCTTGTGAGTGCTTGGCTCCTTTGTTGGTTTATTGTATTGTACACATTTGTTTAAACCTTATTACTTTAGTTGTTAGCAGCCTACTTTAGTTTTGTCTTTGTTAATTCTTTTGTTGTGCGCACAGGGTCAATAAGGATAGGTAAGATACCCCGGGGTTTACATATTTCATACACGTAGGTTTACCTGTTGTTAATGCCCTAGGTAAGAGTGAGCACCACCCACTGTACTTTTTGGGTGCAAAGCACCTGTCAATGGGTGGGTGGGTTTTGTTATGTTCTTTTATTTGGTGCCACTGACAGTCCTTGTTGATCCCTGTGTTGCCTTTTTGTAAATAAACACTTTATATTGAATTCACCTTTTGTCCTGGATTTTGTGTGACTGCACCCTCACTTGCCCAAACCTGTTGCCCTTATGTTGCGTCCTACTCCGAGCCATCAGGGGGGCGTAACATAAAATTTTTGTGATTTTTAAAATCTACTTTATTTGGAAGTAATTTTCACCCGTACACAATGTACAAGTTAATGTCTAATAAATAATTTTTAAAGAATGCAACCTTGACAAATAAATGAATAAATAAATAATTTACATGAGGCAATTTTCATTTCATTTTTAATTTTAATTTTAACAGTTCTCCAGCTGTGACAGAACACAACACATTTTGGAAACACCAGAGTCCAGGTCACCTGGTCAACAGTCTGGCCTTTAACATAATAACACAGATAGGGACCGACTCCACATGGAGGTTTTTCTCCACCATTCTATTCCTGTTCACATACACCAACATCTTAGCCTGCCCTAAAACAAAGTTTAAAAGCTGGCTCTTGTGTTTGTGCTGGCGGGTATATCTTAAACCACAAATAAAAACCTGCTTACTAAAACTCTCTTTAAAACTGGTAAAAGCAACTTACACTCACAAAACAGTGGAAAATTGTCTCTCCTAAGCCACAGAATGGGCGTTTGTCCTCCATAGATTCCTTTATCATAGACACAAAAGAGTTCACTGCCTTGATGCCATGGAGCGGAGAGACCTCCACTGAGGCATGGATCCCAGGTCCAGCCCTAAAAACGTCCTCCAAGGAGTGCCTGTCCGTCAGAGTCTTTACCAGCAGTTTATAGAGAGCTTTACCCGAGGCCCCCTCCAGGGAGACCCGGTGTGTTGCCTCCAACAAAGGCCCAGAGCAGTCTTTAAAATCCACAGCCAGAAAAGGGTCCTCCATGTCGGGGGAAGAAGAGCCGTCTGTGAATGTTTTAAAAAGCAGTGTGTCTTGACCAGTCAGTTTATTTTTCCAGTGGTCAAGCACTTTTTTAATTACCCTGGTGGATCTCACACCCAACTTATCAGCCAGCCCAGTAGGTTCAAAATCCAGCTGGGGCCCGGCAAGCTCCACCACCTGGCCCAGCGTGGAGACGCCTTCACTCTGCAGCAGCCTGGTCAGTGAGGGTCCTACCCAGCTTGGGTGGTCCAGCACCCCGTACAGGACGGGCTCCTGCAGCAGCCAGTGAAGGGAGTCCCCCTGCTGCTGCCTCTCTTTTTTAAGTAGGTTCCAAACAATAAAAACACTTTCATAAAAACCAGGAAGAGATGATGAAATTACCTTTCCGTCATTCATTAAAAACAAATTAAAATCAAGACCCAGGCTGCTAAATTGTCTCGGTATGCACCGAGATAAAGGTCTCCACAGACTGTCCTCTGGCCCAGTCAGTAACCTTTGAATAAACTGCAGTCTGAAGGCAGGGCCCCTGCTGGCAAGATGGACCAGGCCCTGACCACCCTCCTCCTCATGAAGGAAGAGGACACTCTGTGGGACCCAGTGCATCCTGTCCCAAAAGAAATCAACTAAAACCTGTCGCACCTCTGCCAGGAGAGAAACTACAGGATCAACACAGGGCAGCCGGTGCCATAGGGCGGATGAGACCAGGTTGTTCAGGATCAGGGTGCGACCTCTGAATGACATTTTAGGTAAAAACCATTTCCACCTGAGCCGATCCCCCAGCTCCTCCCCAACTATCAGAGCCTTGCTCTTCTCCCAGTTCACCTTTGCCTAAGAAATAAAACCAAGTATCAGTTAAAACATCAATGTCTCTTTGTGTATTGACCAACACAATAAGGTCATCAGCATACACAGACAGTTTAAAAGACACATCACACTGGGGGAAACACACACGGTTCAGATTGTTCCTAAGTTTATGGAGCAGAGGCTCGATGGCCAGAGAGTACAACATCCCAGAGAGAGAGCAGCCCTGCCTCACCCCTCTTTGGACGCCAAATGGAGCACTCAGCCCGCCATTTATTTATTATTATTATATTTATCTTCAGGACACTCGCAATGTCACTATAGAGAACCCAGATCATGGCTATAAAGCCTTGGTTGAACCCAAAGGCAGCCGGAGTCTGCCATAAATACTGGTGTTCAACCTGGTCAGAAGCCTTTTCCTGGTCTATGGAAATAAGACCAGTTTATACAGCCAATGAACTGGAGAGGTCCAAAACATCTCGAATTAAAGTGACATTATTACTTTTGAGCCTGCTGGGCACACAGTAAGTCTAGTCAGGGTGGATGACAGACACCATCACCTCCAGTCTCAGGGCTAGAGCTTTGGACAGGATTTTAGAATCTGTGCACAGCAGCGAGACCGGCTCCAGTTCTTCAGGTCTGGTAGGTCTCCCTTCATTGGGGAGCAGGGTGATGACGGCCCTCCTGCAGCTCAGAGGGAGTCGTCCAGTCAGGAGACTTTGGTTCAGCGCCTCCAGCAGGTCCTGTCCTATAATGGACCAAAAAGACTTGTAAAAGTCGACAGGAAAGCCATCCATCCTGGGAGCTCTGCCATTGTGCATGCTGGTCAGTGCAGTAAGAAGCTCCGGTAGAGTCATCTCTGCTGCCAGCTGGGAGTTTTGGTCAGTGTTGACCTGGGGGAGACCACTGAGGAAGCTGTTGTGCACTTCTAGATTATTTGTCCACTCACTCTTAAAGAGGTCTCTGTAGAAAACGGCAGCAAACCTGATCTCAGAAGAGTCTGAGACTTAAGAGCTGTCACCCGTGCGTAAATGTTGTCCATCTGCCAGATGTTCATGAGGCGAGATCTGACCAGAGCTCCCTGTGCTGAGAAGCCCAGCAGGTTAGCTATGGCCGATTGTTTTAACTTGAGGGAGTCTAAATGCGCTCGATCTCCTGTAGAAGCTGCTAAAGACTGCAGTTCTCCTACCTGTCTCTCCTGATCCTTCATTGACCGGGTTAAGTCTCTCGTGACAAAATTGTTTGATTTGGGTTTTCCCAAAATCTCACCACTGCTGAATGCTGGGGAAGGCAGGCCTGCTCTCTCTGTGGGAAAACCAAAAGATCTTAAAAGCAGTTCTAAAAGCCTGGTCTTTTAAAACGATTGTGTTAAAATGCCAATAGAAGCTCTTTAAATGAACATTTTTAATAAAATCAGAGCAGGAGACAAGACAGTGATCAGTAAAATCCGCAGGCTGAATAAAACACCTTTTAAAAATATTAAAATGGTGTTTAAAACAATGGAGGTGGTCCAGTCTGGCCAAAGATAAAAGGTTTCCCCTTGTGTGACTCCAGGTGTACTGTCTGTGATTACTGTTAAAAACCCTCCACAGGTCAGACAGCTCGTGCTCTTCTATCAGCTGTCTGATCTTGTGGGATGAAGCAGGGTGTGGTTCTGGATGATTCCTGTCTAAGGTTGGATGCTTTGGGGGTTACTTTGTCTTTGAGCACTTCTTCAGACTGCCCAGACTTCCTGGTGAGAGGCCGAGCGGACTGAATGAACAGTCTGAGGTCATCAAAATGGTCCTCCACTCCCATAAGTCTGGCACCTTTTGTGATCTCTAAAAACTTTATAATCTCTTCAGGAGAATATAGATCATGAGTGTGCTACTCCTCCTGAGTGAGGCAGAAGTCACTCTCTGACTCTGCTGCAGCTTTCACCTCTTTCACGACTCTCCTGTTCTTTGATGGTGACTCTACAGACTCACGATTTTCCTCTTTTGAGAGATTTTTAAAATTTCCTCATCAGACATGTCTTCATTTGTTAACTCAAGATTCATTGATTCATTTTCATTTTCACTGTTCTCATTACAACTGACAGTTTGTTTGTATTTCTGAGGCATTTTCTGTTTTCCTGTTTCGGGCTGTTCATGTGACTCAAATCGAGCGCCTGAAACACTCACAAGGTCGACCACGACCCCCGAAGGCTCAGTAGAAATGCCAGCGGGCATCAGGGCAACCACCAGAGCCACCGCAGACAGCTGAGCGCCTCCTGGCTCCCCGGTGCTGCATCCCCAGATGCCTGTCGGGGCTCCCCGTCCGCAGCGGCTGGCCACCACCCTGCCCCTCCGGCCGGGCAGGAGCGGACTTAATGCCCCTCCGCTCCGCAACCAAAACACTTCATGGTCTCCAATGAAGCAAAGATCATATAATTAAAACCCTCCACTTTAAAAGGGAAGGACAGGTTGAGATCACTCGCGGGTCTTTGAGAAATCATGTACACCTGACTCTATAGATTTTGTGAACAAAGTCAGAGACTTAAAAATGGATCCAGATGAAACCATGGTATCCTACGACGTGATTTCCTTGTTCACCTGTATTCCAACCATGGTAGCTTTGGCAACAGTAAGAGACCTGTCACAACATGCTTCAGCTGCGGGGACTTGCAGCCCAAAGACCCCATTTTTATCGGAGCGACCAGCTGGCCATATCGAGACAACTCTTTAGCCAGCACTTCATTCTTATGAACGGCGGAGCATTGAAGATTGTTACCTTTAGGAGGAGTGAAGGTGTCGTGTAACACTACACCGCTCTCCACCACTTCACCAACTTTAGCGGTACTGTCCAGGAAGTTAACAATCGGTCCATTCATGCGGGAGACTTAATGCTGCCATACCCCACCACCTCTCCCACCGCTAACCCTGCCTCCTCCACAGAGCACTGCACCGCCGGGATCAGTTTGACAACATGACGCCAACTCAGCCTCTCAAACTCTGCCGCCTCAACCACCACCAAAACACCAAACACGACAAAAAACACCTCTAATTAAAGACAAACTGTAAACACATAAACACACCAAAAAAAGAAAGAAGAAAGTTAGAAAAACTCACTCAAAACCGCTGAAAAGTTCAGCACACACCATGCTCTCAGCACTCAGTCCTCCAGTCACTCAGAAAGAGAGAGAGAGAGAGAACAGCTGACGGTTTTTGTGTGTGTGTGTGTGTGTGTGTGCAGCTTAATTAATTTGTAATATTCATACCTCTACTAACTTTATTTTTTATGGAATACAGCAAGAAAGTGTCAGACACTCCTCCGCCCCCTGGTCACACGGTTCCTCCAATGAACCACTAGCTCCTGTAGAAAGAACACTCCCTACTGTAGCTGCACTTCCTGGGGGGCTGACCCTCTCCTATCTGACTGCACTGGAGCTTTTCTGCAACACCCTTTTATTATGCCATCTATGTAAAGCTGATAATAATGTGAAAGCATGCTAAATCATTTTTATTTAACTTCTATACACAGCAAGTTATAACAAAACTTCAATTATATTGTGACAAAAACACTTCATGTATAAAAATCGCCACAGAATCAATACAGTAAACTCAGGACCTTCTGCTAGTCTCAGATACAGGAAATGACTGCGAGCTGAACCATCACGCTTCTAGTCTCTGGTTGAGTTAAATTATACAAAAGCCAGGAAGTTGCTGTTCAAAACTCTGAAAGCATGATTGTCTCACATGGGTGCGGATCCAAATTTCTGAAAAACAGGAATTGTCCCCTCCAATAAAAAGACCCCAAATTATTCAAAATTGAACAAAAGTATTTTCAGTCTTCTCATTCTTCACATTTTAGATTCACATCTAAAAAGAAATGATTGAAATGGTGGAACAAATATTGTTTGACAAATATATTTCTGACTCCACATTCATCTCTGCTCTCCTCCACTACAACACAAATTAACTGGTAGTTTCTTACACAGACGCTGAGGATCAGCAGGCTTTAAAAAAAGGGCTTCATATTTTCATATTTATCCATATCAATGAATCATGCATAAAGTAGTCCCATACACTGAGGGAAAAGGAAGATGGTGATAAGAACCGGGGCTGAGTAGACATAACATGTCTGAGACCCTTAAAATGATGATTTACTAATATAACAGATCAGTAAAATGATTTACTAACATAACAGTCAGGTAAAATGATGATTTACTAATATAACAGTTAAGTAAAATGATGATTTACTAATGTAACAGTTCAGTAAAGTGTTACTCTGTTGGCTGTTTAAGACAAATATACAAGAAAGGTAAACACAGTCAATGATTCCATGTGCAGTACTTTTTGAATGATATGATTGTTCCCTCCAATCCTGACATCGGATCTACACCCTTGGTCTCCCAGATCTTGGAACTTCATCAACAGTACAATCAAAAGACTTAATTTAAAGAGATCAAATACATTTATTGACATTACATTACATACATTAATGTTAAGAAATGTCTGAGTCTGTGACTCCATCGTGACACTGTAACTGGTGAAGAGATGAAGCCGGGCTTCTGATGAGCTCAGTGGAAGAAACCCTGGTCCCTGGATGTGATGAGAACTGCAGGTCATGTTGATATTGCACTGAAATGACAACTGACAGCAGCAGAGCAAGGAGCAGTTTTAATGTTTGACAGCAATGATATGTTTGGCTCTGGGAGATCGTTTCAGAAACGGACTGGTTTAACTGAAAGAGTCATCAGTCATCTGAGTGAGTAAAAGCCCATGAGAGAGAGAGAGAGAGAGAGAGAGAGAGAGAGAGAGAGAGAGAGAGAGAGAGAGAGAGAGAGAGAGAGAGTCCCAATTCCAAATGAATTGAACAGCCCGTTCAGTGATTGCTGTTTGTGTGTATTTTAGTTAAAGAAAACGTAATATTCTTACCTAGAAGGCAAACAATTGTTTACCTTTTTGCCAAAAAGATATATAAACACCTAAATGCAGCAATGTCTCTCCTACTGTTTCAAAGTCTCACTTCCCTTTGATTTAAGATTGTTACAGTAATTCCTAAACAAGCTGCCTCATTATTTCAGTTTTTGCATGATTGCATGACATGTCCTTAAGAATATCTGATTAAAAAAAATCTAATTATTAGGCTATAGATCTGATACAATCTAAAAGAAATAGAAAAAATAATTGAACCGAACCGAAAACTGTGACGCCAAAACCGTGATATGAACCGAACAGTGGATTTTGTGAACCGTTCCACCCCTAATATATATAAAATGTATATCATAAGTCACAGAAGTTGGAAGACAACAAGGTCTTTTTTTCCTGAACTTATTATTACTTATTATTATTACTATTATAGTAATTCCTTATAAACAGTCAAACACAATGTAGAACATTATAGTATATTTCTAACACAGCATAACAACTATAATATTAATATATTTCAAAATAAAGATGTGTCTATATTTCCCTACTCCATAAATAAATCACTCTAATTGAATCAATAAATCAATAATAAATTATTTCACAATATTTTTTTTATGTCAAATTTGATATTCAAGAAGGGATTAGCAATGGTGGTGACACCAAACATCCTGACACCAATTCAGAGAAGTTGGCTTAAGTAGCAATAAAAGTCCAATTAGAATATTGGCGGAGTTTGATTTTACCACACCATCCTACATCATATACGCCGGAGGTCTGACGTGAGCTCTGAGGCAGACTGGCACCGCAGACGTCCTGCCTCCTGGAAGCATTGAGACTAACCCATCATTATGGCACTCTGCTGTCAGAAGCCACTCAAGCTCCAGAGAACTATGCGCGCTGCAGAGCAGGTCTGAGTCTTCCCCACAGTCCAAACGCTACCATCAGCAGAGGCTCTGAGAAGCCAAGCCTTTGTCTCCCAGAATACAGTTCTCTAAATGCTGCAGGACACTCTCTAAACTCGTCACACAGTGAGCATGAATTATCCATCATGAATGCATAACACCCAGCTGGAATAGGTTGAACAGGTCTCCTAGAAAACACTAACTTGGTGACTTTCAGGCATCTAGACAGATTAAGGCTAGATTTGATAGAAAAGTAAAATACTTGTGGACATCTGGGTACCCACGATATAATATCTACTTAGATAGATGTTAAAGGGACCTGGATGCTTTAAAGACTAAAACTTAATAAATACAGATGGAATGGTTATAACCTACCAGTGGTGGAGGAAACATTCAGATCTTTGATTTAGTTAAAAAGTATATATACCCCATTACATGTGAAAACCCTGAATACGAATGTTACTTAGGTAAGTATTACTAACAAACTTTAATTAATGTAGCAAAAGTAGAATTCCTTTTACAGAAAAATACAATATTAAATAAAGCTGTATTAAACAAGCTTATTGTGTTTTATTTAAAATCTAATTAAAGTAGAGTGACAATCACTGTCAAATGAATGCAGTGAAGTAAAACGTACATGTCTCTCTGAACTGTATACAGTAAGTGGAATAAAATATATATAAAGTAAAAGTATCTGAGATTTGTACTTAATTACAGGCTATTCCACCACTGAACCTAGACATCGGGAAAAAAGGTCAGCAGCACAACAAAGTTAAATATGTAACATAGTCGACATCTGAAGAACTTAAACCTCTGAAACAATGCAGGGTTTAGCCGTTGATATAACCCTCAATCTACCAGTTAGTGGATGACAAGCTTTACCTCTAGAGCCACAGCTGTCCCGCAGAGAGTATGTGCTCATGTAACTCTGATGCTCAAGGTAATATGCTCAAATCACTCATGGCTGAAGTTATGTGGAATCATTCATTCATGAATTCATTCTGTTAGGTCTAGGCATAGGAGGACTGAAATGCAGTCAGGGTACGATAAATGCAGGCGTTGATTCCTCGACAAGGTTGTGGTAATGGCTAGAGGTACATGAACAAACGAAATACTTTGGCAACAAGACAGGAGGACTATATACACATGAGGGAGGATGACACAGGTGGACACAATCAGGTAATCAGGGAACACAGCAGACTGGTGACACAGGAGGAAGGGCAAGTGACCTGAAACGAGAGGAAGATTAATCTTTCAAAATAAATCATGAATTTCACAAGACAAAAAACCCGAGACAGGACACCTCTCACCGCGGTGTGACAGTACCCCCCCCCCCCCCCCCCCCTCTAGGGCCAACACCTGAAGGCCCAGGCTGTTCAGGATGCTCCCCGTCGAAGTCCTCAATAAGGGTGGGGTCGACAAAGTGGCAGGATGGAACCCACTGTCTCTCCTAGGGTGGTGGTGTGGACGTGGTGTCTGGGACCAAGGTGCTTTCCATGGCTGGCTTTATTTGACTCACATGGAAGGCGGGGTGAAATACGGAGGGACCGGTTTCGACCAGACCGCCAACTGGAACTCGAGAACGGGTAACGACTGGACCGCCAACTGCAACAGGTGTCGACTGGACCGTTGACTGGATCAGGTGTCGACTGGATCAGGTGTCGACTGGACCGCTGACTGGAACTCGGGAACAGGTGTCGACCGGACCGCCACCTGGAACTCAGAAACAGGTGTTGTCGACCGGACCACCGACTGGAACTTGCGAGACAGGGAGGCCCGTGACGAAGTCCACAGAGATATCTGACCATGGCCTTGAAGGGATGGGGAGCGGTTGGAGAAGACTCATGCAGAACGTGGACGACATCTTATTCCGGGCACAGACCGAACACGCAGAAGTACTCCCGGACCTCCGACTCCATGGATGGCCACCCAGACCGCCGGGAGATCACAAACATTGTTCTTTTTACTCCGGGATGACATGAAAGCAGTGAGTTGTGAGCCCAATGAATCACCTGTGGACGCTGCTCAGTGGGGACATACCATCGATTATTGGGGCATCCCCTCGGTGGTGGGGCCACACAGTTTACCTCTGTTTCTATTGGCCAAGTTACCCCTCCTACCACACAGTTCAGTGGAAGGATGAGCTCAGGTTGCTTGGCCTCAGACTCGGGGTCGAATAGTCGTGACAGGACATCTGGCTTGACGTTGTAGGACCCCGGCCTGTAGGAGAGAGAAAAGGAAAAAAGGTTAACGAAAAGCGCCCTCCTGGCTTGGGGGGAGTTGAGTCTCTTAGCTTTCTTAATATATTCTAAGTTCTTACGGTCAGTCAAAACAATAAATGGATGTTTGACCCCCTCAAGCCAATGCCTCCACTCCTCCAAGGCGAGCTTCACCACCAGCAACTCCCGATTGCCGACATCATAGTTTCTTTCTGCTTTGGACAGTCGCCGCGACAGACTCCTACTCCTTCTTTGGAGTTGTCCACCTCCATCACAAATTGGCACTGTGGGTCAGGCATGGTGAGGATGGAAGCCGAGGTGAAGCCGTTCTTAAGCGTCTAGAAGGCCTTCTCTGCTTCTGGAGACCAGCGGAACCGCAACTGTGAGAAGGTAAGAGCGTGAAGAGGAGAGGCCATAGCGCTGAAGCCTCTGATGAACTGCCTGTAAAAGTTAACAAATCCCAAGAATTGCTGAACTTTCTTGCGGCTGTCAGGTGTAGGCCAATCTGCCACAGCGCTAACTTTAGCCAAATCCATCTGCACTCTTCCAGGTGCTACAATGGAGCTCAGGAAGGAGACGGCGTCAACATGAAACACACTCTTTTCAGCTTCAACATACAGGTCATTGTCCAAGAGTCTCTTCAAAACCTGGTTTACATGGTCCTGGTGAGTGTCACGGTCGGGAGAATAGATCAGAATATCGCCAAGGTAAACGTACATGAAAAGGTCAAGGAAGTCTCTTAGACCGTCATTTATCATGGCTTTGAACACAGCGGGGGCATTGTTAAGTCCAAAAGACCCTGTATTCATAGTGACCGCTGGGTATGTTGAATCCGGTCTTCCACTCGTCACCCTCTGTAATTTGGATCAGATGATAAGTGTTGCGCAGGTCCAACTTGGGGAATACTTGGCCTTTTGAAACTGGTCAAAAACAGTAATCGACTTGAATGGACTTTACTACGAGAGGTGCTGGTACCAGGGCCAGTAGGTAAGTCTTTTAAAACACTCTTTTTATAAACTCTGGGTTCACTAACTACATTGTTGGTGCTTCGTTGTATGCTACTGCGGCGGTTTGATGTTATTTTGAGCAGTGTTAGTGGTTAAAAAAAGTGTTTTAATGCCTTCACCATACTGCCCTGAGCTAATCAGTGTCACGGCCGGCTGTTAGTGGCTGTTAGCGACTGCCCAGAATACCTCTTTTTGTAGTTACATGAAAGAAAACGTGTCTTGATGGCTTATTTGATGAGTGTATTTGCTGAAAAAGACCATGGGATTATTTTGTGCCGGAATTTCACTTTAAGTGAGAAAGAGAGAGAGTTTATGTGAGAAATGGAAATTTTGGGTGAAATGATGACTTGACCTGATGCCTGATTTTGGTAAAACTGCTGCCTATATCATCAAGCGCCTATAGAACGTAGTTAGACTAGCCCAGATGCAGTAATTAATGCTATCCATGCTAGCTGTGCCATCTTGGCATACAAGGTGCTTGTTGCAGAGAATAATTGGTATGTTAATGTTAATTGGTCTGTGAATGTTCTCATTTGTCCAGATCATGCATTGAACTGATCCTCCTGATTTTCTTGCGGGGGTATCAGAGACAGTCAGATAGAGTACATCCAAAGGACAGAACACCACACACCCACAAAAGCAATCTGGTTTATGCTGTTCAATGCAAAGAGGAATGCAAAGATCTCTACATTGGAGATACAAAACAACCACTGCATAAACGCATGCCCTAACACAGGAGAGCTAACTCCTCAGGCCTGGACTCTGCTGTCCACGTACATCTCAAGGAGAAAGTCTAGTCGTTTGATGACAACAATGTCCACATCCTGGACGGAGAGGACAGACAGTTTGAAAGAGGAGTAAAATAAGCTGTCTATGTAAAAGTACAGAAACCATCGCTAAGCAGAGGAGGATGTCTGAGACACCACTTATCTACAATTTACAATGCTGCCCTTTCATCACTTCCCAGGAGATTCAACAATCTAACCTCAAAGAACAACTGTTCACGAATGGCCTCCTGTGACTCCAACGGCTGTCGTTATGACCCAATAGAGCACTAACGAAGCCGAAACCTCCTTCCCACCTACGACTGTCACTCTAACGACGGTCGTTGGCACTTGGAGCACAAAGGGTTCCAGTGACATCAGCCTTGTGAGAGGTTAAATACCTGGATCTCCAGACCAGATAGTTAGACCAGTCACAGCCTGGTCAGTTGTATACATTAACGGATGAAGCCTCTTGGATGAGAGGTGAAACGTCTTCCTAGACAAATAACCAAGTCCAGTTTGCTCTTAAGTGAAATTTATTTGGGGTATTGTTGTGGGGAAATTAGTCAATGAGAGTCAATCAAGAAAGATGAAGAAACAATAAGATCGTCTTTCTCCGTTTGAGTTTATTCTAAATCATTTCCTTGCAAAGAAGCTGTTCTTCCAGACGCCTGCACAAACAGCTCCCGTCTCGAAGAGTGCAAGGTCAGATTCTGTGGAGTTTAAAATACAGATAGTGCAATCAGCCCAGCTGGCATGACTTCACAGAGCCAAAGGGCAACTTGTCCTGTGCTTTGAGTTACACAGAGTCATAAATTTACTGTATAAGTTACACAGTCATAATTATAAATTTCAGTCACAGTATGCAACTCAGTGCACATGTACATTATGACTTTTCAACACAATGTAAGTCTTAATGGCATGATATACCATATTTAATATTATAATTATTTTCTTTAAACCATAAATAAGTCATAGAGTGTGGTCTCGACCTACTCTATATGTAAAGTGTCTTGAGATTACTTTTGTCATGATTTAGCACTATAAATAAAATTGAATTGAAATAGACTTTTTATTTCAGTATATTCATAGCAATAATCTCATAATTATGATATTTTTTTATCTCAAAAGTATTTAATTAGCAAGGCTAAAGTTTAACTTTTTTATATTTGCAGGATTGTAATCAAGGGCACCAACAACATGTCTGTTTGATTTTAACAATGATGAAACTTTTAACTGCAATATTGGTTTGACAAACTTTGAAAAAAACTTCATGTATGATTGATGTCATGATTCAAAAATAATTTATGAGGAAGATTTATGCGATAAGAGATTTTCACAATGTAGCCCAAATACATCCAGAGTGCATTTAAGGTCAGTTGTATACTTATATTAAAGATTTTAGTTGTGTCCTCTGCTGTCAATGTACCTGGACTATTTTACTGTCAGAAGATAGCTTTTTTAAAATGAGGGTTATTTATATCACAAGGTCATATTCAGTCTAAAAGTGAGAAATCCACACAATAGTGGATTCCTTTAGGTTAAGTAAGACACTGAAGCCTCACCAACCCCAGGGTTTCTGCTCTGTGATGACACTAACCTCCCCGTGGAGATGTTACAGTGGAAAAGGTCACTTGCAATGCAGTGAGCAATAACAAATCACTCTATTAAAGTCCAGTCATTCACAATTGCATTTTTCATAAAGTAAAAAGAACAGACAAAATAGAGGCAGCAGAGGCCAAAATTTCCTGACCTTTATGGGTTAAGATCCAAATACACTATATTTTACATTTCCAACAAGTCAACCAACAGCATCTTTGTTAAACCCTTTTTAATTTTAATGTCAATAAAAATCCAATGTGTGTTGTTTGGGAATGCATAACACATTTTTTAGAATATTTATATGAAAAAGGAGAACCAACTACAAACTACTACCCTGAAATGTATACCTCTTACACAATAAAGTAATGAAATATATAAAATGTAGACATAACAAACTAAATTCAGAAAATATAAAATTATTGTAAATAATATAAAACAAATAATTTTATACTTTATATTTTAATTGCTTTTTAAAATTGTCTTGAGTATCCTAAATGTGCAATTTATTTTGGAACTCCACAGTGGTGAATTTTTTCAATCTTGTACATATACATCTTCCAATTTTTCTCCTAGTCCCAGCAACATTTTGACATTATTGACATTGTAACCGGTACCTGCTTTTATAATAACAACATTCAGCAGAATGCAATGAACTTTTTGGCTAGTGAAGCTTGAACATAGTTGAATATGATATGACTGAAAAGAAAACTGATGATGAATAAATCAATGTCTTTTACTATACAAACAAATCTAGATGCTTATGTGTGCATTCAGAGGTCAAGCGAAATGCGAAAGTGCTGTGCTCTTTGGGCCAGTTCCTTTGCAAACTCTTGGGCCTCATGCAGAGCTTGCTTATCCGGGAAGTGAAGCGCTGCCTTCTTGGTGGCCACAGCCAGCTGCTTTAGGAGAGCACACAGGTGGTTGCTCTTACACAAGAGGCTCTGGGTGGACCCTCCGCGTTGGGCCTCCCTGCACAGGGTGTCCACCAGTCTCTGGCCAACCATGATCACTAACTTACTGTGTGAGATGAATTTCTCCGGTGACTGGCCATCCTGAAGGCTACCCACAAATCCCCTGATGGCCTTTTGGAGAGCGCCAAAGTAAAGCCGGCAATGCTCTGACAGGGAAAGTTGTCGATGGTCTTTTGTGCCACTGCCGGACTCAGAGGAGTGACGCTTGTTATCACCCTATGAAGTGGTGAAAAACAACATAGAAGATGAAGATGGCCTCATATTATGCCTTAGGACTAGTGTTTCATGTCTTTTTTCTGACTATGAGGAAAGTATTAAATCCTGGACTGTGACATTGAAGATAAAAAAGGTGTTTTTGTCAAATTCATTGAAGGTATACTTTGCTAATTTTAAACTAGCTCTGTGTCATGTTAATTAGGGAAGTGTGTGTAGATCAGTGGTATTTGGCTTTCCTCTGTTGTATAATTTCAAGGAGCTCCACTTGCAAAGGCGAGTAGAGGAGGTCTGCTGAGATCTGGCGAGTGATGCGAAACACGTAGTTTGATGACAGAGCTGGTTTAAAATTGGTAAAGTATCCCTTGCAGAAGGAACAAATCTCTTGTTTTAATACCAAGACGCCACCATGACTTTTTGGCTGATCCAATACGGAAGTGCCAAAAACTGCAGTTCCCTGAGTAGCCACTGGTTTGCACAATAGAGCAGTTTCTCATTGACCCCCATTTTAAACAGGCCGCTTTCACAGCATAATTAAACCTATTTAAGGCCTGGTACAAAAAAACATTATAGACTGTATGTTTAGGTCATATCTCCATGACAACACTGAGGGAGGTGAATTGATTGTACCAGGCTAGTTTTTATTTTATTTGAGATTAAAGTTTATGAATAATAGGGGCGCGCCTCTTGAGTGACAGCTAGCCACTGGCCCTCACTTCTCCTCAGAGGTATACGGCAGCCAGATGGACGCATCTCCCTCCCCCCAACATCATGACTCCCGTAGACGAGGACGATTGGATCAAGTTGAGAGAACAGACCTCGAAGGAGAGGCTAGATCCATTTTTTATACAGTCTATGTGTCACTGGCGGACATGTCTGTATGTTGGAGGAATATGTAAAATGGAGGAAGGTTTTGTATTTTGTTTGTTTTTAACTGTGCTTTAACTGTGCTGTTTTTTAATGGGATATGGATCCACTGGGTCTTAAATAAAGGAAAACTAACTAATTATCTCTATGGTTGATATATGCTACTCACCTGTGCCTTGTTAGAGACTGATGTGACATTTTCTTTTGGTTCTTTCTGCTGCTTTTCAAAATCATTCTTAGTCTGAGGAAAAGTCAAAAGAAAATTTGTATGCAAACTCACGTATACTTTGGATTTTCTGTGGCTCATTGTTCAGTTACCATAGTAACCCATTTTATTTATGAGGATATAGAAGATTAGAAGTTTTTACCTGTAGTTCTACATAGTCGTTGTCATCCTCCACTAAGTCCCCTCCTTGTTCACTTCCATCAGGACTTTTCTTTGTCTCTGGAGCATTCTGAAGGGCTCTGAACATGAGCTTTCCATTGGCATTGATTATGGACACCAGTCGCTTGACATCCTCTGGAACAGTGCGTGCCACCATAACGAAGCGCTCCAGTTGGTCAGGTTTCTGGACCTGCCCAGGGTTCTGACAGAGCTTATTTAGTGGCCAGCCAGCCATGTTCAGAGCACTTACTGTTTGTTGTAGAATCACACCTGAGTCTTCTATAATGGAAAGTTGTTTATAGAGCCTTGTCTGAAGGTTGACATCGGTCAAATGGCGGGCATTTCCCTTAATGTCCAGGGCAAAGTTTAGAAAGCACATCAGAGAACATGCAATCCCCTCTGATGCTTCTTTGATCTCCTTCAGGTGTTTCTCCAGATGTTCCTTGCTCCTCCAATGACTGCTGACAAACTCCATGAGACAGGGGACGTTTCTGCATATGGACTCTTGCAGGTCTAGAAGCCTGCGGCAGGCCTCATCCTGGCTGAGTGTCACTTCTCGCAGAGGCTCTGGAGATGAACCTAAGCTCAGAGCCAGAGAGTCACAGGAGCTTGTGGAGGAGCTGGAGGCTGTGCTGATTCTTTGACTGTCTGCTGCAGAAAGACGTAGCGTTCTACTTCGCTTATCGTCCTCTTGCACCAGTGACTCCCCACCTTCAGGAAGGTCACGGAAAGATGTACAGGCCAGGAAGTTCCTCATTCGCTGTAGACACACCTTTTTGAGTTCTAGAGCATTGCTTGAGTCACCCCTGCACTCTAGGGGTATATGATCACTGGAGGGATCACTGAGAACCCGAGTCAGGGGTTCCTCCAGGGGTGGAACCGCATATATTGACTCCTCTAGAAGTATCTGAGTTGGGGGCTTGTCATAAATTGGGACCCTTGGCAGCACTTTGGGTGGACTTGGGATGTCAAGTGAAGTGGGTTTTGGTACATCATAAAGCAAGGGAGTTGGACTGCCTCTTTGAATGGGCCAAGCATGTGCTGGAAGTGTGTCATAGAGTTGTTTACAAATGGCTTTGGAGGGCATAGTATCATTTTGTTTCTCAGGACCCACTGGCACATCATAAATCCACTCAGGCTTGTGGGGGCTGGTAAGAGTACTGTATCCAATCATCATTTTCTGTTGGGTTGCTGCGGTTGAGGGAATAGGGATGTCATAATTTGGGTCCTGAGGCAAAGGTGGTGGAACTGCATACACCTGTGCGAAGGACAAATGTGTCTATATATTACATTCATGCAGACAGAAAATACCATAAAGGTTGAGCTTTATTAAAAGCTATATCTTTTGTTTTTTAAGATTATTTTTTGGCAGATTTACAAGTCTTTTATTACATGAAGTAGGACAGACATGAAATGGTGTATGAGAGAGGGGGAGACATGCAGCAAAAGGCTGCAGGTCGGAGTCAAACCTGTGGCTGCTGCCTCAAGGACCTTCAGTCTCTTTACATGGGGCGACTGCTCTAACCACTATGCCACCCGCCGCCCAAAAAACTATATCTTTTAGAAAATAATACACCCACAGGGCACTTTGAGGGGTACAGAATGAAAGTATTGCTTTTTCATAAAATAAAAAAAATTAGTCTGAATTAATATTTAAACATATTTTTGACGGGTTTGACAATGACTTTCTGTCAAGCTCTGTTTCCATGGTACCAGCCAATAGCGTTGGGCATTGTGGGTTGCCAGGGTTGTCTGTTGTTGGGTGCAGCTACTGTAGGCTGGCACTGGGTGAAATGGAGTTTGCCAATCCTGCAGCTGCTTCGGAGCCTCAGTGAAGGGGGCGTTATTTGTCCCAACAGCTGAGTGACCGGAGACAGGCAGTAACCAGAGTCAATATAGGCCAAGCATTCACTCCATGGACTGAGATAAAGGAGTTCAACGGCATTAAAACGCACGCCCAAATGGCTATGCTTCTCTTTGATTGGTAACACCCCTTTCATGTTTACACAGCTGTAACGGCTAACGCTGACAGCTAACGGTAACTGTCAGTCAAACTCCTCTGCAATACTTGTTTTATGGGTTCAAACAGGCTTAAACAGACTCTGGTCTCCTGTAGAATACTGGGTCGGGTCTGACCAACCTGGCAACAAGACTGCTGGAGTTATTTTTTGTTGTTGTGACTACGATCATGAGACACTAGATGCCGATGTTGCTTATTCTCCATATTCAACCTTTAATCCCCAATTTCAAAGTGTGCACTTCATAGGTTCCTCGCTTCATGAATCCCTTTAAATGTCTGACACTTACATAAGAGTCTCCTGGACTGCTACACCTTAAACTCTCCGCTGAGTCAAATTTTTTTTCCAGCTCAGAAATTGGAATTAATGAGTGTTTTCGTGGCATATGCCTTGGAGTTGTTGATGCCTGCAAATAGAAAATCACAAAAAAAAAACAGTTAAGCAGCAGAATATCTACGAAAAGTCACTATGTTTGTTGCATTTAGTTATGTATATTATCAGGAGCTCACAGTAAGAAGAGAAGCTCGTCTTGCTTGACACGGTACATCGTAGACCTCTCCTGTTGGACTGGACATCATGCCGAAGAATGAAGGCTGCAGACAAGACAGTCAGGCTGTAATACTGCGGTTGATGTTGACTGGAACACTTTGACAGTTTTGATCGAAGCTGTATCTACCTCACTGACCTCTGCATCTACACATTTATGAGGACAGGCTTTGCTCTGAAGCCCATTGACAGTGTTGGAATACTCCATTTTGCATACACTGCCAATTAACGCAGCTCTATAATAGAAACCATGCTGCTCATTGAATATTAGGTGGCTACTGCAGAAGGGAATATGACTCCCCTGGAGCAGGAGAGGAAATGGTGAACATGTGAGTTTATTTCTTCCCACTTTCTGCCACACAGGCACTCTGATAGACACTTCTGTCTTTTTGGTGTCCCTGGCAGCATGAGCTGCTGTTTGTAGTTAAAAATGTCTGAAGTCTGTGTCTGCTAGTCTTTTATAGGTCCATAAAGACTGCAGTGCTGCATGCCTGTCCCATGGAGAGGCCCCTGGTCCCCATCTGCAAGCTCTTTTGCCAGCAGGGGTTTCACAGCATTGCATTTCTTCAACAGTCTACCTCTCTAATCATGAGGGTGAACACTTTCCAAGGAAAAGGACCAACTTTGACCCCAGAGAAATAGATAGACTAACATCTACATGTAGCTTTTTTCCCCCCTGCAATTTCCTAGCTTGGGATCAATAAAGTAGTTTATTCTATTCCATGTTCTGCATAAATTCAGTACTTAGTAGAACAACAATTTGTACCTTCTTTCCTTCAGGTCCTTCTGTGCTGTGCATAAGTGCTGGTGGGATTAAAATTTTTGATGCTGATAAAGCACTGGACGGGACCTTGTAGATCATGTCCATGCGTTCATAAGCTGGGCTGCTGGGGGGGTGGGTTACACATGGGATCTGGTAGATATTTTGCGCACTGTCATCAGTTTCAGCATCAGTTAATTTGGGGTTTTCTGTGTCATGGCTTAATGAGCCTGCAGTGGTTCCAGTCTGGGGTAAAAGCTGCAATCTGTTTGCAGGGGCCAGACCATGTTGTCCATAAAGAGAACACATCCACCATCCGCTGGTACCAGCCACATTTTGATCCATGACTATGACGATGTCCCCTTTTCTGAAAGCCAGCTCATCTGTACACTCTGCAGTGTTGTCATACAGAGCCTTCGCAAGATTGATCTAAAATAAAGAACAGAGAAAATGGAAATAATGATTAGGAGGTAAAACAAAAACAGTCTCCATGTGCAGCAGTTCCCTGGTCACTTTCTTCATTGTAATTTCACAGTACAGATCCACATTTAGATGGACATTTTTACTTGAATATGTAATGCATTTCTTGCGGCTGTAGAGCTATGACAACATTTCCTCTTGCAAAATGGGGCTACAAGTTGCACATCTGAGTCATCATCAGATTCACAAGTTAGAATTGCACCATTCAAAAGTTAAAACACCATTTTATATATAAAAAGATCTATCTAAATCATAATTTACAGAAAGAGTTGTTGCAAAGTCACTCCTGACCTCACTGTTAAAATGAGTGTGAAACAACAACAACAACAACAGAGCTAAGCTATTTTTGTTCTGAATGTGACATCTTATCGTTCTCTGTATTTTCACTTCCTTTTTGGGCGTTCAGCACTGAGGTATATCGAGCAATAGATTCTTATGTGACAGCTTCCTTTGTATCAACATCTTTGATGTGGTAGCTCTTGTCATTATGAGAAACAAGCTAGGAATGAAACAAGCCTCTAAACCCTAATCACGCAGGCTGGTACAAAATAACATTCTATTCTGTATGTTTAGGTCATATCTCCATGACAAAACTGAAGGGGTTGGATTTTTTTGTACCATGCTAGTTTTTATTTTATTGGAGGTTAAAGTTTCTGAATAAATAGGGGCGTGGCCTCTTGAGTTACAGCTAGCCTCTGGCCATCACTTCTCCTTTGAGGTAAACGTAAGCCAGATGGACGTATCTCCCTCCACCTAAAATCGCATACATGCCCTTTTTGGTAAGAGTAAATGAGGCAGAGTTAAAGTCCCATAGGCGAGGACGATTGGATCAAGTTGAGAGAATGGACCCCAACGGGTATGCTACATCCATTTTTGATATAGTCTATGATTTCAACCTGCAATAAACTTTGTAATAAAATTGTAATGCTACATCATTTTAAAATTGCATTAATATTCAGTGCTAAAAGTTAAAAAGAAAATGTTATTTAAAAAAAAATAAAAGTTCACATTTTGCTCAATAGCCTCTTTTTATATATTAGAATGTTTGATTATTAGTACTGCTGCACAAACATATCAAGTTATGTTTAATATTGTAGATGTAGTGGAGCTCTTTTGAAATATTTTTTTAGATTCATTGTTGAAGGAACAATAAGTAAATATGTGTAGTGGAGTAAAACATCAATATTCCCCTTAGACATAGTGAAGTACAAGCATACAGTAGCATACAATGTAAGTACTCAATTACAGTACACATACCTCAAAACTGCCCTCAAAAGTTTGTGAGGAGAGGTACTTGTTTACATTCCAGCACTGACTACAGATCTACAGAGATATCCAAGGCTCTAGAGGAGTAATGGTACAGTCGGACCCTCGTGTGTGTGTGTGTGTGTGCATGCATGTCTGAGGGTGAATCCTCTGCAACAAAGACCTCATTCACCATCAGAGCCCAACACGCTCAGCACCTGTTGGGATGCAGGCCTGTGGAGCACACACACACGCACACACACACACACGCACATACACCAAGCCTTAGCAGACTCCCTGCTTAATCCTCTGGGTCATGCTACAGACATGCAAGTGAAATAGGTCAAATGACCGTCAGTGACCGTCGTACAAAGATTAACGTTGTTGTACTTTCTCATCAGAATCACAGCCTACTGTCCTAACATCACATGAGCAACTGATTGGTTTCAGGATCATTTCCACAACCTCCTGTCTGTGTTACACTGTGTATTATCCATCCAAGTCATGATAAGTGTGTAAAAAGCCAGCTGCAATTTCACCTACAGCCTATGATGTGAGCTGATTATTGGTGACACTTTACCTTGGTTAAACTTTGTCCAAATTAATTTATACACATTGAATTCAGGTCACTTGTTCACACCTCATGCTGTGTTTACTTGTGCCCATGGTTCTGTGTGTGCATGTTTATAACTGAGTACAGTAACAAAGTCAGATTCAGCTGTGACTGTTTTGAATTCCTGCACATGCCTGCTTGTGCAGATCAGTCTTCTGACAGCTGGCCTTCAGCATTTTAATCGCACAGCTGTCTCTGTCTCTCCTGTCTCCATCCTGTTCACAAATTTCCATCGGCCATCAGATGCAACGCAAAGACAATTTTAAAAGTATGGGATGGGAGCTTCTGATAGGGCAATACATCACCCCAAGACAAAATAGGTTCTTTCAATACAACAAGTAGATTTTTGTTTTCATGAATTCTGTTTTTAACTCACAGTTATATGATGACTCTTACACCAGACACTCAAGTAGGCTGTGACTGCTGATTATTTCTTTATGAGTTAATGTGTCAACCATTGTTACAACTGACATATGGACCTGTTAGTCTAAAGAAGTCCATACCATCTTTCCAGTCCCCAAACAGATGACTTCAAATTGCTTTTTTGCCCAAACCAAACTCCAAAACCCAAAGACATTTGATTTACGACAATATAAAACCAAGAAAGTGTGCATTTTAGAAGCTGAAAATGTTTCCCATGAATAACTTAAAGAAGGACTACTACATACCTCCACTGTGGCCAAGTGTGTAAAAAAACAGCAGAGTTTCAGTGCAATTTCACCTACAGCCTATGATGTGAGCTGATTATTGGTGACACTTTACCTTGGTTAAACTTTGTTTAAATTCATTTATACACATTGAATTCAGGTCTACATACCTACACTACATACCAAAATAATGGGATGATGCTAAATCATATTGTAACAGTAGCACAAGGGGAGAAGAATCATTAAGTCAACAAAGTGACTCAGTTCTTCAGTAATATTTAGAGCAGGTCAGGCTGTAGCAGTAGAAGTCTTGAGCATATGAAGGTTATGTTTGTTTGCTAAGAAATAACCTTTTCATTTGTAAAAGAAAGAATGTGTTATTTCTACTTTCATACTTGATTGATCTATTATCAACAGCGATGCTGTTCGTTACTACAATCAGACAGCACCTGTAGAGACATAATAGGTGCGTTTCCACTATGGTCGAATACCTGGAATGAGGTCGGTCTATCTTGCTAAAATGCCCCTAATTTGCCTGTGAGTCGCTTGTTTTTTCGAGATGAGTGTGTATGCGCGAAAGTTGCACGCTTGTTTCTTCACTAACTTCTGTGAAGTTCTACCCTCTACCATGAGGTTTCTTTCGATTGTTTTTCGTGTTCCTTTTCGTGCTGTTTTTATCAATGCCACTTCCACCGGGACACGCTGTCTTTGATTACTCCGGAGAACAGCTGATCGCCCTAATGCTGGCTGGCATAGCGGCCAGACCAGTTGATATTCCACCCGATCTCTGGAGAAAAACACACAGGGAATACAGACGTGGGAAGCAACGTAGGGGCAATAGAGGGGGGTCGAGACGGGCCTGCTTAAGGAGAGGAAAAGATTTAAGCCGTGTCCCCCCTCTGTTGTTAGGGGCAAGGTACGGTCTCTCTACAACAAGATGGATGAACTAACGGCGCTAACGCAGAGCCACCCGGCGTACCGTGAGTGCAGTCTGATGTGTGTCACAGAAAAATGGCTGCACAGGGACATTACGGACCAGAACATATCTGCGGATGATATCACCGTTAAAGAACAGCTCTGTAGCCCGGATGTTGAACTGCTGGTCGTTGGACTCCCTCCATACCATCTGCAAGATCCCGCGTGTCATCACTGTTATTCTGTACATCCCTCCCTCTGCAAACCCAACATCTGCCTGCAGCATCATACACACCACCATCTCCAGACTCCAGACTCAACACCCCAGTGCCCTTATCATCATGTCGGGAGACTTTGACCACGTCACCTTGGATAAAGTTCTGCCGACAACAGTATGTGAACTGTCCTACCAGACAGGAGAGGACTCTGGACCTGATGTATGCTAACATTAAGGATGCATACATCTCCTCTTCTCTCTCCCCTCTGGGCAGGTCAGATCATAACCTGGTTCACCTAAAACCCTGTTACGCTCCTCTGGTGAAGAGGAAGCCTACGACCACAAGGACTGTGAGGAGTTGGTCTGAGGAGGCTTATGAGACACTGCAGGGCTGCTTTGAAGTGACTGAATGGCCTGCACCTTTTGAACTGCACAGGAAGGACATCGATGGGCTTCCCCCAATGGCCAACGCCCGGGGCGCTAATCCATTGGCAGCCCCCTCGCTCTGACATCTCTCCATTAATTGCATGTATATAGGTCCTGTTTGTGCAAGTGTGTATTTCGGGCCTGTGTGTGTGTGTGTAACATATATAATAACAGAGTGAAAAAATTGAATTTCCCCTTGCAGGATTAATAAAGTAATTCTTCTTCTAACCTGCTACGCCAACAGTAAACCCTGGATCACCAAGAACATGAAGGCCATCCTGAATGAAAAGATTAGAGCATTCAGAGATGGCAACCGTGATGAGGTGTGGAGAGTGCAGGGAGTACTCAAACTAGCAGACACCAGCAGATGGAAGAAACTGATCAGGAGGGCCGGTGATGTCGTGGGGGAGGAGCTGGACATCCTGATGACCGTGGCAGAGAGGGGGATGCTCTCTCTCTCTCTCTCTCTCTCCCTCTCTCTCTCTCTCTCTCTCTCTCTCTCTCTCTCTCTCTCTCTCTCTATATATATATATATATATATATATATATATATATATATATATATATATATATATATTTATATATATATATATAAAACACAGCTGAATCAGGGATGTTCACAGGTGGAGACCTGGGGTGGTTGGACCACCCGTAAAGATCTGATTGGTCAGGTGCCACTACAGTAAGAGACACGCAGGATTTAAAGAATCCATTCGTACCAACATGTCATGCTAGCTTGTGAAGAAGGAGGCTAAATAAGGCTTGGATGTGGCAAAGGCAAAAACACACAGTATTTGTACACTGGAAATCCAGATGCACTGCCAGCAAATTTTAATTTGCTCCGCAGCTGCCTCTGGGCACGAACCATTGGAGCTCATTAACTATATCAGAAAATCTGAAATCACAATCAAATCATATTATCTGTACTGTGCGTGTTTAACTGTTGATGATTGCGCCGTCAAAGTCATCACCTTGTTCATTACTCTGATTGGTCTTAATCAGCCGAAGTGCTATCCCATTGCGTTCAGTGGTATTTTGAACTGCATGCATTGGTGCCCCTTGAGTTGGGAAAGTCTGTCGTTCATTGCCAGACCTTACGTCTGGATAGATGTGGTTCTGGATTTCCAAGCTAGCAGTTTTTCTCCTGCAAAATATAGGATACATTTACATAAAGTGGACCTGATTGTAAAGATGAGACTCTTGTGGATTTAATGATCCCAGTTATATTCCTGTGTGAGGATGTCTGTCCCCATAGAGGCCATTTCATTGTAGTGAGAGCATTTTTTGTATAAACTGTGCTGTTGTGACCTCCAGGATAATCACAGCCCCATGAACCTTTACAACCATAAACTAGAGACCTGGAGCATTTAACAAACATCTTCACTCTAGATTTACAACTGAGCTCACTACAGCCTCTGACAAACAAAAGCTGCAGTGCAGTGCAGTGTATGTGTGTGTGCACACGCATGTACCTCATGCCAGGCCTGCATAAGTCAGTGCCCCACTTGGGCTACCCCAGTCAAAAAACGTCTGTGCTAAATCACAATAAAGACTTCAGTTGGAGTGATAATGAGCACAATTTTGAACCAAATGTAACAACTTTGAATAAGCTGTACTCCTACAGCGCAGGAGAAGAAAGATTTTAAGAGATGTATGAAAGAAAAAAAGCATATATTGCACTATATTGTCTGCAAGTTTCAAAGAAGAAGAAGAAGAAGAAAAAAGAGTCCTAACTAGTTCAACTTTATGTAACAACAAGATGTGCTGTAGTGAGCAGTTGTTTCCAGAAGTGTAACCGCAGAGTGGGTGACAGCCTGAACCATGTGCGGAGCAGCAGATAACTTATCTCACTGCTCACACTCTGCACACTTCCTCAGCCTCATATTGTGCCTGGTGTCATTCATGTGTTCATTTTATGCAGTGTTAAGGAGCATGTTGGATTACTTATGGTCAGACTAACCATTGGTTTGTTTAAGTGCAAAACATTGTTGGCTCTTTTAATGGTGTAATATTAAACATTTGAAGATGAATACTTTATTTTTCAGACAATACTATAATAATCTTAAACAACTGGACTATGCACCGTTGTGGTAACATGCTCAGATTTGCAGGAAGTTTGATACATCACTTAAAGATATTCTGCAGAATTTACACCACCAGTGGTGCTCTGGAGCGATGTTTTGATAAGAACGTCCCTGCAAATCCTAGCAAAGTGACAGCAAAGGCAGTGAAGATAACACATAATGAGCCTTCTCCATTTAATGATGAAGAAAGCTGTGGAAGCAGTCCTTGACTTTGAGTAGAGAGCAAAGGGCTGATGGCATGAAAACAGGATGCACAAGCTGGAAACACAACACTGACATATCATTTTATAAAACCGACATGGTGAAAATGTTACCAAACAGTTGTTTATGTCCACATCCAGCAGACACAAAGCATCGTTAGCATTCATTTAGAGTTGTGTTTGTGTTACCTGTTTAGTGCAATATTTACTCACCTTTTGGCTCTGCTTTTGGTCTCTACCAACTCTTAAGTCAAAGTAGGTATAAAGCAAAAAACAAATCAAAACAATAAACACCAGAATTTCTGTGAGACCTCATCCTGCAGCTCCCCCTCTCCCCACTCTGTCCTGAAGCAATTAGTCCAGTCATTTTAAGCCAAAATAGGGGTCAACGTTAAACAAATTGTAACTGCAGAAAACTCAACTGATTTTGTACCCTCAATATGTCCTGAGAAAGGGGGAAAAGCCCTAAATAATCCAAATAGGGGAAAAAGACCCAAATATACCCTATTCATTCACCTATTCATTATTTTTCTCACACAAATAGGGGGAGAAAAAAACAGAGATCACCTCAGATCAACCATGAGTTGATTACTTACATCAAGAAAAAACAAAAATGTATTACAAGTTGTTTTTTTTTAATTTTTTGCAAATGGGGCATAATCTAGTTACGTATGTAGTGATTCCCAGCCTTTCTGAATGATTAATGCAGAGGTGAGGTTTGGGGCTGGGTCTGTTAGACTGTTTCTGGGGGATGAGTCTGAAGAACAGGACACAGGAGAATGCAGAAGACACAAGGTACCTAAATAATGTCTATGTTTATTGTCTAATTTTGTGTCTTGTGCAGGATATATTTATACTTCTCAGTCATCTACAGGAACCAAATCCATTCAGCAGTTACCCAAGTCCCTGCTTTAAAGCCCTTCTTCCAGCCGCCATTTATTAATGCTCATGGGTAGACTAAATGGGTTCATTCAGACCTGAACATGAAGTCTTTCACTGTTATATGTCAACAAGATTCAACCAGACATTTTCACCTGGCTTTACCCAATGTTTAGATCCGTTATGGTATTTATGAAAAGCACATATGTAATTAGATTGTGCTCCATTATCCCATTTTTACAAACACTTTCAAAAAATTTGTAATACATTTTTTGTTTGTCATGCTGTAAGTAATACACATCTGAATTTTCTTTTTTAACCTATTTGCGCGAGAAAAATAATTTATAGGTGGACGAATAGGGTATATTTGGGTCTTTTTCCCCTATTGGGATTCATTAGGGCTTTTTCCCTTACTCAGGACATATTGAGGATACAAAATCAGTTGAGTTTGCTTCTGTTGCAATTTTTTCAACCTTTATTTTTTTATAAAACGACTGGACTAATCAGGATCTCTCTCTCTCCCTCTGGAATGTCCTGTCACTCTCACAGGTTACATTTCCTAAAGCTTTGGTGCGGGGCAGGTAGCGTAACATGGCTTCACTAGGTTTTTTATTCAATGAAAACAGCTGCTGGAGAACCAGACTGATGCAAGCTGTGAGACGGAAACAAACAGTAAAACCAAAAGTCCTCCTCAAAGCTGAGGGCAAAAGCAGTCAGGTTCATGATGGCCTTTTCATCCAGTTGACAGTTTGTCAGTGACTTGACCAGTAGACTTTCCTAAGACTTGATTGGCTGTTGCTAAGACAGGTGACGTGTGTCACGTTCTAAAACCAGCTGCTGGAGACTTGACAAGTTGAATCGCTGGCGACGACATCAGGTGGTTAGATTCACAACAAGACGGGTCAGTTCACACCGCTGCAACTTTCACCTGTGACGCGAAGTTTCATTGTAAATCTTTGGTCTGAACTTTAGAAAGGACCAAGTGGAAACATGGACAAGGGCAAAGCTGTGTACAAATTCACCTCCCACCGGAGTTCTTCAGCCTCCGCTCCACCCCAATGCTGAACATGCTGCAGCTAACGTTAGCACAGACAGTGCTGAACATGCTGCAGCTAAAGTTAGCACAGACAGCACTGAACATGCTGCAGCTGACACTGAACATGCTGCAGCTAATGTTAGCACAGACAGACTGTCATTAGCTGATGGATCATTTTTGTTTCTGTGTTTTTAAAAACATTGAGAAAAGGATATTATTCTAAATAATTTTGCAATGTGTAGGTTTCCACTTTTCTTGAGTATACCGTACTAAACACTGTTTTATTTTTTATAAAATATTAAGTCATAGATCAAAATCCATTTAATTGAAAAATGTTGCTTCTTGTGTTGAATATTGATTTGCGATTAATCACGATTAATTAATTACAAAGAAAAAAACTAGCATGTCCATTTCCAAAGGGGTCCCTTGACCTCTGACCTCAAGATGAATGAATAAAAATAGGTCATATGAGTACCCACAAGTCTCCCCTTAACAGACACACCAATTTGATGTTAATACAGACAGTTTGGGGCAAAAACAGAGCAGCTGCCTCTGGGCACGAACCTCTGGAGCTCATTAACTATATCAGAAAATCATGAGTAGAGCACCGAACCCGACAGCAGCCTCGAGTCTGATTTGATACCGTTGCACTTAAACACATGGCCTGTAGCTTGATGACGAACAAGACAGATGGAGAATTAAAGTCATGTGAACTTCCTTCAGTGGGATGTGAAGAGGATGCTGTCACTTCCCATCCAGCCTTCTGCTGTATAAGCCCTCATGACTGTGTGCAACTCCTGCTCTCAGATGATAAAAAAAAAAAGCTCCACTGCACACAAGGTAGCCTGAAATAGCTCTCAATTAACTAAAAATGAAAGAAATTGCAATGTGAAATAACCCTATAGAACAGAAATGTGATTGCTTAAAGTGACAGTTAGTCATCAAGTCGCTTTGTTTTTCAGAGATGAGCTCAGTTGCATATTTGCTTTGCATGGGAAATGTCAGGATGATGCATATCCTTTCCCTCTACTGTTGGCTACAGATAGGTCTTGGGAAGATTATGCTTTGTTATTACATTAATCATGTCGAAGCTTTTTTATACATTTCCATCCACATACCCCCAAACCAAATAATGAATGGGCTGGTAGGACCCAATCAAGTGTAACTACTGTTGCGCAAAGTAATTCTGCACATCAAAAACATCAAATTATATTAAATCCATTAATCAGACTATTTTTCTTAAATGTGTGGGGAAACTTATACTAGTCTAAATCTACTGTGAGCAGAGGTGATTCTAGAGTCTGTTTGGGCCCTAGGCAAAAATTCACAGGTGGCCCCTTGGACCCGTGTTTATCACCATTATGTCAAAAAAATTGTAAAAATGTTTACTTCAAAAGTGCAATTTTTTCTACTTCTTTTAAAAGTTATTTTTAAAATATGAAAATTAATATTAAGAAGGTGTAATTCAAACATATTAATATGAACAACAACAGGAGTGGATGGAGTCAGGTGGGGCCCCCTTAGGGAGGTCAGGTCTCCTACTGTCATTGCAAACTTTGCTCATTATCACTGCTGTAGTTTAGTTCGGGTGTGTGTGTGTGTGTGTGTGTGTGTGTGGGGGGGGGGGGGGGGGTCTACTGGCCTTGGGCCCCTAGCAAGAAGCACCGGCTGCAGGCTACCTTTCAGTTCCATGTAGTTACTCTGAGGGTCCTTAAACAAATGCTGTAAATACGTGCAATGATCATTTTTTGAGCAAACTTGAGACAGTATCAGAAAACAAGTTCACCAATAATAAGTAACCAAACTTCAAACTAAAAACCAATTTCACCAGAACATCCAGGCCAATGAGTGACAGTCCAGCTGAGGTTAAAGAGGCATCGAGAGAGAGAGAGAATGTGGTTCAAAAGGCGAGCATGAGTAGAAAAGCCCTCAAATGCAAAGTACATGCACAAGCTTGTAGAGAGCAGTGGATGTAGCCTGGCACACCGGATGTACAGTGCTGGGCATAAGCCTGATTTCTAGTGCATGCCAGATGTCAGGCCCCTTGAGGCTCATTTCTGCTCCAATTTTGTGAGTAAATAGAGATGTCTGTTATCAATGTTCTAAATGTCACTGCCCTCATGCTTCATGCGTCCTTTACGTTGGAATGGACGTTAAGCAAAACATCCTCTAGAGGGTGTCGTTCAGATTAAAAAGTTACTCTAATAAAGTTTGAATAAAAAAAGTTTATGACAACAACAAACATGACGACGATGGAGGAGATAATGATCCTGCGTCTATTGAGAAGGAGGGAAAATCACGGGCACATTTGGTCCCTGTTGGTACGCATCTGCAAGCTTGCAGGATACATGCAGAAATACGGACGAAATGTACACAGAGTACGGACAGAAGGCCCAGTCTGTATGCATATCTGATACAGAGCATAAATGAGCCATAACACTATACCGCCATCTTTGTTGGAAGGAACACAATAGTCTTTGGAACTCAGTGTTGCCAAACAAGCCAGAGCGTTTTTACCCCCTATACCAGAAGGAAGCCAGTGTACCCACACTGGCAGAGCACGACTTGTTAAGACGTGCAAGTGACGTATGATGTATTAGTTTTATAATTCATAAATCATTGTGAAATGAACCAAATATATTAAGGATGCACAGATTTACATGTGCAACATTTCTGAAACATCCACATTATGTTTGTGAGCAGCTTGAGTTCATAAGGCTTGTGTGTTAATGAGGCCATAGCTTCCTTCTCAGCTGTGTCAGGTTACAGCCTACAGTAGAGCAGGTCAGAGGGGCTGTGTGTAGAAATAGGCCATAGCTGACACTGCAAGTTAAAGTGAAATCCAAGCAGGTGGTCTCTGGACAAGCACAGTACACAGCAGCAGATACAGAAGACATCACAGTCAACAGTCACAACTAAGATTAAAGGTCATTCAACGTTGACTGCAGTACTCACCATGTTTGTTCAGCAGTGTTCAGTGTCCACACAGAGAAGTCCGTCCGCAGAGGATCAGTTTTCAGTGAACCATGTCAGCCATGAGTTTGTGTGTGTTACTGCTCGTCTGTCTCACCAGCATATTATCTGAAATGTCACCGAGAGCCACACTGTTGTACAGCCTGGGCGGAGTAACTCGGCTCCATGTCATTGACGGAGCTGCTTTCCCGCAGTCCTATTGGCTGAAGAGACACCCCCTTCTTTGCAGCTGCCCCCACCCATTTTTTCTCCACTCATGCTTCAACACCCCCTCCTCTCCCCCTTTCTCATAAAGAAGAAGTTCATCACTTGTCACTTTACTTTTCCAACTAAGTGAGGGAATTTTTGTCAATAGCTTTTTTTTGCTACCATTTTTCTTATAAGTCAGACACAATTCTACATAGAGAGAGAATTCTACATATATGTAGGCGGGGGGGGGGGGGGGGGGGTGAAGCAGAAGTTCTTGTGGCTTTACTCGTTGTCTGGACAAAACAGACAGCAGCATCTGGGAAAGTTGGGTTGGGGAATGCAGGGAAGGTGATGGGGCAGGTTGACCTTCCAATCTGTGGGTGCAGGCTAGAGTCAAGAGGGAAATCTGGAGCTCTGGTTTTATTCCTATTGTCCTGATTTTTTAAAGGTGTCACTAAACACAGTATTTTAAGATCACAATGTTTTGACGGCACACTAATCTAACATTTCAAGTTGGGACTTCTTCTAGGTAATGAATTAAACTGGACAGAAACAAATACAACACTAAGCAAATGTATCTACAATAACTGCATGTGTGTGTGCATGCTCCCTCCAGGTTGCTCACTTTTTGCAGCAACAACTGTGGTCTTAAAATTTCCACAGGATATTACCATAACTGTGGTTATGAGTTCTGAAGGGGACTTTTCTCCATCACATTCACAAGGCTTGTTCTTTTTAATAGTTTAATAAAAACCTGAATTACAACACAGGACAGACAAAATTCTAAAAGTGGAAAAAACAAAACTGTCAAAAACGACAGAACTAGGAAATCTGAGATGTGAGAAGATTTCAAATTTCCAAATAGTGAAAGAATTTTTAAAAGGTCAGAATTTCAGAACAAAAAATGTAATTCAAAGAACTGTCCCACAACTTCCACTGCAGTTTCAGAAAAAAAAGTCAAGCAGAGAAGAACGTGATGGTCCACTTAGGTGATGGAGACAGCAAGATGGGACATGAGGCAGGGTGTGTCTCTGGTGGGGCGGCGGTACCAGAAGCCGGCCCCGAAGTTGTCGCTGAAGGTCATGAAGCCTGGATTGACAGCGAATGATGTTATTGTATCCCAGGGACAGCAGGCTTTTCCTCTCGGCTGTGCGTGATTCCAGCAGCACAGGCTGAAGGTGCGCTCATCTGGCAGCAGCACGTAGTCCTGTGTGGTTGAACATGCCGCCCTGCGTACGATGCATCACGGTTGCTCAGCCCCACACAGATGTTTTTGTCAAATCAGAGCTGAAGACTTAGACTTCTCTTTATTGATCCTTTGGGATAACTCCAGTAAGGAAATTAATATTCCAGCAGAACACATCGTCACCAGTTTTGCACACATGGCACCACGCACGAGTGTGATTACAGATGCACTTTAATAATTGCACACACTTTAAGAAGAGCAACAGCACTTTATTGGAGATTTGCACAATACATTTTAACACATTGCTTTTTGTACATTTGTATTGAAATGTTTACCATATGTATTGAATGTCGCCATGTTTGTTGTCCTTTGTTGGGTCTTGGGGTTTGCTGTGCGGGCCGCGCAGTTCAATCTGGAGCAGAGGGACATGATTAAATGGGCAGATGAAATGTGTAAGTTGCTTAATTGAGAAGCTAAGAATGGGTATTGTGTTGCTCCATAAGTGTGTGGGGAATAAATCAAGAGTGTTGTGTCTTCAGGGTGTGCAGGCAAAAGGCTTCCTCAGGAAACAGACGCTGCTTATATAGTTCCAGGGGCAGCCAAGTGTAAATTGGTGTGGGGATGGTAAATGTGTGCATTGTATTTTAGTGGAGGTAATGTGAAGTGTGTTGGTGTATTTTCTGTTAGTGGACGTAGAGTAGGATGTATAGGTCACAGATGATGTGGTGTGTGTATATACAGAAATAAAAACAATGGTGGATTAAACATGTTTTAGGCAGGGGATCCCGGGGAATGGATTCTTCCAAGTTAATGGGTTGACACCCTATAAATAGGCGCCATTTTGGCAACCTGGGGTTCTTTTGGTTGGTGACACTGATGTGCCTATACTGTTTGTCAAGAGCAATGAATAAAAGAACTGCCTTGGTGACCCACCTCACACCTTGCCTGTGGATAATTTTTTTGCTGTATCATTCAGCTGTAATTGTGGTCATTCATCACAAGTGGTGTCAGAAGTGGAGGCCCACGTTATAGCAAATGATGCCAAGGAAGGGGAAGAACGATGGGCAAGATGAACCAGATGAGGGCCAAGCGGGCCAGACACCATGACAGATCCTAAGACAGAAGGCAAGCATGGATGAATTAGCAGGTCTGCTAAAATCACTCATGCGAGCACAAACAGAGAGAGACCAGCAAAGAGAGAAAGAGTCCTCTCTTCAAGAACAGCGATGGAGACGCATGCAGTATCAAGTCTCCCAAATGCAGCAACAAGTAAACATGAGGAGAGAAGGACAAAAATAATGGTGATTTTGATGACCCAGATGAAATGATGAGCCAAGCAAGTTGGGTTGTCAGACAGAGGGAACCCAAAATACTTCCATTATCTCCAGATGATAACATTGAGCATTTCTTAACAAAATTTGAGAGGATGGCTCAGGTTTGTCACTGGCCTAAAGATGGATGGGCTATGTGTCTGGTCCCTCTGCTCACTGGCAAAGCACGCAGTGCTTATGTTCTGATGGACATGAAAGAATCTGAAAGATATGAAAAAGTTAAAGCAGCAAATCTGGCAAAATATGAAATTACAACTGATGCCTGCCGCAGAAGATTCCGGTCCCTCAAGATTGAGCCTGGTGAAACTCCAAGAGAGCTGTATGTGCGTCTAAAAGACCTTTTTTGCAAATGGGTTAAGCTTGAGAAATCAACAGTTAAAGAACTAATAGAGACTATGATACTTGAACAGTTCCTCAGGATGGTCTATCCAAAGCTGGAGATCTGGATCAGACAGCATGACCCCAAGACAGCAGAGAAAGCTGCACGACTGGCCAAGGTCTTCACCCCAGCCAGAAAAGGAAGCCAAGCTGCCACCTTTGGCTGGGAGAAACACCAGGACCATTCGAGTAAGTCCTCTGGGGGTAAACAGGGGTTTGGTCAGCCACAAGGTAGAGGGTTTTCAAGTGATGGGCAGTTTACTCCCCAGGCCACAAGCTATGCTAAAAAGTCCCCCCCCCCCTTGCCGAGCCTCTAAAAATGATGTCAGGTGTTACCACTGTAATGGTTTAGGGCACACAAAACCATTTTGCCCAGTCTTGAGCCACACTAAACCATCTTTCCTTTGTCCTGCTCCGAGACCAGCCACAGTGGGTACAGTGAGGGATGCAGGCCGTACAGCCCCAGTTCTGGTCAATCGAAAGTGTGAAATAGCATTTCTTGACTCTGCATGTTTTCAGACTGTGGTTTTGTCAGGTTTGGTCCCCAGAGATAAATGAAGTGAAGACAGATCACGTATAAGCTGTATTCATGGAGATGAGCATGTTTATCCTACAGTTGAAGTTTATCTGACAGTGGGGGGGGGGGGGGCAGACTTTTCTGTTGTCTGTGGCATTAGCGCCAACATTGCCATACACTGTAATTCGAGGTAATGATGTACCCACACTCGATGACCTTATGACCCAGCCAATATGTAAACTTGACAGGAGCAGTGATAAGGGTCAGAGTTCAGTAGCCGATTTCAGTGAGCCACTGAGTGATTCAGTCACATTGTGCTCTGGTGGTGACATTACATAGTTTTAAAGGCAGAGTGCAGAGGGAGTCCTCAGAGAGCTGCCTTTCTTTGGGGTAGACTGGGAAGCAGGAGTAGTAAATAAGGTCTACCCTTTGGGCGTGTGTTTTTTTTTTTTTTCTTAAAATTTTCACGCATTTAAAATATGTGTGCGGTGTGTGTTATAGGATGTTGTATAGATATAAATAGTTTATGTTTTAACTATACTGGTTTTCTTGTGTGGAATCCTTTTGTTAATGTATTTCCTGAGCGTCTGTGTGTGTGTGTGTGTGTGTGTGCCTGTGTTGTCACTGCGCATGCTCTGTTTTAGCTGTCGCTGTTAGGTGACGTGTTATTTCAGCGTCTGTGTGTGTGCCTGTGTTGTCACTGCGCATGCTCCGTTTTAGCTGTCGCTGTTAGGTGACGTATTATTGCAGCGTCTGTGTGATTGTAGTTTAAATATGTTTTGTGTGACAGCGCATGTGTGGTAAGCTCCTCCGTTTTGTTTTTAAAAGTATAAGTCTTTTTACATAAGTTGACGTGTCCTACCTTGTTTTAATGTGAGGGTTTTACTGAAGCCTTATGTTGTTAATAATGTGAAAGGGGTAGAGTTGGGTTTAAATGAGAGTTGTTTTGTTTTTTAAATAGAGGTTTTAAGTTAAAATAGGTATGAGCAGAGTTATAAAAAAATAAAAAGTATGCAAGAGTACTATATAAAGTGGTGTTTTTTAAAAATAAATAAAATCTGTTTAGAATATTGGTGTTATATGAGTAGGGATTTAATCAAAATAGTATTTTCTAGTTCTGTGTCTTGTGATGTAGTTTAAATTTGTGGTGTTTAAACAAGAAGAGATATAGTCAAGATTCTATTTTCTCTTAGAGGCTGTGTTTTCTTGTTAATTCTTTCTCATTAGATATTTGTGTGTGTGTGTGTGTGTGTGTGTGTGTGTGTGTGTGTGTGTGTGTGTGTGTGTGTGTGTGTGTGTGTGTGTGTGTGTGTGTGTGTGTGTGTGTGTGTGTGTGTGTTGTAGTGTTTTTATTTTTTTAAAAACAGTTGTTTATATGAGAAGACTTTTTCTTAGCATTATAAGTTTTTATTCTTGATACTGTTACAGTCGTGGGAAGCAGGGGTTTTGGGGGGGGGGGGGTTTCGCAGACATATTGTCTTAAGGTGAGGTGTCTGAACATGTAGAGACGGTAGAGACGTCTCTACAGACATGTCCAGACACCTCACCTCTGCAGGCGCGATGTCTGCTAAGTCTGATAACCTTTGATTGTTAATTCTTTCTCATTAGATATTTGTGTGTGTGTGTGTGTGTGTGTGTGTGTGTGTGTGTGTGTGTGTGTGTGTGTGTGTGTGTGTGTGTGTGTGTGTGTGTGTGTGTGTGTGTGTGTTTTAAAGCTGCAGTTTTCTCTCACTATTTACGTATTATTATATTATTCTTTTAAAAGTAAATAACTACATTCAAGACGGAGTCTTTAACATAAAAAAAAAAAAAAAAGACAATATAGAATTGATACAAAAAAAAAAAAAACATTTAACCACCAAAACCAGGTTGGTGGGAGGTACTGTCTCTAAGAACCGTATGGAGGTATTTGGAGGTAAGTATGGAACAACTTTCATCAAAGCTGCAGTTTTTCTCTCACTATATACGTATCATTATATTATTTAAAAAGTAAATAACTTAATTTAAGACAGATTCTTTTAACATAAAAAAAAAAAAAAGACAATATAGATGGGGGGGTACAAAAAAAACAAACAAAAAAAAAACAAAAAACATTTACCCCGCCAAAACCAGGATGGTGTGGGGGCACTGTCTCTCACGAACCCCATTAGGTGTGAGATAACTGTCAATAAAAGCTGCAGATACGAATCAGCATAGACATCCAGAACAATTGAGGTGTTATTTTGAGGAGGGGTTTTCTGTATAAATCTAGGGACTCTGGTAAAGAAATTTTCTCAGACCTCAGACTTCATATCGGTACGAGGCAGACTGCGTTGCTGCATTGCTCACCCGTTCTTTTCTGCTTGAAAATACATCAACTTCTTCTGGAAAATGGCGAACACATCTGGTGAGTATGACATTTTATTGTTTAAATTTTAAATTGGTACAAGAGTATTTACCTGATGCGTTATTTGATAAGTAGTGTTCTAAAACAGGGGAGGAGTGCACTGTGCTATCCGCTACAGTGACCTTTGGTGGCACCATTCTAGAAGACAACGGAGCAAGAGAGAGGGCCTATATCCTAGGTATAAAGCTAACATCTAAGTTAACATTTGTATAATATGTATGTTGTGTGACTGTGACTGTGTGAAGAAAACGTTTAAAGCTGTCATTAACTTAATTTTTTAACCCACTTAAAGAGGCCCAGCAGGCGGTAGATACACAGCAAAACCCTGGAAATGAGACATGTTTTAATAAGAAAACTGCAGAAAAGGGTGCGTTGTTATCATTTTATATTTACATTAAAAGAGCTGTTTTATGGTTTGCATTTTGACAAGTATCTCCTCTAATTCTATATTTCAAACAGGAATATTCCCGATCTTCAACATACAGCATACATCTTTACAAGGAACCGAGACAACAGAAGCGCCTATTCTGATAAAGGACACACAGGAAGAAACTGATGAAGGACCCTCTACCGCAGCTACCAACACTGACACAGAGTCAGAAATTCCAAACTGGACTGAGGCACAGATACAAGACTGGGACGAAAATTCTTTCACCGAAGAAAACCAGCACTCATCTCATAGTAAGAAAAACAATTCAACAGCTGTCTACAAATAAGTCCATCACCTATGCAGAAAGAGAGCTACAGGGGTTGATAAGGCGTAGCAGAGCCCAGATTAAGGAATGCCGTTATACAAAGACGGTAGTCAATAACAACAGCATCAGACTCGCCAACATAGCACTCAGACAGATTAGGAAATCACATCAGCTGGAAGGAGAGGTTGGATTGCTTAGAAGCGAGGTTTTGGAACTTAGAGGCCATCTTAAAAGAGATTTCAATATGATGAGTAATAAATTGGATCTACTGCTAAGAAAAATGTGAATAGCGTGTGTACTAGACTCCTGGAGGTGGATAAGTTTGTGTCTGATTTAGCATACGGTGTCTTGTGTTGTCTTAAAACATGGGTCGCAAATGCGCTCGCAAATCAAAACATGGCAGACGTTGTGTTGTGGTATCTAACGATGATGAAAATGACCCTCTCAATAGCCTATCGGAGATAGAAAAAGAAATACATGGAATGGTTGATGCAAATTTCAGGTGTTGAGGAGGAGGAGGAGTGGTATGAATATACTCCATCGACTCTCATCGACAGCCTATCTGATATTGAAATTGAAATGGATGCATTAGAGGAAGATGAGGTGGATATGACATCGGTACAGGCTCTTAATCTTTTGCATAGCATGGGTATATTGAAGCATGATATCTCAGGATTTGTTGAGTCAGATGAGGAGTTGCAAAAGGCACAAATGACTGGTGCTTCTGTACACCAAAGACAACCCCCTCAAAATGAGAGCATCCCTTAATCACATAAACATAAACATAAAACTGCAATTTACAGCCCTGAATTAGCCGCACGTTTGAACCGGGTGGGGGGAGCACGTGAGTTTAATATCACAGAGAGGAGCAATTTTAACGGTGCAGAGATAAGACAGCGTGTTAACCTGAATGATATTGCGTTGGATAATCTTAGCACTGCATTGTCAACACTCAGACATAGAACAGATATAGTTGACTTTTCAACAGATTTGGCAGCGCCAGATGGCGTATTAAATGTAGTTTTAAGAGGACCATCATTGTCCAGCGATGTGTGTGCGTTGTTAAATGCTTCTAACAACTTCAATGCTGAAGCCTTCCTGAACGAAATTGAGCAGGTGATGCAAAGTAATGACAGCATTCTACAAATGCAAATACTTTTGCAATGTATGTCTGTCTGCTGAATGTCGCACACAGCAAGGTTTATCAGCCATACGCTGTGCAGATTGCAACCGCTTCTGTAGGTCAAAAGAATGTTTTGACAGGCACAAGCGTGTAGTTGATGCTGCAAGCAAAAATTTTAGACCTTGTGAGCGCACTAAATATTGCAACGATTGTGGTCGTCTTTATGGCATCAGCAGCAAATCAAAAGCGGGGGGTCATAAATGTCTAAAGGACAAATGTAGTCACTGTGGCGCATTGATGGAGTCTGACATAGATCATCAGTGTTTTATACAACCAGAAAAACCGCCAGAGCCCCAGACTAAATATGTCTTTTACGACTTTGAGACACACACTGATAACGACAACCACGAGGCCAATTTCGTCTGTGCTATTGATTTTGAAAATGAGAAATGGACAGCCTCAGGCCCAAAATGTGTTGAACTCTTTCTACAAAAGTTTAGGACACCAAAATACAAAGACTACACATTCATTGCTCATAATGCTTCAGGATTTGACCATTACATTGTGTTGCACTATCTCACCAAACAGGGTATCACCCCTAAAATCATAATGAAAGGAAGCAGGGTAGTGCGCATGTTTGATTCGGTATACAGACAGAGGTGGATTGATTCGTTCAGTTTCCTACCCATGAGACTTGCAAAAACTCCTGCAGCATTAGGTTTTGAAGACCTCAGTAAAGGCCATTTCCCTCACCTGTTCAACACCACAGAAAACTCAGAATACATTGGCCCCTATCCAGAGCCTCATTACTATGGATATGACAACATGTCTGTACATGACAGGACAGAGTTCATGCTGTGGTACAACACAGTGCGGCATGGGGTGTTTGATTTCCGGAGGGAACTATATTCTTATGGTGTGAATGATGTGATTATTTTGCGCAAAGCCTGCATTGTTTATCGTGAAACCTTTTTGGAGGGTGCCAAGCTTGATCCTTTTGAATATACCACATTGGCTTCATGCTGCATGGCAGTGTTTAAGACACAATTTCTCCCCCGTGACACTCTGGCACTGACATATGACGGGGCTTATACCAGGCAACACAAGGCATATTCAAATGCATCCATCCAGTGGCTGGAATTTGAGGCTTTCAAAAATAAAACAGAAATTAGGCACGCTTTGAATCATGGCGAGGAGCAGTTTTGACCATACTATGTTGACGGTTTTTGTCAACAAGACAATAGGCGAATTGCTTATGAGTTTGCAGGCTGTTTTTGGCATGGTTGCTCCAGATGTTTTAATCACGGCCATAAAAACCCCTCAAACCACATTGCATTTGGGGTTCTTAACCGACAGTTTAAGGAAAAAATTCAATCACTTAGACTAACACATAAACTAGAAGTCAAGGTTATGTGGGAATGTGAGTGGGCGAGAGCCAAGCAAGGTGACCCAATTCTGCAGGACTTTTTGAAAACTTATGATGCGCCTGAAAGACTCAACCCTCGAAAAGCCCTGTGGCGGTCGAACCAATGCGTACAAACTGTACTGCAAAGCAGCTCAGGGTGAAAAGGTGCATTATTATGATTTCACATCGCTGTACCCCACTGTTCAGGCCCACAAATGCTACCCCATAGGGCACCCCAAAGTGATCTTCCGCGATTTAGAACCGCTGGAAAATTATTTTGGGTTGATAAAGTGTACTGTACAACCTCCCAGAAGGTTGTACCACCCCGTGCTGCCATATCACTGCAACAGTAAGCTGATGTTTCCTCTGTGTCGCACATGTGCCAAAAGTGAAAACCAGGAAAGCGAATGTAGCCATTCTGTTGCTGAGAGAGCTCTCTCAGGTGTCTGGGTGAGTGCTGAGCTACTAAAAGCTGTAGAAAAGGGTTATACTGCAGACAGGATAGATGAGGTATGGCATTTCGAGCACAAAAGTGACAGTCTGTTTAAAGACTACGTGAAAACCTTCCTACAGCGGAAGCAGGAGGCGTCAGGGTACCCCTGCTATGCAAAAGACGAGGAGTCAAAAGCAAAATACATCCAGGATTATCACGAGAGAGAGGGGATTCATTTGAACCCCGACCGGATTGTAGTCAACCAAGCGGTGCGTAGCATTAACAAGCTTCTTTTGAACTCTCTCTGGGGGCGCTTTTCCATGCGTGAAAATCAGGTCACAAGTGAACTAGTGACAGATCCTGATGTCTTTGCCCGCTACATGTTTAGTGATCTGTATGATGTCAGACATTTTCTATTCCTATCTGATCATGTCGCACTTGTCCAGTGGCGGTTCAGAGAAGCACAGACGGGTAGAACAAAAGACATAAACATCTTTATAGGAGCTATGACTACTGCATACGCACGTCTGATGCTTTATGATTTGATGGATAAGCTAGGTGAGAGATGTCTCTACTCTGATACAGACAGTGTCATTTTTGTTTCAAAGGAAGGTGACTGGATGCCCGAAACAGGCCCCTTTTTAGGGGATTTGACCGACGAGCTCAACGGTGATAGCGATGGGGGTGATTATATTGTGGAGTTTGTATCTGGTGGGCCAAAATGTTATGCATACCATTCTTTACACAACAAGACTGCTCTAAAGTGTAAGGGTGTGACGCTGAGTGCACACAATGCTTCCATTGTGACACGTTATGCACTCGTGAAGCTTGTCCACGAATTTGTGGGGTGTAATAGGACAAAACATTGTGACAAAATCAGACACAATAGTGAGAGATAAAAAGACACTTCAGCTGAAAAACAAAACAGTCAGGAAGCGCTTTCAGGTGGTCTACACAAAGAGACGGTCACTCCCTGATTTGACTACACTGCCGTATGGTTACTGAGATGAGTGTTCGGGACATTGGTGTGTTTGATTGCAGGCTGCAGCATCCTTTCAGTCTTATTGTGTCAGGTCCTTCAAACTGTGGCAAGACCTATTTTGTAAAAATGCTGATTGAAAATGCTGATAAAATAATATCAAAAAATATTGATAACATTGTGTATATATATTCATGTTGGCAGCCAATGTATGATCATATCTTAAAATCTAGAAATGTAAATTTTATTGAAGGCCTGCCTGTATCTTTATGTGATGATTCATTGTTGCCTGTAAATAAAAACAATTTGTTGATCATTGATGATTTAATGAATGATGCTTGTAATAATGTTGAAGTTCAGAATGTTTTTACAAAGTATGTACATCACAGGAATTTAAGCTGTTTGTATCTTGTACAGAATTTGTTTTTTCACGGTAGTAGTAGCCGTACTATCAGTTTAAATGCCAGTTATCTTGTTATTTTCAAGAATCCTAGAGACAAGTCTCAAATTATGGTTATGGCACGACAGATGTTTCCTGGGAAAACTAAATTTTTTATGGAATGTTATGAAGATTCTGTGAGTAAGCCTTTTGGTTATCTCTTTATTGATTATAAAGCAGCGACACCTGATCATCTCCGTCTCAGAACGGATCTGCTTTCAGATCAACCTGTTGTCTACATTCCTAAATTCAAATAAAAACATGTTTGGACGGATCAGAAGAAATTTGTCCTTGTTGAAACTTTTGCATGATGCATCTCCTTCTCAGAGAAAGAACATTATTAAAAGTGCTTCCTCAGACTTTATTCTAACATTATGTGAGATTGCATACAATGTTCTAAAAGGCAAGATCCCTCTAACCAAAACACAATACCACAAGTTGAAAAAGAAGAAGGCTGGGATTAAATTATTTGCTGATAAAAAGGTGGGTTTGGTGAAGAAAAAGAAGCTAATCAATCAGTCTGGGGGATTTCTTCTACCTCTCTTAAGTATTGCTGTGCCTTTTATAACTAGTCTTATCGCCTCAAGACAGAAATAGAAAGAACATGGAACATGCTCAGAAGATGTTTCTTGTACCACAACAGCAACTAAATCTTTTAAGACTTCCCCCGCGAGCGTCTATAAGGGATATGGTTGAAAATGAATTGGATCGCGATATGAGAGACATTTTGGACAAGAAAACTGAGGATATTCATGAAAAGGCAAAAAAATATTCCATCGTCTTGCAGAGATTTCTCACAATGGTTAGGCAAGCTGAGCGTGATCAGAATACACTTACATTGTCTCTACCCCTGAATGAAAATGTGAACGGGGCAGTGCATGAGGAGGGCCGTGAAGATAAAGATTCTGTGGTTGAAGAAATTTTAAAAAACATTCCAAAAAACAACAAGAATAGAGTGCAGCATATTATGGATAAGATGATATCTGCAAAACATATTACTTCATGGACTAAACAGGGGGAATTTGTTTTTAACGGCAACGTGATAAAAGGATCCCACGTTTACGATTTGCTAAGAAGTGTAACAGCCCCTAACAATATATCTGACAGTCAAAGGCCTACAGGATGGGACAAATACCTGCTATCATTATCTATGCTGAACGTCCCTCTCTCAATCGTACCCAATCATCAGGTTAAAAGAAGAATTGAAGAGCTTAAGAAACATTCACCTGTCACTCAATCTTTGAACCCCAACCCTGCTAAAAGAAAGCGAGTAGTAGACGAGGAAGAAAGTCTTTTTCTATCTCCTAGACTTGTGTCTTCAAACTGGGTGCATTTTTGATTTTTGTACTGTCTCATGGGGTGTTAAATAAAAAAGAAAAACCAAAAGATTACGTAATAGAGTGTTCAGAACCCTTTTATTTATATTTTCATGCATAATACAGTTGGTATAAAATACAAATAGCAAAAAACAAAACAAAAAACAAAACAACAAAAAAATAAATAAATAAATAAATAAAACAAAATTAATCTTAAAAATAAATCTCCAGATTGTACACACCCAAAGTCACTCTTTGCACATGAAACAGAGGGTTGTATCTTTTTCACAAATTTGCACACCATAACATCATTTTTCTGTAGGTTATTACTATATTTCTTCATTAGAGCATCATAAGAAACCCCTTTATCCATCTGATAGAGAAAAAAAATACAATGCTGACCACACACTGTGGAGCACACATCTTGCACTTGTTTTACAGAATGCTGTGTAGAAACACTATTTCTATTAAGAAAGGAAAATTTGATTCAGGGAAGTGTGCGTAAGTAGGCGCATTCCCAAAGCTGTCAAAGAATGAACCCACTCCATGTTCATTGATGTAGAGAGCCAACCAATGTTGTCCACTCATGTAAGAGGGGTCAGTATTTATCACCAGCCCATAGGGTCTATTCATTATCATTTTTTTAGGCAACTGATCGCTGGCAAATACTCCTACAAAGACACTTTGTTTTACCAACTTGCCAAGTACCTCAGTCAACTCTATTGTGTTCATATTGTGGCGATCTCAGTAAAAATCAATGAGAACCTGCCGCCGTGAAGATATCTCGATTATAGAATCATGTGTGGAATAAATGATGGCATTTATTGTTCTCTGTAGAAGGTTTCTAAAACGCGCCTCTAGACGAACACTGCCATTTTTTACAAGGGATATATGCCCTCCACAGCCCTCGTCAGGGGTCAAGTTAAAGCAAACATGGAATAGCCTTTACAAAATTCATCCCTGGATATCGCTACAGCAGTGTTTTTTAAATACTTGCCAGTGGCTGTATATAGCTGGTGGTACTCTCTTACGGCATTACCCCTGGCAAAATTGGGCTGAAAGGGTTTTGAGGGATATTGCTGCCCATCAACGTATAAACATAAAAATTCTATATCATAATGGTTAAATGTAAAAGGGTTACGTGCATAAGAGCCACTAAAAGATTCATTATCTACAAATGCTATAACAATACTTTTCGGTATCTGCCCCAAAAATATATTTTCCTGATTACGGACCCGGGTACCTGCCGGAATGCTAAAATTCTTGATGCAGACCCTATCAATAGGGTATTTCACGTTACTGTGCATTAGAGCTTTGGCGTGGGCGATCTTAACAGAGGGTGACACAGTGACTTTCTTTATAAACAGGCTCGCGGACATAATACTGACCTTAAAGTCGTCCACCGTATTTCTCATTAGACAAAATTTGTTTTTTGCTCTTATAAATTTAAGTTTAAGATCAACACCATTTATCAACAACTTGTCCTGAAAAAACAGATCAGAGTGTATAGGGGAAATTAATTCCACCACACGACCTCCTTCTGTAAACCCCATTCTCTTGATAAGTCCTTCATTATCACCGCCAGCTGTCACATCCTCCATATGACCCGCAGTGTCCATGCAAAACAATCCAGATCCAAATTGTGATTCTAATGCATCTTTTCCATAATTTAAAAGACATTCTATAATCCCTCGATAAGGATATGTGTTTGACGACTGTGTAATGAGTCTGTCCCCTAGCGATATATCCACTTGGGAAAACAGAGTACATCCAGGGTAATTGATAAAGCCAACTTCATCTCCGTGTGCCAGATTTCCCCCGTTAGCCTTGGTGATCTTAGTACGGATGTACATAAAAGTATTGTTCAGGTCCAGATATTCTTCTGAGCTTGCTGGGATGTAAAATTCTAATGGAGCTGTGTCTGTAATGGCTGCTAGAGGAGGTACTTCCACATATACACATTTCTCAATACTCGTTTGTGTTAACGGAACAAGAAACAGGTCCAATTCCGATTTCACACATTCTTTTGACATTTCGTGTACTAGAGCCATTTTAGAATATACCTCCAGCTCTTGCCTTGCGTTTTGTTCCCTTACGTCTTCTCAGGGGTGTACTTTTTCTTTTTAAAGCAGCCCTCTTCTTATTTGCAACTAGGCGGCGCCTCTTTGGCTGGGAACTCCCCCCTGCGCCCAGGTGGACGTTTTATTGGACGACGAGATATGGCCATCATTCCGGACCCCTCTTGCTTTCTACTGCTATGGTTCATGACGTTGGTGACAACATCAGAAACAATGTTTTTAGCAGCCGTCTTTAAATGTGATGCGGCTACAGTGAATCCTTTCCTAAGCAAGGGAAGTGCAAGTCTAAACAGACCGCGAAATATTCCTCCTAGACCGTACTGAGACTGCAGCCCCGAAAAACCACTAAGGTCACCGCCCGCTTGTGCTGTGTAATAGGCAACGTACTTGTCTGGGTTCTGTATATGCGGCTGATACATTGTCACACCTTGTCTAGAAGTGATATTTCACAGGTCTGAAGTGTAGTTTTAATATAACTTTTCCGTATGTAAACAGAATAGGCTGGTTCTGATCCGTCTTCAGGGAGATTTCAATGGTATCAATGTGTGTTTTACAGAGCCTATGATAGTGTGGTCTGTCATATGTCCTTGTGATCATTTGGTTGTCGGATCCTTCAATATGTACGATTCGTAAAAGTGGTACATAACTGTCGCCGACTGTCTGATATTCAACAATGTCAGAGTATACAAAGATATTGTACAGACCTACATTTACATCAGCTGGATATGGTGCAATATACACCAGGGGTGAAATATGTTCATCGTCTATTGCGCTGTCTTCTGGGGTTTCAAAGACCTCCCCGGGTATAAAACCCAACATTTGTGCAAGTTTTCCTCGAAACGTCAATTCCAGGTCTCTTAGCGGTATTACAGACACTCTGTTTGTAATCGTATTGTATCTCAGCTTGATATAGGGCATATTATTATTGGACAGGCAGTTGTTTATCTCAGTTATTAGCTGTGACATAGTATTGTAGAATCCGCTCGTTACTGTAATACAGGCCCTCTTGTCTGTTTTTCTATCAAATGCAACAAATTCTGCATCACTTGCTGAAAAGTTTGTCCATGTTTTGGGGTATTGAATTTCTATTAAACCCACTTCATAACTCCCTTTAATCTGTAAAGGTTTTGGCAGTTTTGTTCTAAAATTTGCTATTGTATTGTCAGGGTAGAATGCCGCAGAAGAGTTACTAGGCAGTGTGAGATAAAACCCCTCACCGTCCATGTTGGACCCCTATGGTAACTGAATGACCTGTTTTTCTGAAATCCAGGTATTAAACTTATCCGGCCACCCCACCCACTTGACTAGCACCATGGATTGCCCCTGTCGTCTCTCTTTAGATAGTATTTTTTCTATTTTATACGTCTTGTTTTTATCCACAATAACTTTTTGTAGCTCTTGTTCGTAAAAGGTTCCATGCAGTATCTCCCCGTCATAGTCCTTTAACCTGTAGACAGGAGGTCTCCGCGGTACACTCTCCACAATAGTAAAATATTCATCAGTGAAATTTTGTTTATAACCTTTTTTAAAAGGTCCTCTTAATTTTGAAATTCTTACTGTATCACCCACTAAATACTTAAAATGAGGCACTCCTTCATCTTTTGTTTTATACAAGTTATTAAAAACAATGTATTCATTGTCTTTTGTCACTTCAGATGGTCTCATTTTTATACTACGGTGATAACTCATGTTGTAGGAGCTGACTAGGCCTTGTAGAATGTCCACATAGCGTTTTGAATTATTGGCTGTCAAATAACGCCACATTTTAGATTTCAGAGTTCTATTGAAACGTTCTACTACAGAGGCCTTAGTTTCATTTGAAGTGGTAAAGTGTATAATTTCATTATTTTTGATTAGTGACTCAAACTCTTTGTTTAAGAACTCCTTTCCTTTGTCTGTCTGTAATTTATGAGGTATTCTACCTTCTTTTAGAATATCTTTAAAAGCTACCGAAACACATCTACCACTTTTGCTTTTCAAACATCTAACCCAGGCATATTTTGAAAACAGGTCTATACGTTAATAAATATCTCACCCCATCGTTTTCTGAAGAATATTCTGACATGTCCACTAGATCTGCCTGAAACTGTCCGTCAATTTTATTTACCAAAACTCTATTTCTCCTAAAATGTATGGGGGCTGTTTTATGAAGAGTATACGCATCCTGTTTTAACAGCCAATTTTCTACATCAGAGTCTGCACAGCGAGCTCCAAGATGTTCGTGTAAAGCATTTTTAAGTTTCTGTTTACCCCCGTATCCTCCTGTACTTTCCGGATCATAATATATTTTTCTCATAGCGTCCTCCATGACTGATGTTGGTAAATGAATACTCATTGTTTGTGATCAAGGGTTTTTATTACCAAACCACAATACTTCACACACCTCAGAATCATGTCTTTTAAAAAACAAACAAATATAATCTACACATTGTCTTCTGTTTAACATAAAAAATAAAAACGGCACAAGGTTTTCAAAACTCAAGACATAAAAACAAAAAACATGGCCCTTATGGTCTTTGTCATCATTTGAAGAAAACAATTTACAACATTGACCAATGCAGCCTTTATCTCACTGCATTTACCGACAATCCTCCGTACCATGATCCCTTGCCTCAAACAATCCATCTGTTTTTTGATACTAGTCAAATACAGATTTCTGTCAATAATAGATAACGTATTATCAACGGTATTACTCCACAAAGGTCTCAAATTGTACATGATACATTTTCTTCTTCCCCCATTTAGCATGTTAGATACACTCGCCATTACGCTGTAGTGTTTTACACACACCAAATCTTCAGAGAGTCCTGAGCTACAGTGTTCAGTCTACTGTACCCCCTAGTTAGCTGCTTGAGCCTGGAGATGAGATATGGTTCTGTCAGCCACTTCAACAAGGCAGTTGCAGCCACGTCTCGTATGCTGGTCAGAGAAGATGAAGCGATGCCTAGACAGTCCAGCACATATGTCTGTGCCCTTGTATAATTATCATTTAAAACCTCTTGCTTAATCTCTCTCAGATTTCCTTTAATGTAGTGTAAAGGAAGAATGTCGAGTCATGAATGCGGTGTTCTATACATATCATATGTATAAATACAATACACACAGTCTTTTTCAGCCCTTTGTTGAAGAACTCTGTGTAGATAATGGGCTACTGTTACCTCTATAACATCGTGGGCTGTGGGGATGTTTGGCGTTATAGGAGGGGAAATCTCCATCGGCTCATCATCCTGGTCGTCCTGTGTACCCCTGAAGGGGTCGCCTGTTGGTTTTTCTCCAACAGTAAGAAATGTCAAATTCCTTTTCCCCAAATCTTCAGCAAAGTCTTTCAACCAGGTGTTGTCACTGCAGGACTCCTGGCCATTTGTCAGAGGTGTATCACCCCATGCATAACTGGTCACACCTGTACAAACATACGCTAAAAATTAGATCAAATAAAAAAAAAAAATAGAAAAAAAGAAAGAAAACTACCATTCTGTCCTTGTTGTTTTACACTTTGTAAAACAATACTACAAACAGCTGTTCTTGACATTCTCTGGTGTACCAGTAGTGTCAAAAAGTCTTTTGCTAAGCTTTTCATAGCTCTTGTAGATCTTGTTCCAACCGAATAAGGTGTCTATATGTGCAAAAACATCAAGGGCCCTCCTCCAATCGCCCCACTGGATTAGAAATCCAGTAGTAAACCATGTCTCCCATTCTTTGGATGTGCGCGGGAAACGATTGTCTTCATCAGGCGAACCCCTCCTTGTCTTTTGAATGACGCTGTTGTCCATGCATTGTCTGAAAAAAATGTATGCTTCGGGGTCGTATACCTCGAGATCAGTTTCCACACGGTATGTCTCTCCGGCCACTGATCCATCCCATTGTTCAGCGTACACACCATTTGAGCTACATAGCTCACGGCATATTTTGTTTCTAAAATTATACCAGTCTTCGGCAAAGAAACGAATGTGCAGGGTTGTACCATGCACAAACATTTCATCGGCCTCTCTTGAATACAGGTATACTGTCCCCTGTTCAAAAAAAAAACCAGCCACCCTAAAGTCTGCAACATCCCATTCATACATTGGAGACCATGCTTTTTGATCCAAAAATTCTGCCAGGTTTTTAGGAACTCCCCTTTTCTTTTTAGGAGCCATAAGAAGCTCAGCATCAACAAGGTTTATACGGCGTTTTGGCGTCAAAACACCGCTATAATTACCTGTGCCACCCATGTCCTTGGTAGTATTTTCACAAGGGATCGTAGAATAGAAGAAAATTCGCTTGAATGTAGTGCAGCCTTTCTCTCTGCGTTGATCTTTCGTGAAATGATCGCTCTAACATGCCCCCCGCTATATAGTCGTAGAAATGCCACTCCCTCAAGGCGCTCACAATCACACACACACACCCCCCCCCCCCCACCCACACACACACACAAACACACACACACACACACACACACACACACACACAAACGCGCTTCCTATGTCCTAATAAGGGCTAGGCAAACATCGCGTCTGCAGAGGTGAGGTGTCTGGACATGTAGAGACGTCTCTACCGTCTCTACATGTCCAGACACCTCACCTTAAGACAATACGATTTTTTATAACTCTGCTCATACCTATTTTAACTTAAAACCTCTATTTAAAAAACAAAACAACTCTCATTTAAACCCAACTCTACCCCTTTCACATTATTAACAACATAAGGCTTCAGTAAAACCCTCACATTAAAACAAGGTAGGACACGTCAACTTATGTAAAAAGACTTATACTTTTAAAAACAAAACGGGGAGGCTTACCACACATGCGCTGTCACACAAAACATATTTAAACTACAATCACACAGACGCTGCAATAATACGTCACCTAACAGCGACAGCTAAAACAGAGCATGCGCAGTGACAACACAGGCACACACACACAGACGCTGCAATAATACGTCACCTAACAGCGACAGCTAAAACAGAGCATGCGCAGTGACAACACAGACACACACACACACACACACACACACACACACACACACACACACACAGACGCTCAGGAAATACATTAACAAAAGGATTCCACACAAGAAAACCAGTATAGTTAAAACATAAACTATTTATATCTATACAACATCCTATAACACACACCGCACACATATTTTAAATGCGCGAAAATTAAAAAAAAAAAAAAAAAACACACGCGTGACGCCACGCACGCGCGCGCATGCGCTCGGCGCGCGTGCGCGCCCAAATGGTAGACCTTATTTACTACTAGCAGGGCCAGTTAAAACTGACAAGTCAAGAGCACAGAGAGGGCAGGAGAAGCTAAAAGGTTCACTTGGACAAGGAGCACAAAGCCCTCCTAAACCACCAGAACTGCTTGATTTTGAGTTTCCCCCAGATCTGAGCTCACTGCAAAAACAAGATGTGACACTGAAGCACTGGTTTGAAAGGGTGACAGATGTAGAGGGTGTTCAGCAAAATAACCCAAGCTGTTTAGATGATGCCACCTACATAGTGAAGGAGGGTCTTCTCTATCAGAAAAAGGGAAAACTGAGACTTTAGTGCTGCCACAACAGTTTAGACAGAGTTATGGAGATGGGTCATTCAATTCCATGGGCAGGTCACATGGCTTTCCAGAAAACTCTAAATAGGATTGCAAGCTGTTTTGTTTGGCCAGGGATGTACAATCAAGTCTCTAATCTCTGTGCTTCATGTGAAACTTGCCAACTAACCTCTGCTAAAGGAGTTGTACTTGCCCAATTACAGTCTTTGCCCGTGGTGGCATATGTGGTAAAAATGAGGGAGAGACTGGAGGAGATGACTGCGCTTGCACATGAACACATGGAGTCAGCTCAATGAAACCAGAAAGTGCCTCGGATTGATGATCTGGTGGAGCGAGTTGGAAGAGCTCAGTACATTACCACACTGGACCTCAGCAAGGGCTACTGGCAGGTCGCCTTGGCACCAGATGCCAAGGAGATGACAGCTTTCAGAACACCATTCGGTATGTATCAGTTTAAGGTCATGCCATTTGGTCTCCAGGGGTGCCAGCCACATTTCAAAGACTAATGGACCATGTTTTGAAGGATTTGTCTGATTGTGTGGCTGCATATTTGGATGATGTAGTTATTTTTCAGCCAATCATGGGAGGAGCATGTGGTTCACCTGCAGCAGGTGATGCAGAAAATAGGGACAGCCGGCCTCACCATTAACCCTCAAGTGTAGAGAAGTGAAGTACTTGGGTTACGTCATTGGTTTTGGACAGATTGGACCACAGCTTGGGAAAATGGAGGCCATCCAATCCTTTTCTGTTCCCACTACCAAAAAGAGATTGAGGGGATTCCTTGGTATCGTAAGTTTGTGCCTCATTTTGCAGATAAAGCTGTTGTGTTGAATGATCTAACCAAAGCCTCTGCTCCAAACAAGATTCAATGGACTGATGAATGTGACAGAGCCTTCAGGGACCTCCAAGGAAGCCATCTGCACTCACCCAGTCCTCCATAGTCCTGCAGTGTTGCTGCAGAAGGTGGAAGGACAGAGAAGACCCGTGGTGTTTCTACAACACAGTCTCACTCCCAATGCGTCAAAAACTGACGATTGGTCAGGGGCCTTTGGCGTTAGTTATGGACTAAAAAGGTCTCCTTAAACGTACAAACCCGACGCAGAGGGCTTTCAACTCATTCCAATGTAAGCCCGTCCGCGGCGATATTTGAAGCTTAGGGTTTTCCTTAAACGTCCATATTTGAAGTTTTGGGCTCTCCTTAAACGTCCATATTTGAAGCTCAGGGCAGTCCTTAAACGTATAAACCTGACGCAGGGGGCTTTTAACTCATTCCAATGTAAGCCCGTCCGCGCCTATATTTGAAGCTCGAGCAGCGCTCCTTGGGGCGCTCCTTGGGGCGCTCCTTGGGGCGCTCCTTGGGGCGCTCTTCGGGGCGCTCTTCGGGGCGCTCTTCGGGGCGCTCATCGGAGCGCTCATCGGAGCGCTCCTTAAACGTACAAACCCGACGCAGGGGGCTTTCAACTCATTCCAATGTAAGCAGCCTGTCCTCCACCCAAAAACGACCACATAGGTTGTTTGATCAAGGAGCTTATTAAGACCCATAGGCACGTTTCGAGTTTAGCGGTCGTGTACATAACTACAATAAACGGTGTGTTGGGTATGTCGTCATCGCCTACCCTTTAACCTTTGGCACCAATCAAAATGTGATGCGCCAGAAGGAGGCGTGGCATTCACGTTTCACTGGACGTCGTAGCATTGGTAAGTCCGTTTGTGTACTCAATTTATGTGGTCATGTTGTGTTCTGTGCGTGAGCTATCACGGTGATTGTCTGCAAATCATGTGTAAGTAAGTTAGTTCAGTTTGACGTTTAAGTTACAACTCAGTTGGGAATGCCACGGAGGTCGTATGTTAACTATCAATAAGGCGCTAAGGTTAGCGCACATGCTAACACGCTTTTTATTTATGCTATCTTGACAAAAAAATTCTACCTTATGTGATTTTGTGTATGTCCGTCAGTATGAGGACATCTGTTAACTATTTATTTTGGTGAAAATGAACTGTAAGAACTTAGAGAGCGCATTTCGATACTTAATCATTTCTCAAATACAGAGCCCTGATAGTTTTAATTAGTGTTAGTGTACTCATAACTTTTGTAGGCACACGTTTTATTTCTCTTTTTATTCTTTTGATAATTTACTCTACATTTTGCTAAATTTTTATCTTTAGTGGCAATAAGTAACATTTATGGAAGTGCAACTAATCCTGCTTCATTTTTTTTATTATCAAAAAAACTCTCTTCATATATCACAAATCCAACGGTTCTTTTAAGAGCCATTTTCTTAATCCTTCTCCCTGTTACACTAATTAAATTTTCTGAGCTTTTGCTTTGTCATTTTGTCTCTTTGTCTTTACTTAGTTTCTAAGTTCTAGTTTCTTCTCTCTCTCTCTCTCTCTCTCTCTCTCTCCCTCTCTCTCTCTCTCTCTCTCTCTCTCCTCTCTCTCTCTCTCTCTCTCTCTCTCTCTCTCTCTCTCTCTCTCTCTCTCTCTCTCTCTCTCTCTCTCTCTAAAGTTTCCAGAGTTACCTTGAGGAAGAGGGACAAGAATGGGAACATTATAGCTCAACACTTTAGGAAGAATCGATCTGGTCAGTAAAATATAATACAGTTCTACTGTTAATCACAAGTTGGTCAGCAGTAATGTTTCTTGCATTATGTTTTGTGTTTATAGTTAAACCGTGTGGCTAGGAAGCCCCCAGAAGTGGAGGAGTTGCTGACAGATGACATTCCTCAAGATGTCCTAAGTCTTGGTACACATATTGACATCTGATAGCTTAAATAGCTTAAAGACGACCTTTATGTTTCCATTTAAAAATGTGAAATTTAGGCAACTGACTTAAGTAGTGGCCGTGATTTTTTTTTATGCACGTGCAGTAACAAAGCCATTATGGAAATGACTTGTCTGTCTTTAAATACACTGTCCTTTACATCAATTTTTGTGTTTTATTATTTTAGATCATCATCTTCAGAGACTAAAGTGGAGCAGACACCCACAATGTCAGCATGGACAAGAAAACAGTTAATGTCTGAAAAAGAATTCAGAGCTGCAATGCCAGAGCTCTTGAATTCGAAATTGGGCGCAGAGACTGTAACTCCACATTGCTGTCAGCAATGTAAAACAGCTGATGCTGGTTGGTGTGTAGTCAGAAAAGGGTAGGCTTGACACGGTACCAGATTGTAAAATTTTTCTGAATTTTGATATTTTCTGGGGGGTTTTGTGTGTGTGGATATTTTTTTTACAGGCAGAACAGAGATGATAACTGTGCTTGCCATGGGATGGAACAACAGGAAGACAGAGAGTCTGCACAAGACCCTGGCAAAAAGATTTTTCAAAGTAAGAAGTCTTTACTGCAAGTTAACATTTGTCATTTCATGGTTACTTTCTGTGGGCTTGAATACTGGCATCACAGGTTAAAGGAGTGACAACTTTGTTCAGCTCATGTCCTGTGACTGGTGTGGTGTGGAGGCATGGCAGAGCCATATGCTGGTTGGCTGCTGGCTTGCTGGATCGCTGTGTTTTTGTGCTGCATTGGCTACAAAAAAAATGAGCAGAACAATGGGCTTATGGTCCACTGACTCACTGCTGTTTAACAGTCCCTTCTCCTCACACCCTCCTCTGAAGAACATCCTCCCAACTAGCTGTGGCACACTTGACGACCCCACTGGCGTGTGTTGTCATCATGACAACTCACAAAAATCACCATTAAGTGTTTTTGAAATCAAATGACTGCAGCAAACAACTCAATGTCCTTTCTATCCAATTAGCATTCTTATATACGTATTGCATTCTTTCACCATAAAATAGCCTTTGTTATAACAAGGAAATAATTGTTTCATGAGGCACATAGTCTCTTTTGAGGACATACCTTTAAGAATATCCTCATAAATTTGTGCTTGAATGTTTTGCATGTTGTCATTTAGGTTTTTCAATCATGATACTATGAAATACTTTTGGTGTATTAAATTCCAATAGATAGTTGTCCTACATCTTAAGCCCCTGTTACACATGCACTGCAAACCTGAAACTATCTGAACATTTCCTGGTACAGCTGTGTGTGTACACAAATATCGGATTCAGTCGGACCGGGCATCAAATGGAGTTTACCCTCCCAGCTTAATAGTGCAAAGACTGGGTAATTCCAGAGTGTGCACATGTGTGAATACAGCTGCACGCTCCCCTTGCCTAAACCAAACTAAGTAGTTACATTAAGTGTGAACACATCTAAGTGTGTGCTGCATGTGTGAAAGAGAAACTCGGGACTATCTCCGGACCTGATTGTCTGACATTATTCTGGGTTCAAATGTGAAAACATCTTTATTCTCTTATCTCTAATGCCCTATGTTAACATACCTTTTTACGGATCACACCATGACTTATCTATGTTTGTTTGTTTTTTAAACATTCTAAATGGACGAAACAGAGAGCAGAAATCGAAGGAGCTAATCTTGAGAGTCTCAAGCAGGAGCTCAACATCTCTCTGGAGGACACGGAGGAATGGGTGTGTGACGTCCAGCAGTGGGCAGCCACTGGTATGTGTTATGGTCACGGGTGTATAGATTTGGTAGTCTTGACATACATTTCGCTATATGTTTTACAATACTATTTTTTTATGGTCAATTTTGCTTGTTTCTGTTTTTCAAAAGAGACATGTAGCTCATAGTAGTAGTACTTGGGAGCTGGCCAGGTAAATTCCACTTGATGTACAGTCTGACTGGATCAAATATTTGTGTTTTCACATACTGATTGTCTAGATCATTTTATGTTTGCAGTGTATATGTGAAAGGGGCTTAAGTGTTTTACTTTTGTCCCATCTGTTCTCTTTTCCAAAACAGTGGTGAGTCTTCGCCTGAAGAGGCGACTTTTTGACCAGGTTATGCTGGTCAGGCCTATGGAAGAGGAAAAAGTTATAATTGTGAAGGAGATGACCCAGCATTGCCAGTACCTGAGATAGGCCTTGGACAAAGTATACAGCCTCCTTCGTCACACTCAAGAGAATATCACGAAACATAGTATGGTATGTAGTAGTACAGTCTCAGAGCTGGGCAGACAATCTGCATTTTAATGTTCATAAAGAGTTGCCTTATTTTCTATCTGATTATTATCATTTATTTTTTTTACATTTTATTTTAGCACCTCCCAGAGAACTGAGAGAAGAGGGATACAGGGGGCTGCTCTGTTGTCTGCTGCACAAGCTGCACATTCTGCAGCAGAAACTGAGCGCAGTCACCAGCACTTACACCCATTTTGACACTGAACCCTCCTTTGTCATGTTGGAGGAAGACAATGAGGACGTTGAAGAGGACAGTGACCAGGAGGACAACAGCACTCCAGATATTTCAGAGGAAGAAATGTAAAGCCTTTGAGGCTGTGATTCAGTTGTGGACATAAAGCCGCAGACCGTGTGCCTTTTACATATTCACAGCTGTGATGATGTTCAGCACAACATCACTCCCTCTCGTGTGATATTGCTTTTATACATCCTTTCTACAAAGCACCAGACTGGAACTGGACTGTGGCTAAGCAACACATAACCATTTGACTGTGCAATAGCTTGATACTTTGTGTAAGCTAGAAACTAACTGTTGTATAAAGTTTACATAACAGGTGACGAAAGTTGTGCTCAGTTTTGGGCAGAGTGCTGTACTTGTGGATGTTCAGTAAATGGCTGCTTTTGTATAGTGCCCTGTGCTGGACAGTGTAACCAATTATTTGTTTAAATATTTTAAAGATTCTGTAAGTTTTACAGTAGATCACAGTGGGATGTGTTTTATTTTGCATGAGAGCGGCATATTCTAATGTGAGTACATAGAATATAAAAACATAGCGTTTTGAAATGTAACATTATTCGTGTCACAAATTGTTGTGCCATGGTGTTCTGGTTCATCCAGTATACCGTTGGCTCATTCAAACATTACTGTTATTACAAACGAGGTATTTTCATTCATCTAACATGTCTGGAGATAATCTAATCAAAGCGAAAAAATAGTTGGAATGCACAGATGCATCGTTTTCTATTGTTGCTATGGTGGTTGCCACGCATGCTGCGGAAGCCGGAAGTGGCTATAGAGACGGAGCCAGTCCGCTGCATGCAAACCCTAATTTACTTAAAACTTATAAATATTGTTCAAACACCTAGCATCTGAACTGTTTCTTAACATAAAGACCATATATATGAAGAGAAAACGGGAGTTAGGCTATATTCAATATTTAAAGTATACGGCACATTATTTACTACCCTTTTTGCAAACCAGAAAACTGCATACCTATTTCAAGAATACATCTTTACTTTTTGTTGACATAGATCATCTTTATGTAATCTAAATTCTAATCCAGCTGTTCTAGATATATGATATATGTTATATATATATATATATATATATATATATATATATATATATATATATAATTTTTTTTTTTTGTGAACCCATTTATTTACAAACCGGAAGAACTACAGAAAACTACAACTATGGCAGATAGTAGTACTTAGCGTTATTGCGCGGCTCATGGGAGTTGTAGTTCTTTAATTAAGGTTGTATTTTTCATAGAATTGGAAGTTGTAAATGTTGAAATGAGAATACATTGAGGAGTTTTAGGGCATAGTTAACACATTGATGTAATCAGATTTTTAAAATCAAATTATTTCATGGGTGAAAATTAATTTGACCCATAATTGACAAAACCCAAAATTGTTGATTGTACTCATGTTATAGCTGGGGTCAAGAGCTCTCTACAACAGTTGGTCCCATTTCTGTATTTCTTTTTATTGCAGAATTATAAGCCCTCAAACAGGCCCTGAGGTCAAGGTTCAAAGTTCATTATTTCAAAACAGGAGCCATGTAGAATATTAATACTAACATATTATTACTCCCCAGGTCGAGACCTTTCCAATGATGTATTTGGTTTAGCTCTACAGCAAAGTTTTAATGTTTTCATGTCATGGACTCAGGTCATCCAAACCCTACATCCAGACAGCACTTTGAAGGCTCTACACATAAAAGTTTGTTTGTTTGTTTGTTTGTTTGTTTCATTCTGTTTGTTTCTTTGTTGACTGACATGAGTCACCTTCATATATCACAATATTCACTGTGTATATGTTATTATTAGCCAATGCAAGCATTAAGAATGATGTTTTATGTATGACGCACAAATGCCACTCACTCACTCACTCACTCACTCACACACACACACACACACACACACACACACACACACACACACACACACACACACACACACACACACACACACACACACACACACACACACACACACACACACACACACACACACACAGTGCTTTATTTTTTAAATGATGTAGATCAAATATCCTCAGCAACATATTATTACATATATAGATTATATGATTTTCAAACCTGTGACAAGCTTCAGCTGCTTGATAACGAGCACATCATTAGAATCAGGTGTGTTGGACCAGGGAGAAACTTAAACATGCAGGACAGTGGCCCTCCAGGACTGGAATTTGGGGAAGTTAACAAGGACCAAGGCTGTTGCCTAGCACGGGAATTACATTCAAATGTCTATAGCCTGTTATCTATTATTTAGTATTTACCTTTTATTTATTTTTTGGTCTTTTTCCTTTTAATATGACAATATGATAATAAAAACCCATTCTGATTCGTATGTGGTTCAATATTACAGTTTTTTTTGATTGCTTTGACACAGTAGTCGACTCAAAATACACATTCTTCAAAACTGTTAACGCAAAGGCCTAAACCGTGGCACCAACGGTCAAAATGACTCATTTTGCCTGCAAAAGGCTCTTACTCCGCCAAAACATTTAAAATATGGACCAAAAGCAAATTTTGCCCTCAAACAACACAACTTGCACACAAGTGCATAAGCGCTTCCAATCAGTCATTAGACAAGGGGCATCAAAATACAAAATTCAGCTCTCAATGTAAATCAGTTCTGCATTACTGGTCAGCAGCTTACATATCAGTGCCAATTTGCTTTCTTGCAAAAAATAGATCCAGAATCATATACAATGATTTTTCAAATTTTATTGAATGCAGTATTCATTCTTTATTTTGTTGAGATTGTGGCTAAGAAAGGAAATATTCCAACAGAAACCACATATATAGTATAAAAATCCATCACTGTGTAAGACATAAGGAAAATGAAAATAAAAATTCTGTACAATAAAGAAAAAAATCTCTTCTAGTCAATTCTCTCTTTACGAATAGGCCACATGGCCTCATCTACATCGCACTCAATATTTTCTCTTGCGATGCACCTAGGGAAAAATCTTCTTGCATGCCTGATCCAGCCTTGGCATGCATCTGCATCTATATCTTGGGCAGCAGCGGTCATTGCATCGATCAAGGGCATCTGGTCATAGGGGCGATGTTGTACTGTCACTTACTTCAGTAAGAAATGCTGCTATACTACACTGTCACTTTATACCACCACTACGTCACTTATTTTGTGGTACTGTAACTTACTGCTGCTACACTTTACACTCCTCTTTATATCACCACTACATCACTTTATTTATTTATTTAATGGTACTGTAACTATCTGCTGATACACTTTCTGTGCTTTAGGACATGCTGCTACATTTCACTGTGGTTTACTGTCACTTAGTTCTGTAGGAAATGCTGCTACATTTTTAACATTTTTAACACTTATAACATATCGCTCCTTCTCACTTATTTAGTTTGTACTTATTTCATTTCAATCTGCTGCTAAACTGCACAGTGCGTATTGTTGTATATTGTATATACCTACGCTTAACCACAATGTCTGTTGCACTCTGTCACACGTAGTTCATTGCTTGATTTATTTTACGTTAGCTTTATTTTGATTTGATTTATGTTTATGCTTATTGTTACTCTGACCCTTTCCCACCTTTGTATTGAAACTGTTGCAAAATAATTTCCCTCGGGATGAATAAAGCTTCTTGAATCTTGAATCTTGAATCGTAAACCTTCCATCTCCATGCACTGAAGAATTCCTCTATAGGATTTAAAAATGGAGAGTATTGAGGAAGCCTGCAGACTGATTGCAAATTGAAAAGTTTTGTGAAGCACTGTCAAACAGGTGCTTCAGTGATTTCATACTGGTCAAGAAGTGTCTAAGAGATTGGAACATATATGTTCTGTTTGGTTACCACACCTAAAGCAGTGGAGTTTGGACTGCTTGAATGACATCTGCGTTAACTGATTTGCAAAAGGGTGTGGGAAGTGTGTCAAAACAATGACAATGGGTTAACTCATTTGCAAGAGGTGTCTTTTGCTCTGCTGAGAGAGTGATGATGAAGACAGAGGTTACCAGTTTCTTCAAAGCAATCAAAAAAAACTGTAATTGAGGAAGACACATACGAAATATGATTTTATTTTAAATATCATCAGCCATATATTCTTAAAAATATAATATTAAATTATATGAATGAGCCAGCCATATTTTACAATCACTGGCTATAAAATGTCTCATCAACAGAGCTAGTGACGCTGAACGGCGGCAATTTGAGTTGGAATGCAGCCCATCCACGGTGGACAGCTCAAAATAGTATTCGAACACACCACTTCCGCCTGCAACACAAGCCAAACAAGCGCAACGGTGGCTGGGGGTAAAAACGTAGCCTTCCGTTATCCAAAACTGACAAAATAAAACTACATTTCTCAGATCCGAAAGAAATAATTATAATCGATGGCCATTGCATTAACCCATCGTATTGTGAAGTTATCAAGGACTCTTTATCAAGAGATTTGTTGAAAAAAATACTTCCGGGAGGCGGGTCCTCAGTTCTCCAATGGGACTGCAGGATGATTTAAAACCCATGTCAAGTCATAAATGTATTCAAAAACAAAAGCCCAATTATTTACTTAGTAAAGGACAACAATTATGTGTCTAAGCTAAGTGATTCTACGATAAACGTTATCCCTCTCTGGCATCTTCTTACCTTATCCTTATGGGTGTTATTACACCGGCCAAGAATGAGCATTTCAGATGAATCGATAAGGTGCCTGTAGATCATGGTGATTGTGAATACATTCAAAAGTTTATTTTTAGCTGTGTGAACAGGATGTACTCTTCCTTTTGTCTGGGTATTGTCTTCAGCGTACAAATACATAATAGATAGAAAGAAACCCAGGGGATGGAAAAATATTTCTGCTTTAAGAAATGGTGAGGGAATAAGCCAAAAAACAATTGTTTTACATCCACCTTTTTTCAGTAAATCATTCTATTTCTCATGTTTTTAAGATGGTGACTGAACACTAAATTTGCCAAAAGTAAAAATAACACAAAATATTTTTTTTTTTGGGAAACTGCAACTACTACAATTCTCTCTTGAAAGGTTCTGAACGATCATAGAAATCAAGTGTATATGAAGGAACACAGCCAGTAACTGGTATATGTGATTTAAAAACATTTATTTTTGCAAAACATTTTCTTTCGGCTCCCAGGAGTTTTTCCATTTGTCCCCACTGTAAGACAGAAACACAGCAAGAAGTATTACTGTCAAATTGTTCATAATTTTTGACACTGTACTATTTACAATGAGATATGGATTATACAGGTATGCATGCATTCTTTTTTGAAAATGAGAAATTTGTATGGGGGAAAAAAAAAATGTAAATTTAGGTTTAATTTGACTAAAGAATGTATTGCCAGTATGAATCTTTTTTTCTTCATGTTTTTGGCCAAGTTAAATCTTGCAGTTTTGTGCCGTTTTATGAGGAATGTTTTTTTCTTAGATTGCATTAGACACCAGGCCAAAACTGAGAAAATTGTGGCGTTCACTTTTATAAGGTGATACAATTTTGAATCATTTCACATTATAGTGATATTGCACAGGGGGTTTCTTGATTATGTTATATACTGTGAATTTATTTCAAGTCCAATGCACAATACTGCCCAAAACATTTGACTGCTATGTGACTGACCCTCAGACTTTGCTGTCCCTTATTAAACTGCAGTTAAAGTTGAAGACATTTTACTATTTTTATTAGTGGATTTTCCTCATCTACAGTAAAATAAACTTAAGAAAACATACACACCATCCAGAGCAAGGCAGCCACTGCACCAACACCTCGGCACGGTCCTTAAAAAAGAAAGAAAGATATAAGGAACAATAAGTGTGTGACACTTGATTAGAGCACAAAACAGTTTGCTGTACAAACTGCTGGCAAGGAGGATGGGATGTCGATTGTGGAGCTGAAACAAAATTGGCACAAAATCACAAGACAGAAAATTGGATACATAAATGGAAGGTCATAATACATAAAAAAATATATTTTATGCTTTGATACCTATACATATAAGCTATACATTGAGACTCAGAGTGAGGTCACTATAAACTGTTTTAGTAGCAATGTAAAAAACAAAAAAACCTTGGTAAAAAAGACAGCTATTCCAATTCAGTGTGAGACAAGGGAAGCATCGCATGCTTCTATATCTAAAAACACAGCTACCGCTACAAACTATCCAATTAAATTTTATTCATGTTATCTAATCATAACAGAAGTTGTCTCAGGACACTTTTCATAAAGAGCAGGTCAAAACCACACTATAAGATATCAAATTCCGTCAGATATGCGTTAAGGAACAACTTCCGAATTCTAATCCTGGAATGTAAATGTTCATTTTCAGGATATTTTATCCAAAATTGATAGATAGCAATGTGTTTATATATACGCAATAACAGCAGGCTCTGATCTAGTAGTACATAACCCTGTTCACCAGTGACTTAGGGCGCACTCACACTGTCCTTCCGTACCGTGCCTCAGGCTTTAGGGTACTTGTCCCCCCTCCCTCTCCCCCCACGCCCCAGGCCCGTCTGTACTCACACTGCCTGGGCCTCGCGCAAATGCTTCACACGTCACATGCATTGATTGACGTCATCACCATGCTTCTCTTTGTTTACAAATCTTTCCACAGACCTCGGAGTTTTTGTGCGTCTTGTCCGACTGTTTTTGAATATTTTCATCGACCAAATCTGCAGTAAACACTCCACGTCTGCATCACACCACCGTGAACCTTTTGCCGCCATTGTTGTTGTTGTTAAATGTCCGCACATGGTCCGTCCTTCTATTTACTATGTCCGAACAGGCGCACATAAATGACGTCAGAACCGCCGTAGGCATCGTGCTCGGCTTGTACATGTGCAAACGGGCTCTACAAAAGCCCACCTCTCTCAGGCGGGCTGTGGACGGCCCACTGGCCGCAGTTATACCCGGAGCGGGTGCACTCACACTGGTCAAACGCACTAGGCTTTAGCCGAAAAACCAGTTTTGGCCCGGTGCGGAAGGACAGTGTGAGTGCGCCCTTAGGTAGAGTGAAAACAAGACAACAAGACAAGACAATTGGGAGGGGTACAGTAAATCGAGAATTCAGGATTGTCTTGCACAATAAAACAAAGATGAGTGTTAAATTGCTGCAAAAGCAAATAATGTAAGAGAAATATAGCAATGTAAATGTAAAGATCAGCAATTAATTACTTATTATTTATGACAACTGTCTGAAAGAAAAAAAATAACCTACCAGTAAATTTGTGGCATCATACATTTTGTTGATGGTGCAGTTTTTTTTTGTGTTTCCAATCATGGCCAAATTTCTTCTTTTGATTTTCTAATTTTTTTTTGTAAGGCTGCTTGGCCCCGCACTGCTTACACATCTTGCTGGCCACACCAATCGTTTCCTTGCATGTGATGCATTGTTTTTGAGTAAGCATCTTGAGACAGAAACAGAAATAAGAAATGAGAACACTGCATGCTGTGTTACCAGTGAATAATAAATTAACACAATAAATACAGTGCTCTTACATGTTGGCTTTCAAAGAAAACTGCTACAGCATAATACTACTCAGGACCTGTGTCCCCTAATTAGTTTTTTTTCCAAGTCAATTTATAAAAACTGTATATGTGATGTTATGAATTAAGAAATACCTATAGACCATTGCAAAGATGTAAACTTAAACATTCCAAAACAGTCCTAGTTTATTTCCTGTTGCAGTGTACGTGAATGACACCAGCTGTCAGGAAGTAAACAAGGAACAAGGCTGTTGCCTAGCAATGGAATTCCGTTGAAAAGGTCTATTGAAAACAAAATACGTTAGGTGATATATTAACAAATGCATTCTTCCTTAAAACATGCACAAATAGTCACAAACATAGTAAATGGGTCACATATTTGACGGTACACCTGTTTTGTCTGTCCTCTACCGTGTCTTATGTATTCCTGGCTTTGCACCTGTACGTGTCTTTACGTAATCTAGGGTGTCTAAAAATATATTTTAATCTCAAATAGACAGCCTGATTAAAAGAAAAGATTAAATCTAAAATACATATCATTTTAGCTTACAATTTCATGTAACGTAAGACTAATTGGGAGCGTGTAAACGCATATAACTTTAAACACCTAAAACAATAACGATGAGCGATCTCTTTCAATTAATATTAGCTATTGTGAAAATGGATATTTATACAAAGCATCATCAAAGCCTGTGAATGTTCTCATTCGTCCAGGTGGGGGGCGGCTGTGGCTTGGTGGCAGAGTGGGTCGTCCTCTGTTCGAGAGATTGGTGGTTCGATCCCCATCTCCCCCTGGTCCACATGTCGAAGTATCCTTGGGCAAGACACTGAACCCCGAATTGCTCCCCGTGCTGCGCATGGGTGTGTAAATGTGGTGTGAATGGTTAGATCAGATTAGATGGTATGTAGATGTCCACTGCCATCAGTGTGAATGTCTGTGTGAATGGGTGAATGTGACAGACACTGAGAAGCGCCTTGAGTAGTCAGATGACTAGAAAGGCGCTATATAAGTACAAGTCCATTTACCATTTACCATTTACCAGGTCATCGTTATCCTCAAAGCAATTTCAGTCAAAAACAACTGGACTGGTTGTTTGTCTAGGAAGACGTTTCACCTCTCATCCAAGAGGCTTCATCAGTTCATGTACGCATCTAACCAGGCTGGGACTGGTCCAACTAACTGGTGTGGAGATCCAAGTATTTAACCTCTCACAAGGCCGATGATGTCACTGAAACCCTTTGTGCTCCAAGTGCCCACGCCCGTCGTTAGAGTGACAGTCGGTGGTGGGCAGTTGGTTTCGACGTCGTTAGTGCTCTATTGAGTCTGAACGACAGTCGTTGGGGTCACCCGGGCCATGTGTGAACAGTTGTCCTTTGAGGTTAGATTGTTGAATCTCCTGGGAAGGGACGAAAGGGCGGCATTGTAAATTGGAGATAAGTGGTGTCTCAGACCCCCTCCTCTGTTTAGCGATGGTTTCTCCACTTTAACATAGATGGCTTCTTTTACTCCTCTTTCAAACCATCTGTCCTCTCTGTCCAAGATTTGGACATTGCTGTCATCAAAGGAGTGGGCTTTCTCCTTGAGGTGTAAGTGGACAGCCGAGTCCAGGCCTGAGGAGTTAGCTCTCCTGTGTTGGGCCATGCGTTTATGCAGTGGTTGTTTTGTTTCTCCAATGTAAAGATCTTTGCATTCCTCGTTGCATTGGACAGCATAAACCAGATTGCTTTTGTGGTGGTGTGGTGTTCTGTCCTTCGGATGTACTAGTCTCTGTCTGAGTGTGTTACTGGGTTTGAAATGCACAGGGATGCAGTGTTTGTTGAAAATCCTCCTGAGTTTCTCCGATACCCCAGCCACATATGGGATGACTATGTTGTTTCTCCTGTTATCTTTTTCTTTCTCAACCACTTTGGTTTTCTTTCTGGAGGCAGCTGCCGTTTTAACAAAGGTCCAGCTGGGGTAGCCACAAGTTGTGAGGGCGCCTCTCAGGTGCTTGCGTTCTTCCCCTTGAGCCTGTGAGCTAGTGGGTACGTTATCAGCTCTGTGCTGCAGTGTTCTGATAACGCCAAGCTTGTGTTCCAAAGGGTGGTGAGAGTCGAAAAGTAGATATTGATCCGTGTGAGTGGGTTTTCTGTATACCCCTATGTGGAGGCTCCTGTCATTCTCCATATGGACGTCACAGTCCAAGAAGGGCAAGCTGTTGTCTTTAACTTCCTCTCTGGTGAACTTGATGTTTCTGTCCACTGAGTTGATATGTTCAGTAAAAGTTTGCACCTCTTTGGATTTGATCTTAACCCATGTGTCGTCCACATATCTGAACCAATGGCTTGGGGTTACTCCTTTGAAGGAGTTCAACGCCTTGCCCTCTACCTCCTCCATGTACAGATTTGCCACAATCGGGGACACTGGTGAACCCATGGCACAGCCGTGTTTCTGTCTGTCTCCCGATTGTGGCAAATCTGTACATGGAGGAGGTAGAGGGCAAGGCGTTGAACTCCTTCAAAGGAGTAACCCCAAGCCATTGGTTCAGATATGTGGACGACACATGGGTTAAGATCAAATCCAAAGAGGTGCAAACTTTTACTGAACATATCAACTCAGTGGACAGAAACATCAAGTTCACCAGAGAGGAAGTTAAAGACAACAGCTTGCCCTTCTTGGACTGTGACGTCCATATGGAGAATGACAGGAGCCTCCACATAGGGGTATACAGAAAACCCACTCACACGGATCAATATCTACTTTTCGACTCTCACCACCCTTTGGAACACAAGCTTGGCGTTATCAGAACACTGCAGCACAGAGCTGATAACGTACCCACTAGCTCACAGGCTCAAGGGGAAGAACGCAAGCACCTGAGAGGCGCCCTCACAACTTGTGGCTACCCCAGCTGGACCTTTGTTAAAACGGCAGCTGCCTCCAGAAAGAAAACCAAAGTGGTTGAGAAAGAAAAAGATAACAGGAGAAACAACATAGTCATCCCATATGTGGCTGGGGTATCGGAGAAACTCAGGAGGATTTTCAACAAACACTGCATCCCTGTGCATTTCAAACCCAGTAACACACTCAGACAGAGACTAGTACATCCGAAGGACAGAACACCACACCACCACAAAAGCAATCTGGTTTATGCTGTCCAATGCAACGAGGAATGCAAAGATCTTTACATTGGAGAAACAAAACAACCACTGCATAAACGCATGGCCCAACACAGGAGAGCTAACTCCTCAGGCCTGGACTCGGCTGTCCACTTACACCTCAAGGAGAAAGCCCACTCCTTTGATGACAGCAATGTCCAAATCTTGGACAGAGAGGACAGATGGTTTGAAAGAGGAGTAAAAGAAGCCATCTATGTTAAAGTGGAGAAACCATCGCTAAACAGAGGAGGGGGTCTGAGACACCACTTATCTCCAATTTACAATGCCGCCCTTTCGTCCCTTCCCAGGAGATTCAACAATCTAACCTCAAAGGACAACTGTTCACACATGGCCCGGGTGACCCCAACGACTGTCGTTCAGACTCAATAGAGCACTAACGACGTCGAAACCAACTGCCCACCACCGACTGTCACTCTAACGACGGGCGTGGGCACTTGGAGCACAAAGGGTTTCAGTGACATCATCGGCCTTGTGAGAGGTTAAATACTTGGATCTCCACACCAGTTAGTTGGACCAGTCCCAGCCTGGTCAGATGCGTACATGAACTGATGAAGCCTCTTGGATGAGAGGTGAAACGTCTTCCTAGACAAACAACCAGTCCAGTTGTTTTTGACTGAAATTGCTTTGAGGAAAAGCATCATCAAAGTTAAATATCACGTTAGCGGTTGTCCGCGCTAGCTGACTAGCTTTATTGCCTAGTTAAATGAATGTTAACTGAGCTCTTAGAACATTATACAGCCGATAATAATCTAGTTTCTATTACATTAATAGACGGCGAAAGAACATAGAATGCAATGATTTACACATTTGATCGTTCTCAAATCGTTTTTAGCACTATTTATTACTAGCTACTTACCTGAAATAGTTCGTGTGTCAAGCGATGAAAAAAGATGTAATCAAATAGACCCACAATGCACCATGGACACATGCGAAAAGAGGCATACGTCCTGCCTACGTTCAAACCCGAGGCAGGGGGCTTTCAACTAATTTAAGGACTTCCCTGAGCTTCAAATATGGACGTTTAAGGAGAGCCCAAAACTTCAAATATGGATGTTTAAGCAGAGCCCTAAGCTTCAAATATCGCCGCGGACGGGCTTACATTGGAATGAGTTGAAAGCCCTCTGCGTCGGGTTTGTACATTTAAGGAGACCTTTTTAGTCCGTAACTAACGCCAAAGGCCCCTGACCAATCGTCAGTTTTTGACGAGTTGGGAGTGAGACTATGTTGGTTTCTAAGTCGGAAGCTGCTGGACAGAAAGACGAGGTAGTCTACAGTTGAAAAGGAGTGCTTAGCGATGAAGTGGGCCATCGACACCCTCAGATATTATTTGCTGGGGCGGCACTTCCTCCTGGAAACTGATCATCGGGCTCTACAGTGGCTGCATTGCATGAGGGATGCCAACATGCGCATTGCTGGATGGTATCTGGCCCTGCACCCCTATGACTTCACGGTGCACTACAGGTCAGGGAAGTCAAATGTGGTGGCGGACTGTTTATCCAGAGTGTCAGAGGAATGAGGTACTGTTCTCTTTGGGGAGAGGGAGGAAGAAATGTGACGAAGAGCACATCGTCACCAGTTTTGCACACATGGCACCACGCACTTTAGACTGTGCAATTATTAAAGTGCATCTGTAATCACACTGACACTTTAAGAAGAGCATCAGCACTTTATTGGAGATTTGCACAATACATTTCAACACATTGCGTTTTGTACATTTGTATTGAAATGTTTACCATATGTTTTGAATATTTGTCGCCATGTTTGTTGTCCTTTGTTGGGTCTTGGGGTTTGCTGTGTGGGCCGTGCAGTTCAACCTGGAGCAGAGGGATATGGGGTTAAATGTGCAGATCATGTTAGTTGCTTAATTGAGAAGCTAAGAAGGGGTATTGTGTTGCTCCATAAGTGTGTGGGGAATAAATCAAGAGTGTTGTGTACTCACCAGTCTGTTGTCTTCAGGGTGTGCAGGCAAAAGGCTTCCCCAGGAAACGGATGCTGCTTATATAGTTCCGGGGACAGCCAAGTGTAAATTGGTGTGGGGATGGTAAATGTGTGCATTGTTTTTTAGTAGAGGTAATGTGAAGTGTATTGGTGTATTTTCTGTTAGTGGACGCAAAGGTGTGTGTGTGTGTGTGTGTGTGTGTTCCCGGGGAATGGATTCTTCCAAGTTAATGGGTTGACACCCTATAAATAGGCGCCATTTTGGCAACCTGGGGTTCTTTTGGTTGGTGACACTGATGTGCCTATACTGTTTGTCAAGAGCGATGAATAAAAGAACCGCCTTGGTGACCCACCTTGCCTTTGGATAATTTTTTTGCTGTATCATCCAGGTGTAATTGTGGTCATTCTCACAAGCTTACAAAAACACAAGGAGGTATAAAAAAAATATACAGTAAAGGATAACCAGTAAATAAAAACAGAAAGTATAAAAAAACAATAAAAAGTAAGCAATAAACTCTTATTCCAATATATGTGAGGTAAAGTGCAAGAATACAGGTCAGGGCGGCAGTAGCTCAGTCTGTAGGTTACTTGGCTGGGAACTGGAGGGTTGCTGGTTTGAGTCCCTGTGTGGACCATGGATGGAGCGTGGACTGGTGGCTGAAGAGGTACCAGTTCATGTCCTGGGCACTGCCGAGGTGCTGTTGAGCAAGGCACCGAACCCCCAACTGCTGTGTGTGTAAAATAAGAGTGAAAATTGTATTTCCCCATTGCAGGACAAATAAAGGAATTCTTCTTAAATAAAATTCACAGAAAGTTAAATCAGATAAGTTAAATGTACAAGATAAAATTTGTATGACTTAATATGACAGAAATGAGCAGCAAGATTAAATTATTGCACTAAAGTGGTGGAAAAAGTATTGCACATAAAAGAAGAAGAAGATAAGTGTCCAGGTCTGTAAGAGTAGATTATTAATTGCAAAGTGAGTGGCTCCCACTCCTTCCCTTCTGTCCTCTTTCCCTCCTCCCCTCCGAGTGAGGAGTTGTAGAGGATGATGGCCTGAGAGACAAAGGAGTTTTTGAGCCTGTTGGTCCTGCACTTGGGCAGGAGCAGCCTTCCACTGAACAGGCTCCCCTGGTTGCTGATGACTGTGTGCAGGGGGTAGCTGTCATTTCCCATACTGTTCAGCAGTTTGTCCAGTGTCCTCTTCTCTGCCACCGTCACCACCGAGTCCACTTTCATGCCGACCACCGAGCCGGCCCGCCTGATCAGTTTATCCAGTCTGGAGGTGTCCTCCTTGGATATGCTGCCCCCCAGCTTACTAACACTGTAGAAAAGAACACTGGTGACCACAGACTGGTAAAACATCCACAGCAGTTTGCAACAGAAGCTCCAACTACACCATCGTCAGACAAAACCCAAAATGTCTCCTTCCAGTCTCTCAATTTATACTGATGTTTGTGTGTTGACAAAGTTTACATGCCCCATGATTTCATATATACACTCCTATTACTGACCATCACCTCCCAGGCTCTCCCAGTGTGTTTGTGCGTCCAGAACGTTATCAAAACATGCCGATAAATAGTCCTGTTATTCACTTGGCATGATTTGAGCTCATTGGCCTGTATTTCCTGTTATTGTTGTGCGCACACACACACACACACACACACACACACACACACACACACACACACACACACACATAAACCCTCACCAAAGTATTGTCGTCAGAATCATCAGAAAAAGTATTATCGTCAGAAATCAATTCGCCATCTGCGGCTCATGCAGGTGAAAAACCTCCGGCCTTCATTACTTCATCACATAATCATGCTTGATCATTTCATCACTATATGGAGGAGAAAAGTCCTGCAAAGTCCTCATTGGCCTCTGTTTTGACATAACATGGATGATGGGCGACTGCGCTAGGCGTGAGCAGTGGCTGCATTGATTTCTTCACATTAACCATTTAGCATGTTATAAAAATTAACTAGTGATAAAGCATTGTAAAATGTAGCATAATAAAATGTAAATGATAGATGCAAAATCAGAACAAGTCAGATGGACTAGTTGATAAGTATACATCGAAGTATGCTGGTCTTTGATTGAATCCCAAATTCTCATCATAATGGCTTACTCAAACACATTCCACATATCCCCACACACAAGATATTCAGTCCATATCAATATTCAATGTTCAAGGTTGGAGACCAAAAAGAATGTTCAAAAGTTCGAAGGTCATAGATGAACGTTCACGTTTCGAATGTACAATGCCAGGAAACTCACAAAGTTCATGATCCTGCAAAGGTTACAAAGTTCTGTTCACACTCAGAACCCTTTAAAACTCATTGGGGTCTCACTTAATTGGTTACCAGTTCCTCTGGCAGGGAATCCCACTGTCGTCCATGTTCTTCAGATAATCAGGTATAGGAAACAAATCCGGTTTCCCAATCACCAGCTCAGAAACTGATATTCCATCTCTGTCACATTCATCTGCTAGGCAGAGTTCTGGCGAGGACATTTCTCAATATGGGCATGATGCAACCAACTAACAGAATAACTACGATCAAAACTATGAATTAATGCTACTTTAACTATTGTTGCTCCTAAACGACCGAGTTTCAGATCCAACCAATCCCATGACCCCTCTTTGTTTGGATTTTCCTTCACTTCCTGTTCTGATTCTTTAAGTTTTGACATTTCCACTGAGAAACCTCCCTTGGGAGCAGGGATGTTGGTGTGTACCGTGCAACATTCTTCTCAAAACATTTCACACACACCACCCTTTTCAGCTAACATCCAATCTAACGCTTGCCATCCTACTAGTTTCCTGAAGTTGTTCTCCTAAGCCACTAAGGGCCTCGTTTGTGTAGTTCATAAACCGTTGTATATTATTATAAATGTAACTTGTGCCATGCTACATTCTTGTACTGTGTTATCCAGAGGAATATGGATTCTATCCCTCATCTTGGCTTTAAACTCTAGGGGGATACCTCTAGGGATCATTATCTCATATAAATGTACATATTACCTCTTTACCCTATGCCCTGTATCTGTAGGCCTCTGATCCCCAATTAAGTCACTTACGTGTTTACTGTCATAGTTATGTTGTGACAAGTTTGATCTATTGGGCCAGAATTCTCATACCACACTGGTCTATTCGGGAAAGGAGTCATGTTAGCATATGGAAACCAAAATAACACCCAAGTTGTTTTACAATAAGCAGTTGCATTATCTACATGTACTCCAGACCCGTTCCTGCTTGTCTCTAAAACTCATTCACTGACGAAACATTCATATTCAACCAGTGTATCTACTTTATAATCTGTGGGGAGCTTGCTCTTGGATGTTGCAATTTGAAGATCTACACATGCTACTCGAAACTTGGTGGTTGGTTTTAACAAGTGATGTATATGTTGTGATCCATAGATAAATCTACGTTGGATGCCGTATATAGGCAGCCTGAAAAAATTCTGGGCGCTCTGTCTATGGGCTTGAAGTTACCTTCTCTACACTGTTGTGCCTTAGCACACTCCTGAAAGCTATACTTCTACTTACTACTTCATCTGCAGGTCTAGTAGTGACCTCAACCTTAGGGAGTAAGATTGTTAAAGCAGTTGTCTTGTCTAAAGGGGTGGTCTAAGCTCCTTATTGGGAGATTGGGTGTAGAACCTGTCTTTAGAGTAGGTACACCTGAAAAGGACTCTGAACGTCTAACTCTGCCTTTGTGTGATGAGACCTTAGCATCTAAACTCTGTTTCATTTGTGATGTATATGATTCTGAGATGTCAGCTCTGGTTGGAGCTGCCACCTTATTATTAGGTAACTTCTGAGCTAAACCCTGAGTTGGGCTTGACTCTCTGTCTATTACTTCCTTTCCTGGGTCATGGGTTGGACTTTGATTTACAATTGTGTTTAACGCCTGTATACTCATCTGATTCCTGCCTCTGATTAGCATTCTACCGTGGCTAGGTCATTGTTTGGATCCAGCCCTTCAGGCACAGCTGCTTACTCGCTGGTCCCCCCAACGTTCTGCTTCCTGGCAACATCCACATCAGAAAGCACTTTAGTGTCAGCAGATGAATCTGCAGTGTTTTGCTTTTACTCTCGCCTGACTCTGTTTCCTTTGGATCAGCTGCTACCTGGGCCCCGGTGCAGTGATTCAGATAGTAACTTGGACTGCCGTTGGTGTTTCTCGAAACCACGGTGTAAAGACCCTCCCTCCTTGGCTCGTGCCACTATTCCGGAAGATATCTGTGTACACCTGGTCCCACTGGTCTCAGGATCTCTGAGCCGGAGCCTGGTACCCTGTTGTTCTCTCACAAATAGCCAACACTATATACACCGTTAATTGCTCCATTCATCATATGTACATTCACATGTTTTCCAAACTTAATTTGCAGTGGTTGAGAGATTAAAACTCAGCCTGTTAACATGCAGTGTTAAATATATGCTTCTGTTAGGTTTCATGCCATAGCGTATTAGTATAGACAGCAAAACAAAACAGATCCTGGTATTTTAACTTTGATGATTAACTACCTCCATTAACTTACTCACCTTACCTCTGCACTTCTTAACACTCCTTGTTATGCCTAGTTACTTTTGTGTACATGCTGATTTATTATCTAAACTTATTTCATAAGCTATCTCAATGCATACTAGATTTTTGAACCATTGGCATTAGAATATACTTTTTTATTTACTTATTTTCCACTCATTGTGTAAGGCCCAAATTCACATTTTTCGGTTTTACTATTCTCATTCTCTCCCCCCTCGCACTGTGATTTATCCTGTGTGAATCAGGAAGTAGCAGGGTTAAGAATAACAATTATTTCTCTTTTACCCTCACTCCCTTCAGCGGCCCTTGGATCTGCCATCCATGCACATCCATTGTCTCACAGAAGATTTTCCATCGTGGTTATGCCCAAAACTCCTGCCAACACTGATTTAATGTCGCCCAGTGCAAGCAACTTTTCCACTGTTTCTTCCTCAAAGTGTTTTATCCAGCGGCTAGCTCCCTTGTGGATTTCAGGTAATCTGTGGATCAATGCCTCAAGGTCTTGGGTTTCCCAATGCCCCTGTGACCCCAGTATCAGTGCTGGATATTGACCAGGGTCAGTGCATCTATCTGGGGTGTGAATGTAACTGCATGTCCTATCAACTGTCGCTGTTCTCCCCCTTCTAATCTAGTTGTTTTCCTTTTCCATGCCTTTCTATCTAATAGAATTCTCTTTATGTTTTCCCTGTAATTAATGCCTTCATCTCTGGATAGTTTTAATCTTTCTAGTTATTTCTCTCTTTTTCCCTGTTGTTTATTACACTTATCCTTTGCATTGTATTCTGTAATACGAGCTTCATGTCCTCACACAGTCTCACACCGAACATCCCTTCTTTTGGCTATACTAAATCTAAACCCTTTGTTCGGTTTTCCATTTCTGAGATAGTTCCTTAATCTCCTTCTTGTTGTTGGGATGTTTAATTCTCAGAATGATGTTGTGTTGCATTAATTCTTACTTTATGTATTTTCTTGTAATTATGACTCATTTTACTTAATTATATTGTATTTCTTTTAATGTAGTTTTTTTTTTTTAATTATAACACACAGCCAGTTTCAAATATTTAAGAAAACTAATGTGTCAGCTATTTCTCAATAGAATCTCTTGTGTCTGTCACTTGTTCTGAGTTTTTCTAAAATCTATAAGTCTGTTGAGTAAGATCAAAGACTAGAATATACAGTAGTTTCAATTAACTTCACTATTTATTTCAATTGTTGGCAAAAATATACTTTACCTAACTTCCCTAATTGTTTTTATTTCAGTGAATTATTGTTTTTATTTTATTACTGTTGTTAATGTTAAATGTCACTTTTTAGTTAAGCTATTAACATTTTTTCCTATTTGCACTTTAATTAGCTCTTACTTTGCCTTACTGCACTTCCAGGTCTCACTGTCTGTGGCTTTTAGCTCTGCCCCTGCTGTCCAGCAGGCTCTCACTTCCTCTAGTCTCCAGATTTGTTTGTGAACTGTCACGGATAACATCTCTCCCTTTATATTGTAAGAACAGGCTGCCGTGAACCCTGTTCTATCAGTCTGATGTCTCACTAACCCAGAATAAGACTTCAGCGTACTATATATCAAGCTTCAAAGCAACTTTACACACAGATTATGTACAGAGGCATCACACAATTGTCTTTTCTGAATTCAGCATAACTTAGTTCACTCGACAGACATTTTCACTCTCTCAGTAGGTGTGGTTCTGCTTGCTCAAATACTTATACACATACTCCGTTTTCTCTTTGTTTCTTTTTTATTTCACTCACACACACAGTTCACAGTTTTAACACTATCCACTACAACAGTTAAGGCATTTATATCACTTTAGTCAGTCTGTCAGTCTTTTTACATGGATTTTTAACCTACGTTTCCAGTTACTTTTACCTTTTTTTAAACTTATTCTCTAACTTTTCACTAACGTCTACATTTTCTACAGGTCTAAATCTGAGATAATTATTAATAATAACACATCCTCCCCGGTTTCCTCTCTCTTTTTGCAAAGAATATGTGGGCTTCTTTATGTCTGCAGCTATTACAGTTCAGTTGTAGTTCTATATAGTATTTATAATATATCTATATCACAGATACGATTGTTTTCTTACAGTTTATTAAATGCCCTATTTAATACACTCCCCTTTGTCTAGTAAATACATTTTAAACAATTTCACAAAACTATTATTTTCCTTAGAAAAAAACACAGCTTTCGACACCCAGAGACTTCATGTCTCTGTTAACATATGTTAGTAAGCATGCAGACATCAACTGTTCAAATTCCCTGTCTCAGTACTTCAGTCACCTTTGAAGGTTCTTTTTGGAAGAATTTTCAGACACCCCAAGTTGCACCTCAACCCTAATAAAGACTGCACAAACCGAATTATGGATCAAAAGATCTCTTAGTTTTGGGTGCTAGCCGTGCGTCTTTTGCCAGGATAGAAGATGCAGCTCTGATGGTGTCTTGTTCATAACAGGATGCTAATTATGTTACTTTTGTTGTGTCAAAGACTAGGGATTGAACAGTTGATTGGCTCTTTAACAACTCTCCGGAGAGCATAATCAAAAACAGCAAATTACAAAAGCAGCCATTGACAAACAAAAAACAAACCAAAAGTTCCTTTTACATGTACATTTGTACTAAACAGTCATGACATCGTAGTTCTGTATCAATATCATTCCTATGCTTTCTGGGCCTATGGCTAACTGCTAAGCCATCTTAGCTTGTGCTATCTGTTACACCCAGCTTCCTGTATGACAGGCTTCCATGCCACTCCTGGCAGGAGTGACATCTACCAAACTATTTAAACTGTTCAATGTTTGATTCAAAATGGCAATTGGATTTTACAACCACACCTAACTACTAAATTTCAACTGCGCCACAACTTCAAAATGGCGATTGATAGCACAACCACACCTATTTCTGATTTTCTTCTGCGCCACTGCTTTAAAATGGCGATTGGCCTTTATAGCCACACCTAACTTATGAATTACAACTGCGACACAACTTCAAAATGACAACGCCCGCAAAAACCCCATTTGTTTAATTCACAGTATGTCTTTGCTTTTATTCTGCCGTTTTTCTTCTGAATTTGGATCACCCGAGCCACATGAACTTTTCTACTTTGGAACCATGTAAGCCAGCTGCTCAACATGCAGATAGCAGTTTGCCAAAGCACATACAATATCTCAATACTCCTCTACGCCTGTCAAAACACACTTTAGACATCTTACACACACAGGCCTTCAACACTCACTCCCCCAAGAACATCCTTTTTAGTTTGTGATTAACCCGTTAAATCAAAGATTTTCTAGAATTCAGTTTACAGATTCACATATATATTTATAGGTTATAGATATATTTTCTTACAGATCTATATATAGATTTTATTGTTTATTTATTTATTTATGTTATTTTGACACTTTTTCTGTTTAGAAAACAGTAAGACAGTAACTTTCCTTTATTAATTGGTGCTTCACATATCGTACATGCAGTGATGAGTTTATATGTTTTTTGTGTGGGAGTGTTCATAAGCAGTGTGTCCCCCTTACCGACTGAATTACTTTATTTGTGAGCCTTCCAATAGACACATTGCTGTGTGTGTTTTCCTATCTTTATCCAGTGCTCAAACAGATCCTGCTCAGTTGCTAGTGAATTTCCTTTCACATATATATAAATGATTTAGTTGACACTGTAGTACCACGGCGATCAGCCCGTGGCGGTAGCGGGCCAGCATGTGCGTGTGACCCACATATACAGACTCTAAAGCGCACGGCCCTCTATATTTTATTCCCAAACTCTTTGGAAATATTCTCTGAGGCCAGTTCCAAAAATTCAATCTGTTTTTTTCTGCAGACTCATCCACTCCCCCTATAAATGATCAGGCATACATACACACACACACACACACACACACACACACACACAATTTCACACTCTTTTTTTTATGTCTGGCCAGTGTCCTTTTTTCCTTTAGTATAACAGCTGCTGACACAGTCCAATGGTACTATGAGCTCTTTAAGATACGATGAAGCCTGACCAATAAGAGCTTTGTAGGTAAGGAGAAGGTTTTTAAATTCTATTCTAGATTTTGACAGGTAGCCAGTGCAAAAAGGCTAATACAGGAGAAATATGTACTCTTCAATTTGTTTTAGTTTGTACTCAGGCTGCAACATTTTAGTCTTAACAGACTTATTGGAGCAGCCGGATAATAAAGAGTTGCAGTAGTCCAGCCTGCAAGTAACAAATGCATGGACTAGTTTTTCTGCATCTTTTTGAGACACAATGTTCCTAATTTTCGCAATATTACGCAGGTGAAAATATGCAGTCCTTGTTGTTAGTTTTATGTGAGAATCAAAGAACATATCCTGGTCAAAAATAACACCCAGATTCCTTACTGTGGGGCTGGAGCAAAACAATAACTTGTAGTACCGAGACTTCAGTTTTTTCTGAGTTTAACATCAGAAAATTATAGGTCATCCAGCTTTTTATTTCCTCAATGCACATTTGAAGTTTAGCTAACTGATCGGTTTCTTCTGGTTTTGATCGACAAATATAATTTTGTGTCATCATCATAACAATGAAAATTTATGGAGTGCTTCCTTATAATATTTCCTAAGGGAAGCATGTATAAGGTGAAAAGAGTCGGTCCAAGGACAGAACCCTGTGGGAGTCCGTGAGTGACTTTAGTGTGCATGGAGGATTTGTTGTTAACATGTACAAACTGAGATCTATCTGATAAATACAACTTAAACCAGCTCGATGCGGTTCCTTTATGGCCAATTAGATGCTCCAGTCTCTATAGCAGGATGCAATGGTCAATAGTGTCGAAGGCTGCACTAAGATCTAGTAAAACAAGTACAGAAACAAGTCCTTTGTCTGAAGCTATTAGAAGGTCGTTAGTAATTTCTACCAGTGCTATGATTCGCTCTAAATCCTGACTGGAAGTCCTCAAATAACTCATTATTATGTAAAAAGTCACACAGCTGATTGCCGACTAATTTCTTGAGGATCTTAGAGAGAAAAGGAAGGTTAGATATAGGTCTATAGTTGGCTAGTACCTCAGGATCAAGACTGGGCGTTTTAAGAAGAGGTTTAATTACAGGTACTTTAAAAGACTGTGGTACATAACCTGCTGATAAAGACATGTTAATCATATCTAATACAGGAGTGCTAACTATAGGTAACACTTCTTTAAGTAATCTAGTTGGAATAGAGTCTAGGAGACAAGTAGAGGGCTTTGATGCGTAAATTGTAGAGGTTAATTTGTTAAGGTCAACTGTAGAAAAGCAGTCCAAGAATATATCAGGTTGTACAGTTGTTTCTAAGGTTCCTCGGTTTGAAGAAAAGTTGGTGCCAAGCGAGTTGATTTTGTCTCTGATAGTTGTAATTTTTTCATTAAAGAAGGTCATGAAGTCGTTACTACTGAGGGTTAGAGGAATACATGACTATAAGCACTGTAGACAGCACTCAGCCTGGCTACAGTGCTGAAAAGAAATCTAGGATTGTTCTTATTCTCCTCTATTAAAGATGACTAATAGGCTGCTATGGCATTAGGGAGGGCCTTCCGATATGTTTTTAAGACTTTCATGCCAAGCGAGATTCCTCCAATTTAGTAGAACGCCACCTACTTTCCAATTTTCACGATATTTGTTTTAAATCACGGGTTTGTGAGTTATACCACAGAGCTTACTTCCTCTGTTTCATTATCTTCTTTTTTAAAGGAGCAACAGAGTCGAGTGTTGTTCGTAGTTTGCCTGCAACACTGTCAACAAGGTGATCAATTTCAGAGAAACTAACGTTAATGCAGGAATCTTGAATATTAGGATAAGGCATTAAATTAAATGCAGATGGAATCGATTCCTTAAATTTAGTTATAGCACTATCAGATAAACATCTAGTGTAGAAACTTTTGCCCAGAGGTGAGTAGTCCTGTAATATGAATTCAAAAGTTATGAAATAAAGGTCTGATAAAATAGAATTCTGTGAAAAGACTATTAAGGCATTGATTTCCACACCATAAGGTCGAGGGTGTGATTAAAACAGTGAGTAGGTTTATGTACACTCCAAAACCCATCAAATCTAATAGAGAGATAACCGCAATACTAAGGCTATTATTGTCAACGTCCACGTGAATATTAAAATCTCCTACAATGATTACTTTATCAGATTTAAGGACTAAATTTGACAGAAACTCTGAGAATTCAGATAGAAATTCAGAGTACGGCCCAGGAGCACGGTACACTATAACAAGTACAATTGGCTGCACAGATTTCCAGGTTGAATGTGAAAGATAAAGAAGAAGACTTTCAAATTAATTCTAATTCAGTTTAGGTTTAGGGGATGATTAATAGGCTTGAGTCATTAATAGCTGCAACGCCTCCTTCTCAACCACTGCCTTGAGGAATATGGGTATTAATATGACTGGGAGGTGTGGATTTATTTAGGCTATCATATTCTTCATGACACAGCCAGGTTTCAGTCAGACAAAGTACATAAATATGGTTATCTGATATCAGATCATTTATTAATACAGCTTTAGATGACATAGATCTGATGTTTAAAAGTCCACATTTTATTTTCTGATTTTGTTTCATTGTCGCAGATTTGGTGTTTATTTGTATTACGTTTTTCTGTGTAGCTCCTCTTCTGTTCATTTTTTATTTAATTAATGTAGATGATCATGGGGCACACAGCGTTTGTATAGGATACTGAGCTGGAAAGTGATCCACAGGCAGAGAGGTGTAATCAACTTTGACTCTGCATCCTGATCCCAACACTGGGTTCAAAACCTGTTTCCAAATGTATTTTTTCTTTGCCATTCTTAGGTATTGAATTTTATTTACAGTGCCAAATCATAACAAAAGTTAACTCAAGACACTTTACATAAAGAGTAGGTAAAGACCACGCTCTATGACTTATTCATGATTTACAGAGACCCACGAGTCACACTATCTTTAATATAAGTAGTAGTGACTATTATAGTTATTATATACAGTATTATGTAGTGAGGATGAGTCCAATAAAAAAGGCAAGTATGATTGTAAAAAGTTTTATTAACACATGTTAGCACAAGCAGGAAAAACATGTCTCTAGCTCCAGTTGTTACTTCCGCTTTTTCTTTCTCCTCACTATCCCACAGTGCCTCCCTGTGGCGTAACACGAGCACAGGAATTCCAAATGAACACAACACCCCTTACTTAAAAACAGTTCTTTCTTCAGCCGTAGTTTTTACACCTGAGGCCAAATAATGAAAATAAGATTAATACCCAGCATATGTTTCCAACCTAGACTGCTTATTTGTGTCCAACAGAATCAATAACATGGTTGTTGTTTCTTTTAAATATTGTTCCTTTCTAACAACACAGTAAGGAGCTCTAATACCTAGTGGTGGGACACGATTTAAAAAATTATCGAATTAATAAGAGACTTTGTAATTAATTGCAATTAATCGCATATCAATATTTGACACAAGTAGCAAAATCTTTCAATTTAAATCGATTTTGATATATGACCGAATATAAAAAATAAAACAGTGCCTAGTGCGGTATATTCAAGAAAAGTGGAAACCTAACATTGCAAAACTATTTACAATAATATCCTTGGCATAAAATAAACAGTTAAATATAGTGGCCCTCATTTATCAATCTTACGTGAAAACGGGCGCAGATCTGAGCACAGAATTGGTTGTACGACAGGACACGTGTGATTTATGAAACATTCGTATCTGATCAATCTCAGCGTACGAATGAGCGGGCCTTGATAAATGTGGCGGCTGAATTCAATCGTCATTAACATATTACGCCCTTAAATATTACGCCCTTAAATATTCCTGGTTCGGAGGCCTCGCCCACTGAGGTCAAACATGTAGAGACGAAACACTGGCAAGAAAAGAAACTTTTCCGACACAGAGATCGGCATCCTGACATCCGAGATGGAGCAAAATAAAGATGTGCTTTATGGCAGTCTTAAGAGTGGAATAAAAGGGGCCCATAAAAACGCTGTATGGAAAAGAATATCGGAGGCAGTCAACCCGAAGCAACGCTCCACTGTGACCCGTGTACGTGTGTGCGCACTGTTGAACCTGCGCTCCTGCTCTGTAACGGGGTTTGCCAGCGGGGTTATTAGGTATTCCGTTAGGGGATAACCTTTGTCACCTAGAAGAACCATACCAAAATGTTAATCATCTGATACCTTGTTTGATTTAATGCAATTTATCAAGGGGAGCCACTTACTGAGGAGATGATTTTGGCTCTGCAGTACGCTTTCCTGCAGCCGCGCGCCAACACATTCATTCATTCATGTTCAACCGCTTGTCCCTGTCGGGGTTGCAGGGGGCTGGAGAAGAGCTATTTTTAAATATAAAAGAATCGTGTGTGTCCCCCCTGGCCACCTGGCCGCCACGTTAAAAGCGATAGCTTGGCATTACAAATCACCTGTACATTTATGAGTGGTAGTTTTTGCGATTGATGAATGCGTAATCATTCATGGATGGTGCCTTCAGACGCACCTGAGTACAATCAATTGCTCCAACCACAATTTTTATTTTTTTTAATTCGTTTTGATCTGTTCTTAATATGTGACTGCTTATGCTTAATGACAGCTGAGGTTTATTAATTATTTTCAGCCAGATTTTGCTTTGCTGCACCGCAAATGCACAGGCTCAAATTTGCGTATACGATCTCAGACCTGACGTGAGATTTGATCGTTGCTCCCGCTCTCGTCCAAATTGATAAATGCCGAAGTTAGCCAGGAAATGGTCGTACGCACGTTTTTCTGCCGTACATTCGTTTGATAAATGAGGGCCAGTGTGCCACTTGACTACGTAATCAATGAGCTAACAGTAACACGGTAAAAGTTCAAGGTAAACTAAGGAAAATAAGGCAACAAAGCAAAAACGGCATCTTTATGATAAAAATGTCAGAGGCTGAGTATATTTTAGCAACCCCCCGAGGAGGCACAAGGTTTGTGTGTGCTGTACTTGTAGCGATTGTTTGATTATTTGATGATGATGTGTCAGAAAACTATGCTAACTCCTTTTCCCCCGTTTGGTGACTTAGCAGTTTTTTTGCTTAGTATAATATCAAGGTGTCTTAGTAAATACTATGATCATTAATCATCTATTATAAATAGAAGTGGGAACAGATATGTGATTGTTTTGTTTTCTTTTTCTTTTGTTAGTTCTCACGGTTTATATGGAGCTGGAAAAGCAATAAATGTTAAAACCATCAGTCAAGTCTCAGCATCTTTCTCCCATGTTTTCAAAAATGATCAACTAATGACAGTCCCTCCTGGGAGCGTTGTTTGTGCAATGTTAGCTGCAACATGTTCAGCATTGGGGTGGAGCAGAGGCTGAAGAGCTCCGGGGGGCGGTGAATTCTTTCTTGAACAATTTTTACACAGCCGTGCCCTTGTCCATGTTTCCACGTTTCTTAGAACTCAAATGTCCGCCCACTGAACCCAGCAACAACTCATAATCTCGCTTCTCATCCGTTTCATTTCTCTGGTGTTGTGGCCTGTGCGTCAGTATTACGGGCCGGGCGGAACTTGTGCAAAGAGCAATGTTCCGCACTGAGTACAAAAATAAATAATTTCTTAATTTCTTAGTAATTTCTTTTGTCGCATTATTTGTTCTTTAATTAATTCATCATAATTAACGCATTAAGGTCCGAGCCCTACTAATAACATTCAGCTCAATCCTTAATTCCTTTAAAGCAACTTATTTTTAATGTCACCATAACACATGATTGAACCATATTGTTCTGTTTTTCTTTTAAATCTTAAAGTCTTTGAGCCAAGCTGGTGGTTTATGTGCTTTAACAGGCCGACCTCCGGTTTGTTGCACTTTTCCAGGTTTAACTGTTCCTCCAAGCCCAGACAATGCAGAAGTAGCGCTTGTCTCCTTGCTTCTGGCCACGTGTCTCCATTAGCAAGGATGACCAGAAGGTAATTTTCAAACATCCTCAGCCACGTCTTGAAAGGAATGGCCGGCTCCCCTGGGCAAGACAAGAAAAAATGTGGGAACGGCGCATTCACAGCAATTTTCCGCAAAAACGAATGCAGGTTCGACTCGTCGCCAATTTGTAGTGTCGATAAGTCCAATAAAAAAAGGTAAGTATGATTGTAACAGGTTTTATTAACGCATGGTAGCACAAGCAGGAAAAACACTTCTCTAGCGCCAGGAATAACAACTCGACAGCATAGTCGTTACTTCTGCCTTTTCTTTCTCCTCACTATCCCACAGTGCCTCCCTGTGGCAGAATACGGACACAGAAATACTAAGTAAACACAACATATTGATCCAGCAATCTTGTGCACATAGTGGCATTGAAAACCTTCCCCTTAACAGGAAGGAACGTCGGACAGATCAGGCTCTATGGAGGACGGACATCTGTTTTGACCGGTTGGGGAGTAAGAAAAGGAGAGAGAAAGAGAGAAAAGACAGATAGATGGACAGAGAGAGACAAAGACAGACACAAAGACAGAAAGAGAGACACTTTCAGAGATGCAAGCAACCACAAAAGTAACAGTAACTTTAATAATATCTGTAGTAATGTGAGTATGACTTATATGTTATGGCAGGGCAAGTAAAATAATATGCGGGCAAGTTGTTGTTTTCAGGTTGCCCGAACGACAAAGTGGACTATTTAGGGATTATTGTTAATATAAAGGCTATTTGTGTTTTAAAGCGTGATCACACTATCCTTTTGGCCGCGGCCAAAACCGTTTTTTCAGCTAAAGTCTAGTACCTTTAAGTAGTGTGAGCGCACCCGCTCCGCGCTCAACTGGGGCCAGCTGGGCCGCCACGGCTCGCTTGAAAGAGGTGGGCTTTAGCGGAGCCGTTTGCACATGTACGAGCACGAGCGTGCGCACGTGTACGCGCACGAGCACGAGCCCTACGGCAGTAGCGTTATGTCCGCCTGTTCGGACATGTAAATAGAAGGACGGACCATGCGCGGACATTTAACAACAACAACAATGGCGGTGAAAGGTTCATGTTGGTGTGATGCGGAGGTGGAGTGTCTACTGCAGATTTGGTCGGATGAAAATATTCAAAAACAGTCGACAAGACGCACAAAAACTCCGAGGTCTATGGAAAGATTTGTAAACAAAGCCACACACACGCGATCAATGCGTGTGACGTGTTACGGCTTGAAGGCGTATGGACAGCAAGAAGTATTGGCCGAGGCCCTGGTAGTGTGAGTACAAACGGGGCTGGGGCGCGGGGGGGAGAGGGAGGGGGGACAAGTACCCTAAAGTCCGGGTCTCGGTCCGGGAGGATAGTGTGAGCGCGCCCTTAGAGACTGTTTTTGACTAATTCACACAAATTATATATATTTATAAGGGCTGCCCCAAAATAGTTGACCAAGCACTGGTTGACCAAAAATCATTAGCAGCCAAAAATTTCATTGGTCGATTGGTCAAAGGAAAAAAAAAAAACGTGGCATTTTTAACATGGCAGCTCCCTTGGCTCTACATCGCGGTTAGACAGTTAATAATTAATAGCCAATCATGTCGAGAAAGACGTCTAAAATATGGAATTACTTTGAAAAGAACAAGAATGACCACAAGAAGGTCACATGCAAACTCTGCAAGAAAAACTATCACTCGACGAACATGACCTCCCACCTTAACAAGTAAGTAACGTTAGCCTAGCCTAGCTACCTGCCCATGTTCCAACAGTCTCCTTGCTGATTTTTTCTGAAACATTAAGAATTAGAATCTGAAATAATTTTCCGGTGTCTTTAACAGACGGCACTGGTAAAATAATGGTTATTAATTATGTTGAATTGTTTTATTCAGTCGCTGAGGCTATAATTTGGGGGGTGGGGGAGATATATATATCGCAGATTTTTTGTCCTACACGCTGTCAGTTACACAGGCTGGCAGCAGTGCGGAGCAGGAATAGCTTATTATGCTAAGGAGGCTAGTCCACGTGTGTGCAGGTGAAGAGAGAGACAGAGGATGAAGTCAGAGCAGACAGCTGTAGCTGGTGATGGTCAGAGCAGAGAACAAATTATTGGTTAAGTTTTAGTAAATGTTTCATATGTCCTGACGCTGGTTTGTTTCTGTAAACAGGCCCTCTGCTAACAGAATGGTATTTATCAAGTGTACGAGCATATGAATAACCTGAGTTCTCTGTGCTCATGTAAACACCACAACCTGAATATGATCATAAGCCTCATAAATTGGATTTTCATGAACATGTAAACACACTCGTGAATGTGCAGAGATCTCTGCTTCCGAAAATATAGATATGCTGATATAACTTTAAAAAATGTAATTCACAAACTAGGAACACAGGCCAAGCCTTAGTTGTTTTTAATTCAATATCCTTATGTATCTTTACATCCCTACTGATCAGTCTCGGTAAATTGGGTTCAGTAATAGCATTTCTAGTCCAGCTGCAGATTTGTTAGTCCCTGTTTTTTTCTAGGCACCTGGCCTGGTTAAAGATTATCCAAACAAATAAATTGATAAAAGAAATGAAAAGGCAATGGTGTCTTTCATTTCTGGCAAATAAAAAGGTGTTTCTGCAGATCAAAGGGACTGGGTGGCTCTAATGTTTCCCACATAAATATATACAAAATAAAATAGATGTATTCATCACATAAATGTCAGCCTGATAATCACGCTATGAACTGCAAACACAATTGTGATTATTCCGTTACAAAAACATTGAAGTTTAAAAAAAGACATATCTTTGCCATACCCACAGACATATAATTATGTATGTTTGCATATTATGATCCAGGTAAAAGCAGTTCACGTGATACAGGTTAAACAGGCTGCGTCGGTGGACTAAATCACTTTTTGGCACGATGTGACAGTTAACATGTTTGTTTTAAGAGTGCTGAAGCTAACATTTAGCTGAACCCCCTAAAAGACCAGACCAGGTGCCTGGCAGAAGAGGCCTGTTCATGATACTGCAGCAGGACCAAGAGTGAATGGGTGAATTTGTTGATGACTGGAACGTTAAACTTCCATGGGTGCAGCATAAAGCAGAGGATAGTGTTTTCCTGTGCAAAGTATGCGGTACATGATGGTTTGATGTGGTCAGGATGTGACTGGTAAGGAGTGTTTGCATGTAAGAGACATCACTGCTAAAGGTGTGATAAAATTGTACTCATTATTATTTAACTTTTTTTTTATTCGGGCAAGTAAACATGACATTCGGGTAAGTAGAATATGACCTGTACTTGCCCTATGGGCACGTGCTTTTGAGACCTTAGTGTCAACCTCTGCCTATGAAATTTTTATTTGTAAAGACATTTTCATTGATCTGAAAAATCCACATTCCCACAAAACAGTAAGGTTCTTCACTAGTATAGTATGTTGAAAAAATTCATAAAAAGTGTGTAATAGAATGATTACATGTAAATGAGTTGCAAGGATGTTGTGACACAGACATGCGTACACATGCAACCGGACTGAGTAAAGACGGGATTTAACGTGGAAGCCCGAGAGTGTGGACATCTATTATGACCAGTTATTAAATACATTACATGGTGTCAGAAGCGTTTGAGCCAATAATGCCAAAGTTTAATCCACCAGACAGTTTCTGCTTCGAGAGACCTGCGGACTGGAGTGTGGACAGGAGTGATTGTGTTACCGTATAGATACAAAGTTGGATCAAGAGGATGGTAGTGTGCAGGTTAGCACCCTTATCTACGCCTTAGATAAAGGCGGGGAAGCAGAGAACATATTCAGGACCTTTCATTTCGATGGAGAGGATGACAGTGAGGATTTTAAGTAGTAATGGACAAATTTGATGCTTACTTTATAACAAAACGGAATGTCATACACGAGAGAGCTGGCTTTTATCAACGTGTGAAAGGTACAGCGGAGGAGGTGGAGATTTTTATTTGCGCTGTGTATGAGCTTTCTGAGCACTGTGATTTCGGAGTTACCTGTGAAGAGCACATACAAGACCGAATTGTGGTGGGCATCAGGGACAAAGCACTCTCCCGAAAACTGCAGCTTCTCCCAAATCTCAAGTTAGAGGCATGAAGAAAATTTAGCTTACTTTCTAGGCTTAGTAAAAAGCACATCCTGAAGCAGTGGGGGGGAATGGACAGTAAAGTTGAACATCTGCAACATGCTAGTTAGCTTTAAAATAGACAATGGTGCGGATGTGTGCATTATGAGTGGAGACAAGTGACTGAACTTTCCCATCAAAGAATGTGCTGTGCAGTCCAGGCGGAACTGTAATGGCCAATTCACAGCGAATGTGTGGCACAAGAACAGAGAGTACTTATTCAGAGTCTACATAGTTAGAGGAGAGAGTGTGAACAACCTGCTTAGAGCAGTGGCACAGACAATGGAGCTTGTGAAGAGAATTCATGAGGTCTGTGGCTCCAGGGAAGAGTTTGGCCTGCTAAAAACACAGCCGGTGCGAATAGAGCTCCTGAAATATGCCCAACCCTATGCCGGCCACACTGCCAACAGAGCCCCCATTCCCCTCACGAAGCCTGTTAAGCTGGAGCTGGACAGGATGGAGACCAAAGGCGTCATAGAAAAGGTGACGGAGCCCACGGAGTGGTGCGCTCCCATGAAATCAGGACAAGTGTGCATCTGCCTTGACCTATGTAAATTGAATAAATTGACAAGTTATGGCCAGTTCTCTGATTCAGGGAGACCGAGGTCAGAACTTCAGGTCCTTTATTTAAACCAGTACTTGCAGGACAACAGGGAAAAGCTGTGTGATATCTTAATGTTTCCGAAAGACATGGAGTTGGACAGTGCAATGCCTCAGCTGCACAAACTGTTGTCATTAGTAGCAACAGTTGGAGCTACATCTGCAGGTGTAGAGAGGAGCTTCTGTTTAAAGCGACTCAAGTCTTACCCAACACTATGGTCCAAGACCGTTTAAGCAGCCTAGCTCTGCTGGCCATTGAGGGGACACTGGTCAAGTCCCTGGAAAAGACGCCTAGTTGGTATGACAAGGTCACAGATAATTTTCTTGAAAAGGAACGAAGGGTAGAATTTACATATGAATAAACAAACACATTTATGATGTAGGCTGGAAAAATGAGCTTCCCCCTCCTTGAAAGACCAGCAGGCACCACTGCTTTAACTATTACACTGCGTTTAAGAGGCTGGAGGATGTTTTTATTTATTTCAAGAAGAAGAAGAACTCACTGGCATTAAACATCTCTTTAGTCAGAGTTCCCTGAGAGACACAGCAGCATGACTGACAACGTTTCGACGTTGAGCAGCCAATATAAAATACATGACTATAATACAATAAAAAATCTAATAAGTGAAAACAGCAACTATACATCAAAATCGAGCATAATCCTGAATATATCAGTAAGAATATCTCAACAATATCCTCACTTCACCTGTTCAACAGACCCTCGACTGTCCTAAAGAGATATAAACTAACCACAGACACTTGTCTCGTTCATGGACTGACAGCAGTGTACTGCTGCAGAATGAATATAGGGTAGGGCTGGACATTCGGTTTTGAATCTTGGAATTCTGATTGTAGTTGTTTTTTCGTGTATACTATATATAATACTGTAGAATAACAGATCCCTAAAAATCAATGCCTTCTAATAAAACGCACACGCACACACACACACACACACACACACACACACACACACACACACACACACCTCCCACAATTTTACCACGGAGTCTTTGCCACTGGACAGGATGTACTTGGAGTTCATGGAGAATAAAGGGTTTCAGGGTGTAGTCTCTTGAGCCAGAAGCCAGTATCTGTTCAGTCAGCTGAAAGGCGAGGCAGGTGACTTTGTCTACATGGTCATACAGTGTTCGAATCACAGGGTGATTCTGCACATTTTGCTGTGCTTTCTCATTCATTATCACCTAACATACAGTATAAACAACACACAAAGATAACAGTAAATTTAAGCCTGCTGTATAAAATATATGCAGTGTACTCTGATCACAAATCTCAATCACCTCAATAGGCATAGCACTCTTGGCCAGCATGCGTTCAGTATCCAGGATCTTGATGGAAGCGTCAGCAGAGCCAGTGGCAATCAGCTAGCCATCGCGACTGTATGAAGCGATGCGACATGGACCCTTATGGGATGTGACATAGCAGGTCTCATACTCTGATGCCTCTGGAGACATTGGCCCTCATTTATCAATCTTGCGTGAAAACGGGCGCAGATCTGAGGGCAGAATTGGTCGTAGGACAGGACCCACGTGTGATTTATGAAACATTCGTATCTGACCAATCTCAGCGTACGAATGAGCGGGCCATGATAAATGCGGCGGCTGAATTCGATCGTCATTAACATGTTATGCCCTTATATATTCATGGTTCGGAGGCCTCGCCCACTGAGGTCAAACATGGAGACAAGGAAGACTGGAAGAAATTAAACTTTTCCGACACACAGATCGGCATCCTGACATCCGAGATGGAGCAAAATAAAGATGTGCTTTTTGGCGGTCTTAAGAGTGGAATAAAAGGGGCCAATAAAAACGCTCTATGGAAAAGAATAACGGAGGCAGTCAACCCGAAGCAGCACTCCACTGTGACCCGTGTGCCTGTGTGCGCACTGCTGAACCTGCGCTCCTGCTCTGTAGCGGGGTTTGCCAGCGGGGTTATTAGGTATTCTGTTAGGGGATAACCTTTGTCACCTAGAAGAACCATACCAAGATGTTAATCATCTGATACCTTGTTTGATTTAATGCAATTTATCAAGGGTAGCCACTAACCGAGGAGATGACTTGGGCTCTGCAGTGCGCCTTGCTGCAGCCGCGCGCCAACACATTCATTCATATATTCATCTCCAACCGCTTGTCCCTGTCGGGGTCACAGGGGGCTGGAGCCGAGCTGTTTTGAAATATAAAAGAATCGTGTGTCCCCCCCTGGCCACCACGTTTAAAAGCGATAGCTTGGCATCACAAATCACCTGTACATTTATCGAGTGGTAGTTTTGGCAATTGATGAATGCGTAATCATTCATGGATGGTGCCTCAGACGCACGAGTACAATCAATTGCTCCAACCACAATTTTTTTTTTTTAATTCATTTTAAGAATCAGTTTTAATCTGTTCTTAATATGTGACTGCTTATGCTTAATGACAGCTGAGGTTTGTTAATTATTTTCAGCCAGAGTTTGCTGTGCTGCACCGCAAATACACAGGCTGAAATTTGTGTACACGATCTCAGACCTGACGTGAGATCTGATCGTAGCTCCCGCTCACGTCCAAATTGATAAATGCCGAAGTTTGCCAGGAAATGGTCGTACGCACGTTTTTCTGCCATATGTTCGTTTGATAAATGAGGGCCATTGTCTGGACATTGACACCAGGTGCACTTTCATCATACTCCATCCCTGAAAAAGATTGTAAATGGTAAAATTAGTGTATATGCGACTAAAATATTCCCCTGGTGACTTAATTTTGGAGGGCTCCATGCCAGGGCGGGTAAATGTTTGTCCCGATAAAAATTTGTCCCGAAAAAAATTAGTAGTAACTATATAATGATAAATTAAGATGGCAGCAAACGTTAGCGCTAAACCGGTGATTTGTTCGTGTCGCACTGACGTAGGTCCCCCGACGTCACCGCTATAGAAAAGTTTGGCGCAGTGACTGTGATTTGAGCGCAGCAATGCGGCGGCACATTTCCGGTGTGACTGAACGAAAGAGAAAAAAAACACGGAGGAGATAGATGAAAAAAGAAGGCAAAACATCCACGAAATCACAAGAAAGCAAAAGCAAAAGTGAGGAAGTTCAGTGAGAAGCGAAAGACTGACAGGAAATGGTTTCAGTATGACGACTCGATCGGTGTCATGTTTTAGTCTGCCGGACACACTATGATGCCGTGGTACTGAAACAAATGTATGAGCAACAAAAAGAGGCAATTTATCATTTGGCTGGTAAAAATTACTTGGTTAGTTAGTCAGTTAGTTTACAGCCCTCGCTACAAAGGTGAATTAGTGCGTCTCGAACCATCACACTGTTAGGCCTGGGCAAAAGGAGGACTCAAATGCAGTCAGGGAACGATTAATGTAGGCTTTAATTCAAACACACTTGGATGAAATTATTTGGACAGAGCAATAAATAAATAGTACCAAAACCTATACTCGTCAGTACGGACTAGCAAACAGACGTGGTTATAAACACCAAACAAAAACTAAAAATCACTCTTCTTCAGAGGAACACAAGGGAACAGAAATAATAGCGAGGCAATACCTAGAGACAACATAGGGCTGTGCTAATGCTAGAGGATCATGACAAGACGCTATACTCTAGCAAGTAGCTCTGTTTTCAAAACAAGTTAATCCTGTGCGATTGTACTAACAACCCGCCTCCTGCTCTGGTACGTGCTGACGTGTTACGGTGACGTATTACGTTATTTCCGGTGCTTGTGTGTTGGTCACTCGTTGTTGTTTCACTGTTAGCTGCTCTCGCTAAATTCAACTGTTTTTGCTATAATATTCACCACAGCGGCTAACTACCGCTTAACATTTAAACATCCACTAGTTCTACTCAAGCACTCACAGCTCTCCTTCTTTCAGCCGCTTTCTGGCTAATTAATCGTTACACGCTGTTAGCCACTTTAGCTTAGCAGTTAGCTTCACGGCTGGTGATGGCTTCCCCCGCTCTCTCTCCTGCTCTCTCTTGCTCGGAGTGTCGTATGTTTAGCTACTCCTCTGCCTCCTTTAGTGATAATGGTAAGTGTAATAGGTGTAGTGTATTTGTAGCGCTGGAGGCGAGGCTCAGTGAGATAGAGGCACGGCTCCGCACCATGGAAGCTCAGTCTTACGCTACAGTAGCTAGCCAGCCACCTACAACTTTAGCCGGTGCGAAGCCACATAGTGTAGCGTTAGCTCCTGCTAGCCCTCCCCCGGCAATCCCTGAGCAGCCAGGGTCCTCCTGGGTGACTGTGAGAGGAAAGCATAGTTCTAAATCGAAGCCCATGGTTAACCATCCACCCGTTCACGTTTCAAACAAGTTTTCTCCACTCAGTGACACGCCTGCTGAGAAAACAACACTGGTTATTGGCAGCTCCATTTTGAGAAACTAGAACTTAGTGACACCAGGGACAATAGTAAAATGCATCCCAGGGGCCAGAGCGGGCGACATTGAATCCTATTTGAAACTTCTGGCTAGGGATAGACTTAAATATGGTAGGATTGTTATTCACGTCGGCGGTAATGACACCCGATTACGTCAATCGGAGGTCACTAAAATTAATGTGGAGTCGGTGTGTTCTTATGCAAAAACTATGTCGGACTCCGTAATTTTCTCTGGTCCCCTGCCCAACTTGACTTGCGATGACATGTATAGCCGCATGTCATCATTCCGTCGCTGGCTGTCTGGATGGTGCCCGGTAAATAATGTGGGCTTCGTAGATAATTGGCAGTCTTTCTGGGGAAAACCTGGTCTTATTAGGAGAGATGGTATTCATCCTACTTTGGAGGGTGCCACTCTCATATCTAAGAACCTGGATGCAGTTGTTAGCGGTCTAAAACCATGACAACCCAGTGTTGGGATCAGGAAGCAGAGTCGCAGTTTAATACACCACTCTGCGCTGCCCTTATCGCAGGTGCCCAGGAAGCAGAGTGGCAGTCTTACACACCTCTCTGCGCTCCCTGTGGAGCATTTTCCAGCTCAGTTTAGTATACAAACACTGTCTGCCCCACGATCATTTAAATTAAACAGATCAAAAATGAACAGAAGAGGAGCTACAAAGAAAAACTTGATACAAATCAACGCAAAATCTGCGACAATGCAACAATATCAGAAAATAAAATGTGGACTTTTAAACATTAGATCTCTCTCATCTAAAGCTGTATTAGTAAACGATCTGATATCAGACAACCATATTGATTTACTCTGTCTGACCGAAACCTGGCTGCGTCCCGAAGAATATGTTAGCCTAAATGAATCCACTCCTCCCAGTCATATTAATACTCATATTTCTCGAGGCAGTGGTCGAGGAGGAGGCGTTGCAGCTATTTATAATTCAGGCCTATTAATAAACCCTAAACCTAAACTAAATTATAATTCATTTGAAAGTCTTGTTCTTAGTCTTTCACATTCAACCTGGAAAACTGTGCAGCCAATTATATTTGTTATAGTGTACCGTGCTCCTGGTCCGTACTCTGAATTTCTGTCCGAATTCTCAGAGTTTCTGTCAAATTTAGTCCTTAAATCCGACAAAGTAATAATTGTAGGTGATTTTAATATTCATGTGGACAGCGATAATAATAGTCTCAGTATCGCGTTTATCTCTCTATTAGATTCGATTGGTTTTAGTCAGAGTGTACATAAACCTACTCACTGTTTTAGTCACACCCTCGACCTTGTTTTGGTTTATGGTGTGGAAATTGATGACTTAATAGTCTTTCCACAGAATCCTATTTTATCAGACCATTATTTAATAACTTTTGAATTCATATTACAGGACTACTCACCACTGGGTAAAAGTGTCTACACCAGATGTTTATCTGATAGTGCTATAACTAAATTTAAGGAAGCGATTCCATCTGCATTTACTTTAATGCCTCATCCTAATATTCAAGACTCCTGCACTAACGTTAGTTTCTCTGAAATTGATCACCTTGTTGAAAGTGTTGCAGGCTCTCTAAGAAAAACACTCGACTCTGTTGCTCCTTTAAAAAAGAAGATAATAAAACAGAGGAAGTTAGCTCCGTGGTATAACTCACAAACCCGTGAATTAAAACAAATATCGCGAAAGTTGGAAAGTAAATGGCGCTCCACTAAACTGGAGGAATCTCACTTAGTTTGGCAAGAAAGTCTTAAAACCTATAGGAAGGACCTCCGTAATGCCAGAGCAGCATATTACTCATCTTTAATAGAGGAGAATAAGAACAATCCTAGATTTCTTTTCAGCACTGTAGCCAGGCTGACAGAGAGCCACAGCTCTATTGAGCCATGTATTCCTATAACCCTCAGCAGTAACGACTTCATGACCTTCTTTAATGACAAAATTATAACTATAAGGGACAAAATCAACTCGCTTGGCACAAATCTTTCATCGAACCCAGGAACCTTACAAACTGTACGACCTGATATATTCTTGGACTGCTTTTCTACAGTCGACCTTAACAAATTAACCTCTACTATTTCAGCATCAAAACCTTCTACTTGTCTTCTAGACTCTATTCCAACTAGGTTACTTAAAGAAGTGTTACCTTTAATTAGCACTCCTGTATTAGATATGATTAACATGTCTTTATCAGCAGGTTATGTACCAATGTCTTTTAAAGTAGCTGTAATTAAACCTCTTCTTAAAAAGCCCAGTCTTGATCCTGAGGTACTAGCCAACTATAGACCTATATCTAACCTTCCTTTTCTCTCTAAGATCCTCGAGAAATTAGTTGCCAATCAGTTGTGTGACTTTTTACATAATAATGAGTTATTTGAGGATTTCCAGTCAGGATTTAGAGCAAATCATAGCACTGAGACAGCACTGGTGAAAATTACTAACGACCTTCTAATAGCTTCAGACAAAGGACTTGTCTCTGTACTTGTCTTACTAGATCTTAGTGCTGCCTTCGACACTATTGACCATCACATCCTGCTACACAGACTAGAGCATCTGATCGGCATTAAAGGAACCGCACTGAGCTGGTTTAAGTCATATTTATCAGATAGTTCTCAGTTTGTACATGTTAATGACAAATCCTCCATGCACACTAAAGTTAGTCACGGAGTCCCACAGGGTTCTGTCCTTGGACCGATTCTTTTCACCTTATATATGCTTCCCTTAGGAAATATTATAAGGAAGCACTCCATTAACTTTCATTGTTATGCTGATGATACACAATTATATTTGTCGATCAAACCAGAAGAAACCCATCAGTTAGATAAACTTCAAATGTGCATTAAGGAAATAAAAAGCTGGATGACCTGCAATTTTCTGATGTTAAACTCAGACAAAACTGAAATTATTGTACTTGGCCCCAAAGGCCTCCGAAATTCAATAGCTAAAGACATTGTTACTCTGGATGATGTTGTGTTGTCCTCCAGCACCACAGTAAGGAATCTGGGTGTTATTTTTGATCAGGATATGTCCTTCGATTCTCACATAAAACTAACAACAAGGACTGCATATTTTCACCTCCGTAATATTGCAAAAATTAGGAACATTGTGTCTCAGAAAGATGCAGAGAAACTTGTTCATGCATTTGTTACTTCTAGGCTGGACTATTGCAATTCCTTATTATCAGGCTGCTCCAATAAGTCTGTTAAGAGTCTCCAGTTGGTCCAAAATGCTGCAGCTCGTGTACTAACTAAAACAAATAGAAGAGAACATATTTCTCCTGTATTAGCTTCTCTGCACTGGCTACCTGTAAAATCTAGAATAGAATTTAAAATCCTTCTCCTTACGTACAAAGCTCTTATTGGTCAGGCTCCGTCGTATCTTAAAGAGCTCATAGTACCGTATCACCCAACTAGATCTCTGCGCTCTGAGAATGCAGGGCTACTTGTCGTTCCTAGAGTCTCCAAAAGTAGAATGGGAGGCAGAGCCTTCAGCTACCAAGCTCCTCTCCTGTGGAACAAACTCCCAAATGTTATTCGGGAGGCAGACACTGTCCCCATATTTAAGAGTAAACTTAAAACTTTCCTTTTTGATAAAGCTTACAGCTAGGGCTTACGATGAGACTTTATTCTGCTTAATTATGCTGCTATAGGCCTAGTCTGCCGGGGGATAATACTTTTCCTGATACTCTGAGCTTCTCTCCTCTCTGTCTGAATCATTCATGTCCCATCAATGCATGTTACTGATTCAGCTTCTTCCCCGGAGCTGTTTGTGCTTTGTCGTCTAGCAGGTCTCTGCTGATCGTGGTGGTGCTTGCTACTATGGTCCTACATGACGCTTCCTGCTGCTATTGTCACTGTTACTCATATATACTATCACTAGTTTAATAAACTATAAAATTTGTAGCTGTATCGTAGCTGCTATTGCCACTACTCATCATTGATCATGTTTGCCACCATAATTATTATCATTTTCATATTCTGTCACCTTAGCTGTGCTTGTTTCTACTATTCTGTTGTATTAACTGCCTTAATATATACGTTATATTCACATTACTATAAATATTATAGTTACTGTTAGGCTTTGCTTGCATCTCTGGAAGTGTGTCTGTCTCTCTCTGTCCATCTGTGTGTCTTTTCTCTCTTTCTCTCTCCTTTTCTTCCTCCCCAACCGGTCAAGACAGATGGCCGTCCTCCACAGAGCTGGGTCTGTCTGACGTTCCTGCCTGTTATAGGGAAGGTTTTCGTTGCCACTGTACTCTACAGAGGAATTGTTGGGTCTATGTAAATCATAAATAAGTCATTGAGTGTGGTCTTTACCTACTCTGTAAAGTGTCCTGAGATAACTTTTGTTATGATTTGACACTATAAATAAAATTGAATTGAATTGAATTGAATTGAATTGAAATTAAACATTATCATCAGCTGTAAAAATAGGAATTGATGCTTCATTTACAAGGTACGTGAAAACAACATGCCTCATATTGCAGAAAAGAACAAAACACAAATGCCCAAACATGTAGTATCTTTCTTTTAGAGAGGGAATTGACGGCTATTTGAAGGGAGCAAAATCTTTTTATATTTATTTATTTAAGAAGCCAGCCTGGGGGTAACTATTTTTTCTGGGAAATAATCACTGGGAGGAATGATAGGGTTAGATCTGAATCAGAATCATTCAAACTTGGACATACCACCAACATGTATTAAATTGGTGTGATATCTTAGTTTGAATTATTCTGAAATATTGATTATAATTTCATTTGGCATGTGTGGACTAGATTTTAATGTCTGATCTGCATACATTGTAAACATTCCACAAGGTGGCACCAAATCCCTCTGCCTTGACAGCGAGATCATTCATTCATTCATCTTCAACCGCTTGTCCCTAGCGGGGTTGCTGGGGGGGCTAGACTATTTAGACTAAAGACTAACATCTGCATGTCTTTGGACTATGGGAGGAAACCGGAGAACCTGGAGAAAACCCACACAGACACGGGGAGAACATGCAAACTCCACACAGAAGGGTCCCAGCCTAGATTCGAACCTGGAACCCTCTCGCTGTGAGGCGACAGCGCCAACCACCATACCACTGTGTTGCCCTCACAGAGAGATCACTATTTTGAATTACCCTCAGGCTACAACTTCCATGCAAAACAGCTTTTAGTGCAAAATTTTCCACACAAGATCATTTTAACAATACAGACAAAAAAATTGCATATCAACGTGTGCCTGTTCTCCATCTCACTCAATTGAGTAGCAAAGGAGGAGCTTGTGAGTGCATGTGTGAAACACAGAGATATATAAAAAAAACAACAGCTATAAAAGATTCGATGCGATTGTGAACATCAAAAATCTACTTTCTTTCTTTCTTTCTTGTCTGTGCAAAATCAATAGCCACAATTAACTTCGCCTATATTTAGTGCTGAAACTGTTAATAGATTGACATAAAAACTACAGTTTTTTAGAACTGATTCTTAGTGTACAGCGGAATTGTACAACTTAAAATGACAACTATTTGGTGTTTACTACTTTTGAGGATTCATTGACTCTGTTTAATATATCAAATGTTTTGGAGTGTTGCTCAGACAATAACTGCTAGTCAGCCTGGCTCTAAATGTGTTGATATGCTTTATGTTTTACTGTGCTTCAGTAACTCCAATTCTGCCACACAAGTACAGCATCTCGACATAAAGACAGAAAAGCTGTGAGCTTCCGCCCAGGATAAAGCTCAGCTTTGTTACTGTAGTTGCAGCCTTACAGTTGTAAGCCTAAAAATGTCTTCTGCTGAGTGACATGCTAGTTAGGCAGCTAAGACTGTGTTAATGGAGAAAATGATCATAGTTTACAGTTTAACACTATAGGTACATGCCCTGTGTTTGGAAGCTTGTAGTTGTGGTAATGGTGCTGAAGAGAATAGTGGGGCACGAGTCTGCTATTCGTTATCCACTGAAAAGGCAAAGTGAACATGTAAGTGGATATAGGCCTCCAGCAATTCAGCACCCACCCAGCCACCCACACAATTTCTTAGTTGCCACTTCCTGCAGTGTTGCTCATCATACAAGTGTAATACATGCAGATGGATGATGGTACCCTGTTAGAGAGCTGGGTTGCTGAAAGTACAGATCTGTCATTTGTCATTTTCCTGTGCAAAAACTTCAGCAAGGTACCCATTTAAACACTAATGAAGCTAGCTGGATATTTGGCTTGGGTACCCCCATTATAGGGCCATGACTTGCGCTTTTCTCTCAAGTGCAGAGATGAATTACTTTATTTCTCAGAAAATGAAGTACAATTGAAAGAGTGGGGTGAGCAACTATTTGTCTTAAAGTGTAATTCCAATGTAAAATCATCCCAGATTCGTTTCGGCAAATACACTTGTCAAATAAGCCATCGAGACAGTTTTTTTGTGTAAACTTTTAACAAAGTGAATCCCAGGGAGTCGCTTAACAGCCAAATGCGGCTAACACTGATTAGCTCAGGGCAGTACGGTGGATTAAAACAGCTTTTTTAACCACTAATACTGCTCAAAATAACACCAAACCTCTGCAGTAGCATGATAAGAGTCCTTACACATAAAACAAAGCACCAACAACGTAGTTAGAGAACCCAGAGTTTATTAAAAGAGTGTTTTGAAAGGCTTACCAACTGGCCCCTGTACCAGCTCCTCTCATAGTAAAGTCCATTCAAGTGGATTACCAAAGTCAATCCAAAAGGAAGGAGCCCATTGGTGCTTCATTTTACGTGAAAGGACTCCTATCATGCTGCTGCAGAGGTTTGCTGTTATTTTGAGCAGGATTAGTGGTTAAAAAAAACGTTTGAATGTCTTAACCGTACTGTCCCGAGCTAATCAGGGTTAGCCGCATTCAGCAGTTAGCGACTCTACCGGATTTGTCCTTTGATTGGTTGTTACACAAAATAATTGTCTCGATGGCTTATTTGTGTTTTTGCCGAAAAAAACCTTGGGATATTTGTGCGCTGGAATTTCACTTTAAGTGATTGAAGATGAACTTGTAGTTCTTGCATGATAACATTAGCTTTTTGAGCGCTGTGTGACTACTTGGATCATGCCAACATCATTGTATAGCTCGACATGTGTCTGAGAATTTCACTCCATGGCAAAAAATACACAAACACATGGATGCATGTATCAATGCCTGCAGCAAAATGACTGAGTTCTTTTTAGTCCAATAACCCCCCCACCCCCCTATTCGTGTGATAAAAATAATGAATAGGTGAATGCATAGGCTATATTTTGGTCTTTTTAGAAAAAAGACATCTGTGCAGGTCCATATAGTCTATACACTTAGTGTGATTTCAAAACATTTCATCTGACCAAGTGTCTAAAAATAGGCCTGAAACTATTCTTCTCCCCTGCAGGACTGTGAGCTGTGTAAGGGTGTTAAAAAATATGCGTGGTAGGAGGTGTCTTGTTACCATGTCAACACAAAGCTTGCTCTCAGTGGACTAGCCTGCAGTTGCCTTGGAGACCAGCTAGCAGGGAAATTGTATAAAAAGTATTTGTTTTCTTTCAGCAGATGTCATTTGATAATTACACGGTCGATCCCACACAATGACATATTCAGGAAATCTGAGCTTTGATAACATCACTTACATCAGAGCTGTTAAGAGTAGGAATATTTTTATTATTTGATGTATTCATATTTAAAAAGACAATAGGTTTATGTTGTATTGACAATGGTTAAAGTGAGTGAGCGTAATATACAACTAATGGTTGGTAATGACTACAGAGAATTAGCACCTGACTGCAGTTGAAGGTGCTTTAGCTTCCTTAACCTCACTGGTTTGGTTTGCTTCAGTCTCAGCGCTCTCATCAGTGCAACTTATTCTTATTATTGGGCTGGTATGATATCTTATGAAATATGACGTTCTATTTAACACTGTGAAACGGCGACCAGTAGATTGAAGTGACTATTAAGCTTAGACAACAAAGGTGAACGGATAAGTTTAGACAACAAAAAGTGACAGTTAAGTTTAGACAATAAAAAAATTTGGTTAGGATTAGAAAAAAGGTTGTGGTTTGGCCTTAATCTTCCAGTACATAAACACTGGTCTTATTGAAAGTCCTGTGTTTTGGTTCCCATCCACCACCCCGACCCTCCTCCCTATGCAAATGATAGCGCTCTTATACTACACCACCCGATTACCTTCTTTGCTGATTATGTTGTTTCTACAGTAATAAATATGTCGATTAGATTCAAATTACAGTGCAATACTTTTCGTAGTTACAGTATATGCCCAAAGAGTGACTGAGGACAGCCTGGTCATCAGCTCGTCATCTCCAGCAGTAGCAGCCAAAAAAAATAAAACAAAACATCACTGTACAGTACGTGAACCAACATCAGCAGAAAAGTTAAGTAAGCATCAACAGAGCAAGACATTTTTCTCAGGAGTCGGTGGAGACCAAAACAGAGCTCAAAGTAAAGTGAAATTTGTCAGCTGGCCAGACCCACTATCTCAAATGAATGCTGTGTTGTATCTGCTGGATGCCTGAGCTGGCAGTTGATTGCAAATGCGTTAGCAAACAGTCAGTGTTGTAGCTTATTGGCCAAAATATCAATTAATTCAGGTTTAAAAATGTTATCCTGTGCAGTCATGATGTAGTTATGCCAACAGCACAATTCTATTTAGCTTATAACAGGCCATATGGGGCCACCCTCAATGTAATATACCGTTCACACCAGGATACTCTTCTTCTTTCATGTGACATCAAGTGATATCCCAACTGTTCCACTGGCGCTGACATCGGCCATCAGGTGGCATGGCTATGTGGACCAAAAGTGGGTGTGTATGTAAAAAATGTGTGTTGTATTTGATTTTTATGCTACCATAACCTGTAAAAATAGCAAAGGTTTGGCTGGTACAACTGTGTAAGAAGCTGGTCATACATTTTTTTTTTCTTGTTTAATCTTTGACAGTTTGCTGCCAAAACCTTCTTCCTCAAGATTTGTCAGATGCCTGTGTTTAGAACAGAGCATTACAATATGTATTCTGTTTCTTCAATCCATAATTTTGCTGGTTAAACAGTAAATGCAGCAACGAAATAAGACATTATGCTTTCAGAAAAGGGTAAACATACTACTGTATAAGCATGTGCGGTGTGAACTGGTGTACCCCTGCAAAATGATACACACTGTAACTGCTGGAGGTGGGAAATTCACTCCAGCCACTCACAACTGATCCATTTGTCCTCTGCTTGAGAGAGTGAGAGCAGTGCAAGTGCAGCGAAGCAGCCACATCAACACTAGCTTTGCTGCACCCTTGTCTTTGTGGGAGTATGAAATACAGTGTGTGGGAGGAAGGTAGCTGGGAGAGTAAGTAAGTGAGCCAGAAGACAGGTGCTGCCTAAATCTGTTGCTATAAGTCAGTCAGCCAATGTGACTGTTAAAGGTAAGTTTGCCTCTGTCACGGCACTTCCTCTGCCAAGCAGTCGCTTTCACTTCTGCACTTTGTGTTAGCCTTAAATCCTTCCATCTGTGCTCAGGGCCTCTGGACTCTGTCACTCCTGCTGGCCACTCTGTGTAATCCGTGTTTTCAACTTGTCCTCCGGAAGTCTTTGTTTGACAGCCACAATTTCACCCAGCCACCCACCCAGCCCTTCTCCTTCCCTCACTCTCCTCCTCTTTGCCTCACCACTTTCATAGTGCATCTTCTCTCTCATTTGCATTTGTTCAGCTTCCTCGACAAGACACAGTTCATGTGAAAGAGTTGTGAGAGACGATCACATTAGAGAGGAACACACGGCCTGGATGACAGAACAAACTGAAATAAGCAGGTACTCTGAGAATGGGGCTGTTCAGTGTGGAAGACTTTCTAAGCTGGAAGATTGTTGCTGACCGAAGTGCAAAGTATGAAGGTAAGTGACTTCCTCATGATTGGTTTTTGTCTGGGTATGTTAGTGTTGCTCTTATCTACACTCTATGATGACAACACCATCATATATCTCCTCTTTTTAAACATTCCCTCGTCAGAGCAATATTTAGACATGAGATTAATAGAGTAGATATGTTGAAATGAGAAATGTTCTTAAACAAGAAATTAAACAAATCTAGAAAGTCTTCATTTTTGTTTACAATTTGATGCTTGTTCCGTCTTTTAGTGCAGTCTGACCTCTTTCTAAACCCATTCTAGGGCACACTTGTACATCATTTCAAACTGACAAGTTCTTGTAGAAGAAACATCCTTCTGAATAATCCAAAGGTCCAAACTACACTTGTATGTCTTTATGGAGTTATAGCATGTGTAGCAATATGATATATGGATTGTTGAAAGGAAGTGAAAGAACATTACGTAAATCATTTTTGAAAATGAAACACTCACACAGTGCTTCTCGTTTTCACACGCATATGAACGGAGACAAACTTTTCCACAGTCCACAGCACCACAAAGAGTATCTAACGTGGGTGTGCTCATGCTGTACAACTAACAAAGTGTGTGCTCCATGCAAACTTTACCCTGTATGGGTTAATTATGCAAAGTCACCATACATTAAGGAGCAGCGGCACAGCAGCAGGAAATGAAATTAACTTGACCTAATATGAAGCTGTTTGTCTTTTCATGTAGGTGGCTTTACGCTTTGATTAGATTACTGCACACATATTTCAGAAGAGAGCCGCCACATGCTACTGTGAACATCAAATGTATGCATTAAATTGGTGCAGATTGGTGACAGAGGCAGTTACTTATGTCAGCGGACATATTTCATTTGGGGATATAAAAGCCTCTGAAGTACTGTATGACTATCTGATCTCACACCCTCACCCCTCTCTTAATGTGAGTCACTCTCCTGCATCAGTCCCTGTTTATCTATACTGTCTATACACATTTCTATCTATGATTGTGTCTCATATATGTCTTAAAAACATATTTTAAGAGTTGTATTCCTGCACCATCTGCACAGCAGAGATTCAAATGCCTATACTTCCCTCTGTGCTCTGTAACCATGGGTGTTATTGCTCATCAAAACAATGATATTACTCGGATGATGATGATGATGATGATGATAACTGATTGAGTACATTTGTCCATTGCTATGTTCTAGTTTTCTGTTGCACTTATGAAATAGCAAAATATTCTATAATGAAAACAATTCTCAAATTTTGTTCTTTAAGAATCATCCCTGCTCAAATAGATGAGTCTGTCCTGTTTTATCTGAGGCAAAGCAGAGGTTTATTGCAAACTGTTCTTATCTTACAGGTAATTAGAGACCTGGCACTGGTACATCACGACAGCAGCAAGGTTACCATGGAGACTGGCAAGCCAGGATTGGCTAAGGCTCCAGTGCACATCAGTTCCGTTGCAGCGCAGACAGAGAAAAGGATGGACATCCAGGCCCCGCTGATGGCTGTTTACATCCACACGGTGCCTGCACAGCCTTACCTCAAGCCTTCTGCAGCAGTCCATGAGCCAACAGCACTCCATCTGGGCATGCCGCCGCTTTACTCCAAGGACACACTTCCCTTTCTGACACTCCATATTGCTGGTGGACCGCACTCTCAGCTGGGATTGAGTCTGGCAGCTGCTGCTCCTGTAACCAGACCCAAGTCGGCAGGAAAGCATGTGTGTCCTCACTGTGGACGGGACTGTATGAAGCCCAGTGTGCTTGAGAAGCACCTCCGCTGTCACACGGGGGAGCGGCCTTACCCCTGCACCACTTGTGGAGTTTCTTTCAAGACTCAGAGCAACCTCTACAAACATAAGCGTACTCAGGCTCATGCCCGCCTCTCGTCTGAATCAGAGCAGAGCGGCCTGAGCAGCCTAGACGGCATGTCCAGCTCCAGAGAGGCCTGTACCTCCAGTTTGTGTCTGGATGAGCGCAGCGAGGATTCGGGCAGCATGGAAAAGGAGGCCACACTACCTGCTGCTGAGATCACCTGTCCAGACAGTACTACAAAGCTCTACTCTGTAAAGACGCAATGTTCTGTCAGAGAACAGAATACAGTGACCCCTGCAGGTCAGAAGACAGAGGCCAATGAAAGTGTGGAAAACAAAAAACCTCCATTAACTGCCAGTCGACATCTTCCCATTCAGAGACAAAAAGCCACTCTGTTCTCCAAGCAGTGGGAGAGTTCTGTATCCAGAGGGAAAACACAGAGTCATGAGAGCACAGATTCAGGCTTCAGTGAGAGCAGTGATCACTACCCAAGCCCTGGAAGCATTTTACCTGACCACAGTATGGAGCAGGAGCACAAGACACTGGAGGAGCGCATATCTAAGTTGATTTCAGAGAATACAGCTGTTGTGGAGGACAAACAGCTGGAGAATGTAAGACCGCGGAAGACCGTCCTATCAAAGCAGGGTAGCATTGATCTTCCCATGCCATACACATACAAGGACTCCTTTCACTTTGATATGAGGATCAATAAGACTCCAAATGTTGGGTTACAAAGAAACAGGAAGCCTGACTTCTACAGCTCTGTGTCCAGTCAGCAGTCCAACACCTTGGGGCATGCCCCCCTAACCCGCAGCAGCTCCCTTCCTTTCAGTGTTACCCTCCTGCAGTCTGAGAGGAGCAGCCCAACCTCTTCCTATCAGAGCGATTGTGTAACACTTGTCCGAAGGGGAAGCTCAGGCCAGGTCAACCCAGCAGATATCACAATCAAGCCTGTGAACCAGCATTCGTCCCCCCACCGCCCACTGGTCCGGCAGGCAGCCGTAGAAAGCAACCACGCAACAGACGGTCTCTTCAGGAATTCTTCTGCAGAGGAGGTGTGCACCAGGAGTCTCAGCTGTGATGGTGATGGTGGTGACATTTGTGGAGAGCCAAGCAACAGAAAGTTCCGGAGGAAGAAATCCCAGAAGTTTGCCTACAACAAGTGGTACATGTACGGGGGAGGCACATTTAAGAAGCTCTACAATGCTGAGAAAGGTGGTGATGACAGTGTTATCAAAGGCAGGAAATGTTCAAAAACTCCAGAGCATGAGGTTGTTCAGAGCCGGCAAAAAGTTCATGAGCAAACATTAACAACAGCAGGCTCAACAACAAACTTCACAAGCAGCGGTGCAATAGTGTGCTACCCAGGCAGCCCTCCTGCCAAGCTATCCCTCGGTTCTGCTGTGGATTTGAATCCAAAAACTAGCCAGCTGCATGAACCATGCAACTCTCTCAAGACTCCACTTCAGAGAAACCTGGCTTTGTCAAAACTGCCATTATCTTCAATTGGATCATTGGCTAGCCACCAACCAGACAACATGAGCAGAGCAGGAGCTGGGAGAATGATTGATAGAGAAAAACATAGTGGATCTAGCCTGCAGCTGTGTGGGACAGGAAAAAAACAGAGAACTGATGACAAAATAATTTGCCCTCTGAATATGGAAACAGACCCAAACACACTGACTCATCCTCTTCCCTCTGTCACTGGCAGTGTGCCTCAGGAGGATACAAATCTCAGTTTTATCAACCTTCAAGAAAAACGAAAACACACTCTGCTCAAAGCAGCTCTCTTCCCAAAGTGCATAATCAATGCAAATACACTGTCTGTTAGCATCACTTCCACAGCCTCCAATGTCAAGGCCAGCTTCCTGCCCAAGTATCAGCTCAAGTTACCTAATGCCTCTGAACCTGATTCAAGTCCTTCACCGCATTCTATGGATACACGCACAGGAATTGATGGCTGCACTTTTACCTCTGCTCTGTCAGCTTCTCACGCTGAGCAAACCTCACCCTTGATCAAAACTTCTGAAGAGAAATGCGGGGATCCTGTTACCTCACCATTGATGCAGATTTGTCATATCAAAAAAACACATTTTTCCAGCTCCCCAGAAGACCAGCTCCTCTTGCCATTTACAGCCACAAGGCTATGTCAGGCTGAAACATCAAGACTAAATGCACCTGCAACATCTAGTCTAGCTGTAGTGCACACACAATTTGCAGCAACCACAATAACCAGCTGCCTACAAAATTATCAGGCAGGATTATGCAGCACTTCAATACAACCTTTGAAATCTGCAGGGGGCTCAGCACCTAAGCCGTTACCCAGACCTGTTGCACCTGTGGTTGCAAACTTTCCTGTTACACCCATCATAACCACAGTAGACACCCAATCCTCTGCTCCTGCCGTTACAGCTTTATCACAAAGTCAACCTAACCCCCCTCTGTCACACACACAGCTCTTGCAAGCATCAGACCAGTTGAGCCTTGTAAACAGTGCATATGCCATCTCAAACACTCCAGTCATACCATGTCATGTACAATTTGATCAGATTCAGCCAGATGCTCACAACGTGTTTCATGTTCACACAGCAGACCTTCAGATTTGCCTCCAGATCATATCCGATGAGCAGCTGGCTCTGATTGAACCCCAAATCGAGAGGCAAGCAGGGAGCACCCTCTCACAGAGACGTGATGTGGAGGCAGTGGCCCCAGAACTGATCCAGACTACAGCTCAAAGCTATGGTTTGAGCTTTAGGAACCAGCAGCCAGGACATCAACACATGGACCAACGCAAGTCTTTACCTACACTTAACAAGAAGGGATTTAAATGTCCACTATTTTGTCCACTACAATTTGGAAATGCAGAGCCACATCTCCATCTAACTGCACACAGTAATTCCACCCAGTCTATGGTATCATCTGAATCTACACCTCCTGAGTGTTCATCGCTGCACCCACACAAATATAGCCATGTAAACACGGCCACTGTGAGTCAGAGCTCTACAGGCGATGTTATGTCAAATGCTGCTTCACTAAAAGGTGTAAAGGCAGGAGCGCGCCATACTTCAGAGGAGGAACATACCTTTTCTCTGACCCGTTGTGCTGAGGACAAACTTTTGACAGACAAAAAGATCAGCCAAAGTAGCTTGATCTCTCAAACATTCTCTGGCCAACACAAGCTCAGTGTGACGTCTCTCTCTCCCAGCACAGTAAATCAGAGCACTGGGAGTGAAAGTCTGGGCAGAGAAAGCCAACAGAAACATAAAAATCTAGCATCCTCATGTAAAGTTGGCACAATGAAGACATTGTGGGAAGCTTCTGTGTACAAAAGCAGCAGGCAAGAAAGTAGAGTGCAGGTCGGCCTCAGTCAGGCCTCTGGTGCTGCATGTGCTGATGAACCCTCTGGGCCAGTTTCTTCATTTTCCATCAATACATGCAGAGCTTCAAGACGGTTCACCCCACAATCATCCATCTACTGCAGCAATCCAGTGGAATCTACATTACCATGTAAACACGCAAACATGGGATGTGACAGGGCGGAACCTTCGCAGGAAATTACTTTAACCGACTCACAGGATGTAATCAATTCAACCCACTCAGAAAAACAAGCTGCTCGGTTTATTTCAGCAGCTTCTAACATCCAGGTAGAAAAAGTCAAAGACATCCCAGCTGTGTCTACGAGTTTTCAGAGCCCGACTGCAGGTATATATGATTTTGTAGATCATGTAGTCATATTCGTATATTATCTGAATGACATACAGTGGAGTGTGTGTTTTTGCCTTTGTAATCCAGCACATTAGATTTAAAACGAAACAATGACAGAGGGTTATAGCTGGTGTTTGATCATGAGAACTGATCAGGTCTTGTTAGGGACAATGTAGCAATGACCCTTACAGTCACATACAGTATACACATTGACACCAATGGTTTTATAGCCACTAGATGAAATGTTCTAGACTTAAATGTTGAATATAGAGAATGAGCAGAACACCGCCATTTAGTGTCTCAAGATCATAGTCACAACAACAAAAAATAATTGCAGCAGTAGGGTTGCCAGGTTGGTCAGATCCGGCCCAGTAGCCTACAGGAGAAAAAAAAAGTATTGCAGAGGAGTTTGACTGATAGTAACTGTTAGCCGTTATGTAAATCATAAATAAGTCATAGAGTGTGGTCTATACCTACTCTGTAAAGTGTGCATGCAGTGCTCAACGCTATTGGCTGGTTCATGTTAACAAAACATGTCAGAAAGTCACTGTCAAACCCGTCAAAAAACAAGTAAAATATTAATTCAGACTAAATATATATTTTATGGAAAAGGCCATACTTTAATTCTGTATTCCTCAAAACGCCCCGTGGATTTATTATTATTATTATTTGATTTGATTTTTTTTAAATATAGCTTCCAATAAAGATTCTACATATTCAACCTTTAACTCAGCCTCCCGACTTCATTCTAACTAGACTGAGGGCAGAAAGACAGACTCCCAAGGGCCCCTAAAGGTCCATGATCAGCGTCTATGGTTTGTGGTAATTTGGGCAGGTCCTTTTTTATGTCAAAAACTATTTTTAACATGTTTATTAAGTTTATATTATGTTGACATGCTGCATATTCCTATATACATGTTTATTTGAAAGGGAGGATACAATGCACTTTATAGGGAGAAAGTGAGCCTCATCGACCCAAGTAATTGTAAACTCTTCTAATATTTGCTGAACATAAATATGATTTAACATCATTCACCCTAAACTGAACAATACTGTACATATATGTGTAAAAGGGCTACAATTACTGTTTATCTGGTGTGAATGTGCGCTGTCGCTGTTTATTTTCTTGTCTCATGTCCTGGGGCCCGTTTCACAAAGCAGGTTTAGTGTCTGTGTGTTTTAGAGTCTGTTAACCCTGAAATGAGGGAAACTCTGAGTTTTCCGTTTCACAAAGGGAGGTAACTCAAACCAGAGAGAGAGGGGTAACTAGCCTGTTTCACAAAGAGAGGTAACTTAACCTCTCGGTCAGTTACCATGGTAACATGCTCTCTGATACTAACCTGGTCCCGACCAGGTTAGTTTCAGAAAACCTTGAGTTTCTCTCTGTGTCCGCCCTCTTTCAGCCACACTCGGTGTTTGATTTCCCTAATTCATTCAGTCAGCGGGCAAGTTTTGGCGTAGTATAGTTCCGTCTGTTTTTTCAGAAATTCATTAAAAAAATCAGACATTAGATGTTATATTAGGTGGTGACTATTTCACTACCATGGCGTGTCCTTTTGATAATGATCCCGTGGATGAAAGTGCAGCATTACTGCACAGAGAATTAAATAGTCGTCGGGAAATGATTATCAAACTATTGATTATAGATGTTCTTGCATTTCCAGGCAATTCTCTTTTTGAGCGGTACCGTTTCATTTCACAGCAGATATTGTGTGTTGCGCTGCGTTTTTTTGCAAAAGGGAGTTTTTTTATACAATGTATAAAAATCAGTCAGTAGGCCTACATTAGAAGTTATATTAGGTGGTGACTATTTCACTACCATGGCATGTCCTTTTGATAACGATCCCGTGGATGAAGGTGCAGCATTACTGCACAGAGAATTAAATATTCGTCGGGAGATGATTATCAGACCGCGCATAGATGTCCTTAATATACTGCAGACATAATTACAAAATGATGCAATGGATCTTTTGAGCAAGTTGAATGTATTTGACTCAGCGTTTTCTAAATATAATCCCAGCTTTTCTTGCAATTCATAGGTTCAAAAGTGTGTGCTTTTAATTGGGTTACCGGTATATAAACTACTCCTATATAGCCTTCTGATCCAGAATATCACCTATAATGCGAGGGGTGCATTTCACGGCAGGGGTGATGAATATGGCACAACACGTTTCATGTCACAGTCCATCATTTACATACACAGCCTCATCGTCCTTACATTTCCAACATTAACAACCAAAGTCATGCTCTCACATCCCAGCAGATATTGTGTGTTGCGCTGCGTTTTTTTGCAAATGGGAGTTTTTTATAAAACATATAAAACAGCCACAGCCACTATGTTTAAACTTCCGCACTGACACGAGCAGCAATGTTCTCCCACGCCGTCTCCCTCTCTTTTGCTGCTGCAGTGGTGTTACACTTTGGGCGAAAACATGCTCAAACTCTCTGTATGAGCGCATTAATATTTCCAATTCCAGTGGTTGCGTAGCGCTCCGCTTCCCCGTTGCTATGGTGACTCGTCGAATCAGGGCTCCATTGATGCTGTCTTTTTTTTACTTGTGGTGCACGTGCTTAACTCCAGGTCAAACTACTCCGAGTTGATCAACCTAACGCAAATCTGCTGTTCTGGAACTGAAAACTCAGAGTTTCCTATCTCAGAGTAGATCAACTCAGAGTTCAGGGTTAGACTCAGAGTTTTTTGAACCTGCTTTGTGAAACGGACCCCTGGTCCCGACCAGGTTAGGTTCAGAGAGCGTGTTACCATGGTAACAGACTGAGAGTTTAAGATACCTCTCTCTGTGAAACAGGCTAGAGTTACCCCTCTTTCTCTGGTTCGAGTTACCTCCCTTTGTGAAACGGAAAACTCAGAGTTTCCCTCATTTCAGGGTTAACAGACTCAGAGTTTTCACTAAACCTGCTTTGTGAAACAGACCCCAGGTCTAATACTAATTTACAGACAGCACCGGCTAAAAGGGGTGTATCTGAGCACAATTCAAGGCAGAAAACTATTTGAACCACAAGATGGCAATATATGATCGTGCCTGGTTTTATGTACTGCAGATTCATCCAAACCCACAATTGATGTGGAGGTCTTTCACTATTTGAGAAATTAGGAGAATTATAGACAAAATAATTGAATGACGGTTCACTTAAAAGTCTCAAAATGGCGAAATTAAATCACAGTGAAAACTCACAGTCCATGTGGCTTTCATTTTGACCCTTATTGTCCTTATTAATTTGTTGACCTGGGCTTTCACTTCAATATTTGACAGTGTCGGACATCATCACAGCACACAGATCTAATTTATCCACTCTTTAGATCAAAGGAGTTAACAATGTTAGGGAAGCGCAGGATAAACAAAAAAGGGCAGCCACTCAGTGCACTACATCCCTGCCTACTGGCTAACATGAAACAACAAACTACGTTTCTAGTTGTCCTGGAAAGACTTGTCCCTAACACAAGTGATAATGTCCTGTAAATTCAAGATGAGTGGACAGGCAAGGAGGTGGTTCATGTGAGTTCTCAGCACAATGCAAGAGCTCATCAGACCAAAGAAATTATAATACTAGAAAGTCTGTGACCCCATTTGATTTCATAAAGACCCAGCATATCTAGCATTTGACATTTGTCCAATGTATTGCTTTCTTTGTTAGTTTTCAGGCAAGTAAAAACTGACTGCATGAACATTGTGAATTCACCGTCCTAAAGAAAATAGCTGCTTTTCATTTGGTTTTCCTCCCAAAGGGCATATGGAGGGAGCCTCCCTGGTGGGATGTGCAGCCCAGACACTGGGCTATGGAGAGACCCCTGGACAGCCAGACAGCGGTGAATGGAGGCCCAAACAGAGACAAGAGGCTGGGAAGACAAACCTTCAATGCACAGAGGAGCGATGTGGTGGAGATGTGTCGGGGGAGGATAAGAATGGAGTAATGAAGACAGACAAGGTGCCGGAACAGTGGGACAAGGTCACATCTAATTGCACATACACATGTTTACCAGATATAACAAAGCCAGATGAATGTATCCACTGCTCAATGGATGCTGCATGTTTATTATACAGCTATTTTCTTCTCACAGTTTCAGTATTTACATTCCACACATTGGTATATGTATGTGATGTTTTTTTCACACCAGACTACAGCAATCAGACGAAACAAACTACAGACACCAACATACCAACCCAGCAACAGCACAGCTAGAAAACAATAACACCTGGCCTGAAAGAGAGATGGACGAGGCATAGCTTTTAAATTTCGATCCCCCTTTACATAAATATGAACACAAAAAGACACCATGACAGCAAGCACAGAAATTTTTTTTTTTTAAAAACGAAAGAAAACATTGTGAACTCCCTCAACGTTCCTACATTTGTCCTATATTTATTAATTTATTTAACCAACCCCCATTTTCCCTACTGTACAAATCAAACATCTGAGGTACGTTTCAAGAAGCAGGTTCAACAAACTCTGAGTCTAAGCCTGAACTCTGAGTTGATCTACTCTGAGATAGGAAACTCTTAGTTTTCGGTTCCAGAACAGCTGATTTGAGTTAGTTTGATCAACTCGGAGTAGTTTAACCTGGAGTTAAGCGCCTGCACTACAAGTATAAAAAGACAGCATCAATGGAGCCCTGATTCGACGAGTCACCATGGCAACGGGGAAAAGGGGGGCTACGCTACCACTGGAATTGGAAATATTAATGCGCTCATACGGAGAGTTTGAGCAGGTTTTTCGCCAAAAGTGTAACACCGCTGCAGCAGCAAAAGAGAGGGAGACGGCGTGGGAGAACATTGCTGCTCGGGTCAGTGCGTACGTTTAAAATGGCAATCACAATAATATCACAGGGGAAACTGCTTCAGTGGTAGCCTATTAGTTTATTTCATATAGGTGCAGTCCCGCGGGGGAGAAGCGCACTTGGCAGCAGCTTAAGATGAAACATAAAAAAAATGTTTAAACAGGTAAAACCTCGGCACAATCTCATAGGGGTACCTCATTTTGAGCATGTTTTACATTGTAAAGTAAATATTACCATAAGTGGCTGTTTTATACGTTGTATAAAAAACTCCCTTTTGCAAAAAAACGCAGCACAACACACAATATCGGCTGGGATGTGAGAGCATGACTTTGGTTGTTAATGTTGGAAATGTAAGGACGGATGAGGTTGTGTATGTAAATGATGGACTGTGAAGTGAAACATCTATAATCAATAGTTTGATAATCATCTCCCGACAAATATTTAATTCTCTGCGCAGTATTGCTGCACCTTCATCCACAGGATCATTATCAAAAGGACATGCCATGGTAGTGGAAATAGTCGCTACCTAATATAACTTATAAAGACTGATTTTTACAATGATTTTCTGAAAAAACAGAACTATACTACGCTAAAACTCGCCTGCTGACTGAATGAATGAGGAAATCAAATACCGTGTGGCTGAAAGAGGGCGGAGACAGAGAGAAACTCGAGGTTTGCTGAGAAAAACCTGGTCCCGACCAGGTTAGGTTCAGAGAGCATGTTACCATGGTAACTGACCGAGAGTTTAAGTTACCTCTCTCTGTGAAACAGGCTAGAGTTACCCCTCTTTCTCTGGTTTGAGTTACCTCCCTTTGTGAAACGGAAAACTCAGTTTCCCTCATTTCAGGGTTATCAGACTCAGAGTTTTCACTAAACCTGCTTTGTGAAACAGACCCCTGTTGTTTAAACTTTCTTTTAAACTCACTTAAGCTTTTACCATTTCTATTTTTTATTAGTCAAACTATTCCACAAAGGGTTGTTCTTGCTGTGCCAGTTTATGTTTACCCAGAAGGTCATATCTCTTGGAACTTTCCTTTTCACAGAAAAGTCCTTGGGGACTGTCCAGTCCCAGCCTGGTCAGATGCGTACACAAACTGATGAAGCCTCTTGGATGAGAGGTGAAACGTCTTCCAAGACAAATAACCAAGTCCAGTTGCTTTTGACTGAAATTGCTTTGGGGATAACGATGACCTGGACAAATGAGAATATTCACAGGCCTACTTCCTCACACACAATTACACTGTGTGAAAAATAGCCAGTGACAGTTGGGAGTCCATTCTACATAGCGCTCCAGCATTATACGGAAGTCTTACTCAATATGCAATAAACAAGATTTCATGCATGCAAGCCAAGCCAATTAACTAGGCTATACACACTTATGCACACACAATGACGACAGTGAGAAGTATCCAGCCTCCAATGTGGGAGGTGATGTACTATACTGTATATATATATATATACAGTACACACACACACATATATATATATACATACATATATACATTTATATACACATATATAATACATATATATATACATACATATATATATACATATATATATACACACATATATATATATATATACATACATACATACACATACACACACATATATATATATATATATATATATATATATATATGTGTGTACAGTGGAGATAAAAAAATAGAGAACAAAGTATAAATTATGGATTTATTCTGAAATCCTATAACTTTTAATCGTCCAGAATTTGATCGAATATCCACTAAGGCTTTACCACTGCTGTAATAGTATGTTTATTTAGAAAAACAAGGTACTTCAACAAAACCTTTATTTTGTGGATAAAACAGTGAGCAAAATTTAAGAACCCTCCCAGTTGTTGGTGTTAATCTGTAACCTGGTGACAATTGACCTAATTGTTGAACACACCCTATTTATCTGACATCTCTCCTGGTTATTGTACAAGATGGCAAGCTGCTCTAAGGAGACTTAAACCCTGAGACAGCAGGTTGTCCAGATGAAGGCCAAAGGGTTGACCCTCTCAGCCATCGGAGAGAGGTTGGGCCTTCACAGTCTGTGATTTTAAGAATATTGAAACTTAACAAGGACACAGATTCATTTAAGTCCCTCAAAAAGGCCAGTCAGTGAAAGGTGTCCTGGGTTTTTGTCTTGTGAAATTCATGTTTTATTTTGAAAAGTAATCTTCCTCTTGCTTCAGGTCACTTGCCCTTCATCCTGTGTCTCTGGTCTGCTGTGTTCCCTGATTACCTGATTGTGTCATCCTCCCTAATGTGTTCATAGTCCTTGTCTTCCCCTGTCTTGTTGCAAGAGTATATCGTCTTGTCGTGTACCTCCAGCCATTACCACAGCCTTGTCTTGATTCTCAGTACTACTTTACTTATGTGGCTAGTTTATTTTTCATCGTGCCCTTTTGATTTGTAGTTTCTTTAGCTCTGTGCACCATGGGTTTTTGTTTATGGCCTTTTGTTTTCTCCTCATTGTGAGCAATATTCTTTTGTATAACTTTTCAGAGATAGTAATATAGATCAGTAGTAGTTATCACTTGTTGTCTTTTCCTCCTTTCAGGAGTGATTTTCAGTTTGTTTGGGTGGTGTTTCTCACCACATTTATCTTCTGTGTTTATTCCATCGTCCAAATTGAAATAAAGCCTGCATTTACTGTTCCCTGACTGCATTTGAGTCCTCCATTTGCCCAGGACTAACATTATATTCTGGCCAGTATGGACGCAGCGGAGAAATCCCGTCTTGCCCGACGTTTCAGACGGCGATGGCAACGAACACGGGCCACCTCTTCTCCCAGCTGCAAGACTGACTCGGGCAGATTGCTCGACCGGTTTCGGTGGTCCACTACAACCGCCGCTCCTGCCCCGACTTCACCTTTCCTCGGAGCCGGATGCAAGTTGGCACCTCCGACTGCATACACTGGAGCCCCCAGTTTGTGCAAGGCATTTAATTGACTGTTCTATTCACTATGAGCCGATGCCTCATGACTTCCCCACTGACCAGTCCAAGATTACATTTATGATTTCTTACCTTGCTGATAGAGCTAAGGCGTGGGCTTCTACTGAGTGGGGACGGGGTTTGCCACTCTGCAATTCTTTCACAGACTTTCAAGCCGCCCCTAACTAAGACTTTTAACCCGGTGTCCTCCAGCAGGGAAAAAGCACAAGAACTGACCAGTTTAAAGCAGGGCAGCAGCTCCATGTGCGACTACACCATCTGCTTCCGCACCCTAGTAGCGGAGAGCGGGTGGGATCACATGACGCTTTATCACGTGCTTCTGAAGGGGCTTGCTGCTTTCATACAGGACCTCCTCATTCCCCTGGACCTACACAACGACCTAGACGCGATCATCGCACTCGTCATCAGGACAGACAACCGGCTTGCCCAGCTCAAGCAACGGCGAGGTGGAGGGTTGGCTGCTGCAGGGAGAGCCACCCGTCCCTCTGCACCTAGCTGATCGACCACCCAGCGTTCTTCCCTGGAGCCGCTACCTCATCTCCGCACTGATCGTGAGGAGGAGCCCATGCAGCTGGGAAGAGCCCGACTAACCTCAGAGGAGCGTCAAAAGCGGCTGATGGAGGGGAGATGTTTTCACTGTGGAGAGGGTGGCCATCTTGTCCCTTCATGTCCGGCCAAGGGATCCCAGGGGTGAGTTATGCTCCGGCGGCTAGCCAGAGGCCTCGCACCCTCACAAAGATCACAGTAATTTACCACACGGCACTGTGACAGATCTAGAGGCGCTAATCGACTCTGGTGCAGACAAGAGTCTGATAGACTGGGGCTTAGCTAGGAAGCTAGATCTCAAATCAGAACAGCTAGCTAGACCCATTAAAGCCAGGGCACTGAATGGAAAGGAGCTCTTCTGTATCACACACATCAGCGAACCAGTCTACTGTTTTTGACCAGCTTCAACAGGCCAAAATATTCACCAAGTTGGACCTGCGAAACGCTTATCATCTGGTCGGAATTAGAGAGGGTGACGAGTGGAAGACCGGATTCAACACACCCAGCGGTCACTATGAATGCTGGGTCTTACCCTTTGGACTTACCAATGCCCCCGCCATGTTCCAGGCCATGATAAATGACGTTCTAAGAGACTTCCTTGACCAATTCATTTATGTTTACCATGGCAATATCTTAATCTATTCTCCTGACTGTGACACACTTACCAGGACCAAATAAATCAGGTTTTGAAGAGACTCTCGTACAATGACCTGTATGTTAAAGCTGAGAAGAGTGTGTTTCATAATGACACCGTCTCCTTCCTGGGCTTCATTGTAGCCCCTGGAAGAGTGCAGATGGATCCAGCTAAACTTAGCACTGTGGCAGATTGGCCTACACCTGACAGCCACAAGAAAGTTCAGCAATTCCTGGGATTAGCTAACTTTTACAGGCGGTTCGTCAGAGGCTTCAGCGCAATAGCCTCTCCTCCTCATGCTCTTAGCTCCTCTCAGGTGTGGTTCTGCTAGTCTCCAGAGGCAGAGAAGGCCTTCCAGATGCTTAAGCACCATTTCACCTCAGCTCCCATCCTCACCATGCCGTACCCACAGCTCCAGTTTGTGGTGGTGGTGGATGCCTCTAATAAAGGAGTAGGGGCAGTCCTGTCTCAATGCTCAGAACAGGATGGCAAGATGCATCCCTGTGTCTTTCTGTCGCGGCGACTGTCCAAAGCAGAAAGAAACTATGATGTCTGCAATCGGGAGTTGCTGGCGGTGGAGCTCGCCTTGGAGGAGTGGAGGCATTGGCTTGAGGGGGCCGAACATCCATTCATTGTTTGAACTGACCACAAGATCTTAGAATATATTAAGAAGGCTAAGAGACTCAACTCACGCCAGGCGGGTGCTGATCTTTAACCGTTTTTTCCTTTTCTCTCTCCTACAGGCCGAGGTCCCGCAACGTCAAGCTAGACTTCCTGTCATGACTATTCAACCCCGAGTCTGAGGCCAAGCAACCTGTGCTCATCCTTTCACTGAACTGTGTGGTAGGAGCGGTAACTTGGCCAATAGAAACAGAGGTAAAGCAAGCTAACGGTGTGGCCCCACCACCGAGGGGATGCCCCAATAATCGGATGTTTGTCCCCACTGAGCTGCGTCCCCAGGTGATTCATATGGCTCACACCTCACTGCTTTCATGTCATCCGGCAAAATGTTTGTGATCTCCCAGCGGTTCTAGTGGCCGTCCATGGAGTCGGATGTCCATGAGTACGTAGAGGCGTGTTTGTTCTGTGACTGGAATAAGACGTTGTCCCAGTCCCGCATGGGTCTTCTCCAGCCGCTCCCCATCCTATCCAGACCATGGTCAGACATCTCTGTGGACTTCGTCACAGGTCTCTCGGTCTCTCAAGGTAACACCACTGTACTCACGGTTGTCGACCGATTTTCTAAGATGGTCAGGTTCATTGCTGTGCTGAGATGACAGAGATCATGATGACTAATGTTTTCCAAGTTCAAGGGTTTCCCAAGGACATTGTTTCAAACCGGGGTCCTCAGTTCTCATCCCGGTTCTGGAAGGAGTTCTGCTAACTCATTGGGGACAAGGCCGGCCTTACCTCGGGATACCACCCGGAAGCCAACGGCCAGACAAACGCTTTAACCAGCAGCTGGAAAACAGCTTCCTGTGCGTGGTGTGCCAGAACCCCTCAACATGGAGCAAACACCTGGTCTGGGTGGAATATGCACATAATTCGCTGCCTACATCAGCCACCAGCTTCTCTCCCTTTCACTGGGCCCCCACTCTTCCAGAAGAACGAGATGAAAGTGTCAGAACCCTCTGCACTTGCGATGGTCCAACGTTGTCGGCAAATTTTGGCAGCCGCACGACGAGGTATTATACAGACAGTAGATCGAATGATGAAAGAGGCAGCTCACAAGAGGCGGCCTGCTACCGCCTAACAGCCCGGCCAGAAGGTCTGGCTCTCAGCCAAGTATCTACATCTCAGGGTGCCCTCTAAGAAACTGGCACCACGGTTCGTGGGTCCATTCCCAATCACCAGGCTCGTTGGACCTGCAGCGGTTCGACTGCGTTTGCCTCGGTCCCTCCTTGTTCACCCCACTTTCTATGTGAGTCAAGTAACGCCAACCAAGACAAGCACCTTGGTTCCGGTATATATTTGTAAAACTTTTCATAGATAGTAATTCAGATCAGTTTAGTTATCGCCTGTTGTCTTTTCATCCCTTGGGAGTAATTTTCAGTTTGTTTGTGTGCTTATTTCCACATTTGATTTCTGTGTTTATTCCCTTTAGAGTTAGTTTTGTAGCCTTTGTGTTTATCTTTCTGTCTTAAGGTGAAACAGTGTGTCAGAAATAAAGCCTGCATTTACTGTTCCCTGACTGCATTTGGGGTCCTCCTTTTGCTTAGGCCTAACTATATATATATATATATATATACACACACAAAATCAAAAATACAAGAATAATGTGCAAAAGAACGATTGTCTGTGATTGAGTCTGAATCACAGAGGAGAGGTGACAGACTCTCAAAGGGATGAACTGTATAGTTTATACAGGCTTTAAGCACCCTGTTAAATACACCATCGGAGCCTGCAGCTTTGCCAGAGTGGAGTCTTTTCAGCTGTCTTCTCACCAGGCAAGGCGTTAAGGACACAGTAGAGGTGACCGTTGGGGGAGGGCTGAGGTCATCAGGTTGTGGAAGACATTATGTAGAGCAGGGGGGAGGGGTGGAATAGGTAGGTGTAAAGTGAGGGGCATTCAAGAGTGTGTAAGGAGGAGTAGGGGGGGAGGTAAAGTGGCATTAGTTGAAAAGTAGCCAGCAGTAGAGTCATGTGGGGGATGGGCCGCAGTATCAAACCTATCGAAAAATAGGTTCAGTTCATTGGCCTGGTCCACATGGTCCTCCAACCCTGTGCTACCAGTCTTCTGGAATCCAGTGATGGTTCTCATGCCACTCCACACGTCCCTCATGTTGTTTCGCTGGAGTTTTTTCTCCAGCTTTCTCCTATAATTGTCTTTAGCCTCCCTGATTTTAAGTTTCAGTACCACCTACACTCTCCTCACCCCATCTCTGAACACTTTCTTCTTTTCATTCAGGATGGCCTTAATGTCCTTGGTGATCCAAGGTTTATTATTAGCGTAACAGGTTACAGTCTGAGCTGGGACATTGCAGTCCACGGAAAAAATAATGTCGTCTGTGATGCACTCAGTGAGCCCATCGATGTCCTCCCTGTGCGGCTCACAAAGTGCAGTCAGTCACTTCAAAGCAGCCCTGCAGTGACTCATAAGCCTCCTCAGACCACCTCCTCACAGTCTTTGTGGTCGTAGGCTTCCTCTTAACCAGAGGCACATAGCAGGGTTTGAGGTGAACCAGGTTATGATCTGACCTGCGCAGAGGAGGGTGAGAAGAGGAGATGTAAGTAGGCAGTAGCTCAGCCCACAGGTGACTTGACTGGGAACTGTAGGACTGCCAGTTCGAGTCCCTGTGTGGACCATGAATGGAGTGTGGGCTGGCGAGGTTCCAGTTCATCTCCTGGGCACTGCCGATGTGCTTTTGAACAAGGCACCGAACCCCCCAACTGCTCTGGGTGCCGATCCATTTGGCAGCCCCCTCGCTCTGACATCTCTCCATGTATATAGGTCTTGTTTATGCATGAGTATGTATTTCGGGCCTGTGTGTGTGTAACGTGAATGATATAACAGAGTGAAAAAAATGAGTTTCCCCTTGCGGGATGATTAAAGGAATTAGTCTTCTTCTTAATGTTAGCACACATCAGGTCCAGAGTCCTCTCCTCCCTGATAGGACAGCTCATGTACTTTTGGAAGGTCGGCAGAACTCTATCCAAGGTGAAGTGGTTAAAGTCTCCCGACTTGATGATGAGGGCACTGGGGTGTTGAGTCTGGAGTTTGGAGATGGTGGTGTGTATGATGCTGCAGGCAGATGTCGGGTTTGCAGGACGGAGGGATGTACAGAACAACGGTGATGACATGCGGGATCTCTAGGCAGATGGTATGGACGGAGCGCCTTCAGTTCATCTATCTTGTTGTAGAGAGACCGTACATTGCCCATAACAACAGAGGGGAGACCCGGCTTAAATTTTCTCCTCTCCATAAGCCCGTCCCATCTCGACCCTCCTCTGTTGCCCCGACATTGCTTCCCACCTTTGCGTCCCCGGTCTGTTTTTCTCCAGAGTTCGGGTGGAATATCAGCTGAGCTGGCCGCTATGCCAGCCGGCATGAGTGCGATCAGCTGTTCTCCGGAGTTAACAAAGACAGAGTGTCCCTGTGGAAGCGGCATTCATAAAAACAGCACGAAAAGAAACACGAAAACTAGTGAAAGTAACCTCATTGTAGAGGGCAGAACTTCACAGAAGTTAGGGTTAAGAAACAGAACAAATAAAAAGAGAATACAAGTTTAGAAAGTTTAAAAGTAAACACAAAGGCTAGAGCAGTAACAGGCAGCGTGCAACTTCCGGAGTGAGTGGACTGGGGTGTAGGGTTTAATCATGTCCTGGATGTAAGCTGGGCCTGATCCGTTAGTAGCACAGTACGCAAGTGCTAGTGTCTTGAAGCTGATGCGAGCAGCTACAGGAAGCCAGTGAAGGGAGCAGAGGAGTGGTGTAGTGTGCAAGAACTTAGGAAGGATGAAGACCAGTTGAGCCGCTGCATTCTGAATGAGCTGCTGGGGTGGCGCAGGCAGGCAGACCAGCCAGGAGGGAGTTACAGCAGTCAAGGCGTGTATCTAAACATTGTTCTGCGTTTCCACCACAGATTACCTTTAAATGTAGCTAAATGTACCTAGTTGTTACCAGATGGTAAGAGACCCGTCAACCAATTAGGGTCTGGTTTTTAGTTTTTACATTTCCTCCTGCATTGCTCGTGCAATGAACCAATTAGACTGTTTCTACCTCCGCCTTTTAGTATCTGGCTTATCGATGAAAAAGTTGTCTAACTGATGAAAGAGGTGATCATAATTGTTCACATGTTCGGCCATTGTTGTTGTTGTTTCAACAGAGCGCTTGGACCCAGAAATCGTATTTTGAAAGGATGTTACTTCAGACTTAACAGTCGGATTGGATCAGTGTTCAGGGTACCTCAACAAAGGGGAAACAAAAACACAGTTGTATTGGTACCATCCACAACTTTTGACAATGGAAACACAAAAATCAACATTCTAATATGAAACCAATCGAACTGAACTGGACTGCTTCGTGGAAACAGGAACAGAAATGTCTCAAAACTGACTCAAAGTGTACATGATTGTTTCTAATCCAGCATTTTTTCTAAATGTTTTTATTGTTGTAATTATAACTCATCTATTATATTATATAATCCCTCACACCATCGGTTGCTCACATAAAAGTAGGTTTCACGGGGAATGGGTGGATACAGCATTGTTTTCATTTAATTTACCACAAGAGGAGAGACACCCAAGCCAGAATTCCAAGTGTTTCTTGTGAAATATTTGCAGCATAATGAATATATTATCCATTATGATGCGTTGAATACAGAAGAATGTGGTTTGAAAAGGAAAAACATTCACACGGATTAATGACAGACGTTTATTAAAGAACCACACACAGTGGAAAATCAGATCTATGAGTCTTCTGCCAAACTGAAACATCAGCAATCCATTATGATAACAGCAGAAGACAGCTGACAACAGCAATTACACCAGCAGAAGTCCACCATAGAATTTCAGACTTCGAGGCGTATATTGAATAGTTGAAGAGCAACTGGTCGCTTCATCAATTTCCCTGTGTTGGTTTTATCATAATTCATAACTCACTGGGCACATTTAGGTTTGTGCTATTTAAACAATGCTGAAAGCTAATTACAAAAGGGGGGACAATGACTGCTTGATGGTAATATATTCCTCTTTTATTAACAGGAAGAAGACAGAAAAGTAATGGTGAGTTCCTTTGAATACTCAGGGCTGTCTGAGCATCATCATCAACATCTTTCCCAGAAGCAGGCAGGAATATGTAAATACCCTCCACAGAGAAAGTCAAACAACCTTAATTCATCTGGCAGCAGCAGTCAGACTGGCCTTTTCAATTCTCCACAACCCCCATTGTAAAACTTCCATTTCTCTCATCACTGGGAAAGCAGCACCATCCATAACCAACAAACACAGATCTTATGTGAATCTGATTCATTTCAACATATCAAACCACAGGTACGATCAACAGAAATACAAGATGCTGATGAAATTCAGTCTAGCCTAACATGTTTGCACCAGGACCAAAAGCAGAGCAGCATCACTCCTGTTCAGGAAGGACATACTGTTGCATGTAACAACATCACAGCAGTAAGCTATTGTACCAAGTTAACATTAAGGGTCTCACCCTACAATTACCCCAGCCAATTCTCTCATTCTGTCATTAGAGCTGCTGCTGGATTGACAGGGGAAACAAAAAACAATGTACTGAATAATAATACCATGCTGCCATCAGAGCCTTTTCCACACACACACCCTGATGATTATCAAGACAACAACAATAAGGCATCGAATGACTGCACAAGTCAGAGCAGTGACTCTGCGAGACCTGAAATTTCCAACAAATCTCATTCTTTTTTTTTCTCTGGCCAGCTTCATGGCTCCCAGCCAGCCGAGTGTATGACCAGTGGAGTCAGGCCTGTGCAAAGCTGCCAGGACTACACAGAAGACATCAGCAGCAGCGACGATGAAGGAAAGCTTATCATCGAACTTTAGCTTACATACACATATTTGCTGCAGATATTTCTTTTTTAGAGTGGAGGCACAAATTGTATCAATGGTTGAGTTAAAGTGAAATTCCGGTGTAAAATCATCCCAGAGTTTTTTTTCGGTAATGCATAAGCCATTGAGACTTTTTTTCATGTAACAACTATTAACAGAGAAATCCCGGACAGTCACTAACAGTCGTGGACGGCCCACTGTCCGCATGTGGAAAGAGGTGGGCTTTAGCAGAGCCGTTTGCACATGTACAAGCACGAGCGTGCGCACGTGTACAAGCACGAGCACGAGCCCTACGGCGGTAGCAGTATGTGCGCCTGTTCGGACATAGAAAATAGAACGACGGACCATGCGCGGACATTTAACAACAACAACAATGGCGGTGAAAGGTTCACGTTGGTGTGATGCGGAGGTGGAGTGTTCACTGCAGATTTGGTCGATGAAAAGATTCAAAAACAGTCGACAAGACGCACAAATACTCTGAGGTCTACGGAAGGATTTACTATGAGAGGAGCTGGTACCGGGGCCAGTAGGTACACTGTAAGATATAATAAGTTGGCTTTACTAAAAAAAAATATGCAAACTTATTGCCTTAAACTAACTGAGTTAAGTTAACTTGATTAAGTAAGTACATGTAACTTATTCAATATAAGTGTGCAGTACTTGCGAGAACTTGTTTATAATGAGTTTACTATACTAAACTAAACATGGGTATTTTGAGTTCACAGCTCTTGGATTAACTTGCTTGTTATGATTGTATTTTACTCAAAATAACTAATTTACTGTAACTTTACTGTACTGAAATAAACTTGTCAATTCTAAGTCTACAGAACTTAAAATAACTTTGTTATCATCACTTAATTTGAAAGAACAAAATACTGCGGAAAATAATGTTATCTGCATTCAATTTATTTCAAACATGCATAGAATTAACAGTATGCAGATTTAGTGCTCACAATTTTTGATGGATTATTTGCTGGCCACAATATCCAACATATCACATTTCCTTTTACACATAATTTAACACCTGCATCCCAAGAAGGCACTATTGTAAAAGCACTGAACAGGTCTGAGTATTGAACAATGAAATGATTATGTTTTCACTTCTCTTAAACAGTTTAAAATGTTGTTTAATAAAAGCATCAAACCTCTTTTCTCCATCATAAAAAACATTAACAGTGCAGATTTAGTATGTATCTGAACACACACTTTATGCGGGAGTCCTGTATTTGCTGGCTACATCATCCAACATTTTCAATTCTTCTTACACATTTAACATCTGCATCACAAGAAGGCACTATTATAAATGCACTAAACAGGTCTGAGTATCAATTGTGCAATAATGAGAACAAAGGTTACTGTATGAGGGGCCGTACAAGACATTATTTATCCTGGCCCTCTCACACACCTACATTCTCCTCTCACATACATATATTCTCCTTTCACACACATACATTCTTCTCTCACATACATATATTCTCCTTTCACACACATACATTCTCCTTGCACATACTTATATTCTCCTTGCACGCACACACACATTCTCCTCTCACATACATATATTCTCTTTTTACACACATACATCCTCCTTGCACATACATATATTTTCACTCTCGCACACACATACATTCTACTTTCACGCACATATATTCTGTGTGAGAGGAGAATATATGTGTGTGTGTGAGAGGAGAATATATGTGTGTGTGAGAGGAGAATATAGGTGTGTGAGAGGAGAATATATGTGTGTGTGAGAGGAGAATGTAGGTGTGTGCGAGAGGAGAATGTAGGTGTGTGCGAGAGGAGAATATAGGTGTGTGCGAGAGAAAGTATAGTGGAAAAGGAAGTAGTATAGTGGAAAAGGAAGTAGTTTAGTGGAAAAGTGCTGTGATTGGCTGTTCGGGTGGGACTGGGTGGGACTCCCTGAAAACCATATATGTCTATGCTGAAAACTACTTTTGTGAAGGGACGCCATTTTTTCTCTGGCGTGTGATGGCCTTACCAGCCTTGTGTAGAAGCTGAGAGCTAATCACTGAAAGGTCTCTGTTGTTGGCTGAATAGCCCCCCGCCTCAGAGGACAGAGAAGCTGAGTGAATTCACTTCATTTTAAATGGAAATAACCCCACAACTGGAAAACTGACACGCGTGTGAAAACTACTGCAGACTGCTTTCCTGTGGCAGTACAAAGAAGGTTTAATGAAGATCAAGGATTGATTGATGCTCACTTCAAACTTGGAAGCTCTAAATTTTGCCCTTTCTTATGATGCTTTACTGTTTATTTTTCATGTTAGCCTGTTGAGCCTGGCAGCAGCAGCAGCACTGTCCGCGGCTAACCTGGCTAATTTAGCATCGCTGGACCTATGAAGTATTTAAAACCTTACAGAGGGACAGCTAAAGGAGGATGAAATGTTAAGAACTGAGGACATTTTCAGAAATAGAGCAGCCAAATTATGTTCCAACTGACTCTCCAGTTCTTGTACATCTTTGCTCTCCACGACTTCAAAGTCAAAATCATCAGCTACAGAGACATTATCCTCTGCTTGAATGTTCGGATTAGGGGGAGATTCTTCAGGTAAATTCCCTGGAAGAATTTCGAATTTGAATGACATTGTACTGTGTACTGGGTGCTCTTTGGATTTATGTGCATTAAATGTGGAATAATTGCTGCTCTGAAAGTTACACCCTTGATATGGACAACTAACCTCTTGTTTCAGTTTCAAATGCCCACGTAAATGGGTGAAAAAGTTTGAATCAGTGCCAGGCTCAACAAAGTCACACAGCTGACAGTGGAATGCTGTTTCATTCCTTTTGCCCGGATCTTTTTGACTGTGCCAGGTAGATAAATGCACCTTAAGTGCATTAAAAGACTTAAACATGCATATGCATTCCTTATGTGGGCAAGGAAGTTGTGCAATCCGTGTATGGGACCCATGTTTTAAGCGGTAATGCTCAAGTAACTGGCCTCTCTTTTCTGCATAAAATGTGCACCACTTACACGTCCACTGCATTTGAAGGTTTTATCTGGTTCTGAAGGGTCCTGATTGATAAATCTGAAATGAAAGAAAATTAGGAAATGATTAGAAAATGGAGGGAGAGAGGGGGAGAACATTTTGAGAATCCTCACCTGGATCAAGCTGAGCCACTAGACGAAGCAATACTTCAGATGTGTCCACTGCAGAGGAACTGAAGGCCAGGCTGGGGTTAAAAACAGTTCCTGAAATACTCCCACCTTCAGAAAAGGAGGGAAACAGCAGAGTCAATGTCAAGACTGAGCACAGAGAGAGAGTGAGTGTGTTTGGTGAGATGATTATTTATCCACAAGTGCAATCATTGTATTATTTGGGACACAAAATAGGTACTATGGATTCCATTAGATTTATTTCAATTGTTTTCCTTTTTATGATCATAAAATTTACAAAAATGCAAGGAGATATTAATTACTGCACAAGAAGAATCATGAGAAAATACCTTTTACTGCTGAGATTGTGCAATGTGTGGACTCCTCATTAGTTTGAGCCTGTGTTGGATACAGTTAAAAAGAATAAAACAATTCAACTGTTAACACTTAATATTTAGGCATGCACAGATTAAATATCAGCAAGCTTCTGAGCGAAGAGAGTCCCGCTCCAACTGCCCATTACCTCCAATAGAAAATTTGAAACCGATTTTTGAGAAAAGCAGAAACGACCCTCTTCTTACACTCATTACAGTTTCCATAATATTTACTCAAGAGATACCAAAATTACATCAGAGTGTTCGGAAACTTCTCGTGCCAACTGACGTATCTTTGTTTTTTTGATGCGAGCTCGCGTTTTGCCACAGTAAGCCCTAATGCGAGGGCAAGAAATCCCAATGTTTCCCTCCTTTCCTCCTTGCTAGTTTGTCCTGCATCTCCAAGCTAACTTCAAAGAAAATAACCCCCTCCCCCAGCGCTAGACTTGGTAACATTAGCACTGCTACACAAACGCGGCCTGTAACCCCCAATCTCTTGTTTATGACGGATAAGACTACACAGAGACACACGTCATAACATCGAACATGATAGACAATGTTATCAATGGCTCTATCGATTGTTTTTTCGCAAATTTCATTGAAAACAAATGCATTGGCCGAGAGGACGGTTAGCGAAACAGCAGAAAAGCGAACAGACTTGCATAGTTCCCCTTTTAGTCAAGCATGGACTTACCAAACCAACGTTCCCAGCAGCAGCAGAGTGATGAATCCGAAAATTGAAATGATGGCGGTTGCTGCCGTGTTTTAGTCCAACGACATCATGTCCACTCCACTACCGCGCGGCGCGCCAAGGGGCAGGTGGTTGATGACCTGTGCAGTCAGTGCGCATGTGCAAATGTTGAGACGTTTGGGGGAGGGGAGGGCGCAGTGGCAGATTGTGGCACTGCCAGCCCTGCTCGCTCACTGACAGACTTCTGTTTAGATCCACAGTTTTTAATTGCTTAATTTACGATAAAACTACAGATTTATGATATTTGTTTTTTCTTGTAAACAATACAATTGTGCCGATAATGTTATGTAAAAGCAAGAAATTAAATGAAGTAACAAAACTAGAGGAGCATTTTCCTCTGAAGTGTAAGGCAGAAGAAATAGAAAGTAATTTAAGAAAATGTGCCAACACCTCTAATATGTAGGGTGTTTAAGTGTAAGAGTAAATGCACATAGTTACATGTAACTAAGTACATTTACTCTTGAAAAGGCACAAGTTCCCAGGACTTGTTTTTTCTAAATTAATACAACTTGAGCATACTGAGTTTGGAAGGTTTTTCATCCCCAATGTACAAGTAACTTATTCTAAATGAGTGTTAACCACATGTTAATAAAAACTGAGTTTGGTGCACTTAATACCTTTTATTAAAGCCAATGTTAAGATTTACAGTGTAAGTCTTTCAAAACACTCTTTCAGGGTTCACTAACAATGTTGTTGGTGCTTCCTTTTATGTGTAGTGACTCGTATCATGTTCCTGCAGAGGTTAGGTGTCATTTTGAGCAGTATTAGTGGTTAAAAAGAGACTTTTTAATCCCTCACTGTACTGCCCCAAGCTAATCAGTGTTAGCTGCATTCGACTGTTAGCGACTGTTGGTGACTCTCCGGATTTCTCCGTAATAGTTGTTACATGAAAAAAATTGTCTCAATGGCTTTTTTCACTGAGTGTATTTGCCCAAAAAGACCCTGTGATCATTTTTACGCCTCAATTACACTTCAAGTAAGCAGGCAGAGCCAAAGAACCATCCGTTTAACTAAAAAATAATTCATGAATTAATTTTTCATGTTCTATTGTAGTACCAAGTTTAATTAAGCAGCTGCCAACCTGCTCACATCAGCCTTCTAGTTATTATTCCAAGTTTGACTGTCAGGAATTTTACCTGCGATATCTCCCACATGTCAGAAAGAGCAACAAAAATGACTGAATCAGTTACAAAACAGCTGCAACAGCTACCATTGCAGGCAGATATACAGCCTGTTCACCAGAAAAAAATGTTGTCATTGTACGTTTCTGCACTACAGAAAATTTTTTTTTTTTGCAGCCTATTACATTTGTATATGACGTCTCAACCTCCAATGAGGAAGGTGACAAAGTACAACAAGCCCCAAACTCTATTTAGGGAGGAGGTCAGGGTGGTGGTTGGGTCAAACACACACCAAACTCTCACCCAGGAGGCCGCAGTTTGTTTCCCTTTCGTGTCCCATCCCATGTGAAATTGAAACTGAAGTACAAAACAGGCATACTTATTTTTACTGTTACTTTTGTTTAACCTAACCATGTAGTTTTGGTGTCTTAACCTAACCATGTTAGCCTGGCATCACCAGACTAATAACAAATATGTATTAGTTTCGGTCCTCTCAGTTAATTTTCGATCAACGGTGCAAGGGCAAAATGCTTCTGGACGCAATTAAATAGAGCTACGACCATTCACAGCTATAAAACATGACCTACATCCAATCACAGCAATGAAATGGCGGAGCTTAGTCAGTGAAAAAAAATGGTAGCCTTTCAAAAAAATTCTTAGATAACAGCTAAACAGAAACTAAAATGCATTTCTGAAATTTCTGACAGGGATGCTGTCAGTCATCGCCTTAAACCCACCCTTCATGAGATAAACAGACCTGCAGACTGGACAAGGATGCTGTCAGTCATCGTCTTAAACGCGCCCTTCATGAGATTAACAGAGCTGCAGACTGGACAGGGGTGCTGTCAGTCATCGGCTGTTATGGCTGTCGTTATTCCTCACTCATGTGTTTAAGTGTTTGTGTGTATACAAAGTAGGATGTGTGGCCTCCTGTCAGGGATAGGTTCGTTCTTGCCCATCCAACTTCCTGGTTCCTGCGGATCCCGATTGGTGCGGCGGCCTGCAGTAGGCCCACCAATCAAGCAGCGGCTCCAGCCACTTCAGCGTCACTGGCTCACCTTATAAATTACTTCTCTGTGTAATGATCGGCGCGCTGTGATTCTGTGACTCAGCCGCCTCGTGCTTTTTTGTGCGCTTTGTTATTCATTCATTGTTGTATCGTTCATTGTGTGGGTTACTACTCCAGAGATTGGGCGAGGGTAGGTTAACACATGTTAAACTTGCTGTGACCTTAGCTGCCTCATGTTAGCAACGCTAGGGATAGGGGTGCTGCTCACATTGGCCCTCATTTATCAAACGAACGTACGGCAGAAAAACGTGCGTCGACCATTTCCAAGCAAACTTCGGCATTTATCAATTTGGACGTGAGCAGGAGCTACGATCAAATCTCACGTCAGGTCTGAGATCGTGTACGCAAATTTGAGCCTGTGGATTTGCGGTGCAGCACAGCGAAATCTGGCTGAAAATAATTAATAAACCTCAGCTGTCATTAAGCATAAGCAGTAACATATTAAGAACAGATCAAAACGGATTCTTAAAAAAATAAATAAAAATAAATTGTGGTTGAAGCAATTGATTGTACTCGTGTGAGTCTGAAGGCACCATCCATGAATGATTACGCATTCATCAATCGCAAAAACTACCACTCGATAAATGTACAGGTGATTTGTGATGCCAAGCTATCGCTTTTAAACGTGGTGGCCAGGTGGCCAGATTCTTTTATATTTCAAAACAGCTCGGCTCCAGCCCCCTGCGACCCCGACAGGGACAAGCGGATGAAGATGAATGAATGAAGGAATGTGTTGGTGCGCGGCTGCAGGAAAGCGCACTGCAGAGCCAAAGTCATCTCCTCGGTAAGTGGCTACCCTCGATAAATTGCATTAAATCAAACAAGGTATCAGATGATTAACATCTTGGTATGGTTCTTCTACGTGACAAAGGTTATCCTCTAACGGAATACCTAATATCCCCGCTGGCAAACCCCGCTACAGAGCAGGAGCGCAGGTTCAACAGTGCGCACACATGCACACGGGTCACAGTGGAGCGCTGCTTCGGGTTGAATGCCTCCGTTATTCTTTTCCATACAGCGTTTTTATGAGCCCCTTTTATTCCACTCTTAAGACTGCCAAAAAGCACATCTTTATTTTGCTCCATATCGGATGTCACCAGTGTTTCTTATCTCCATGTTTGACCTCAGTGGGCGAGGCCTCTGAACCAGGAATATTTAAGGCCGTAACATGTTAATGACGATCGAATTCAGCCCCCGCATTTATCAAGGCCCGCTCATTCGTACGCTAAGATTGGTAAGATACAAATGTTTCATAAATCACACGTGTGTCGTGTCGTACAAACAATTCTGCGCTCAGATCTGCGCCCGTTTTCATGCAAGATTGATAAATGTAGGCCATTGTGTTTTGTTTTAAAGGATTAGTTAAGTGGATGATCTTTTGTTTACCTTTTGTTTCAGCTCTCGTTTTAAAGACTCCTTTTTCAGTTATATTTGTTTTATTGCTTTAGCAGCACATGTAGGCCCTCTCCTTCTGTTGTAGTTCTGTATGTTTTCCTTTTCTAATTTTAAACTTTACTGTTAATAAATAACCATTACCAAGAACAGCTGGTTTTGTGTTGCTTCTGTTGTGGGAATTTGGGATATTTGTAATTCATAATCATAGTTTTGTCAGGTCAGACGCAGTTCAGTGTCTCCTCTGTCTAACCTTCTTAATGCATAACGCAAATAACTGCCTCATGATGGTATAATGGCATATTTGTGCATGTGGACTGTGTTAGAGATCTTGTGATGAGAGAAGTTCAGAATGTTCAGAATTGGAATGTCTGAGGCATTTTTTGTTTGGTCTAAAGACGTCAGCCAACCAAGGCTTAGCGCCTTCTGGCTCTTCCTCTAAAAGACAGAGCGCCGGGTGGATCAGGCTCATTACTGCTAGACTCTGGGCTTTGTGAGGAAGCAGGGGTTAACATATTTTTGTCTGCAGAGGAAAATACTTTATCAAAATAAACCACGGAGAAAAAGCTGATCCTGTTTGTTGATCTTCATTGAGGAAATCCATTTCTACAACACTTCCCTTTCCTCTCACAAGCTGGGTTGTAACACAAATGGGGGCTTGTCCGGGATAAATACACACCTGTTAAAAGGATTCCTGGATCAGATAGATACCTGACGTAAAGATGATTTGATACAAATTGCGAATCACTTCGAGATCGACTTCTCAAGGCAGATACTGAAAAAAGAGCTTAAAGCTCTATTTGTTGGTAAATTGGTGGGATGGGAGATTACTGTGTTCCCTGCACAGGCTGAGCTTCCCGTGCTTGTGGCTGGCACCTTGACTGCTGGGAAGGGTGGCATTAGCCTTGAGGCGCAAGCAGCCTCTGAGGCAGAAGGCGAAGTAGATGGGTGGGGAAAAAGACTGTTCACACTGCCCCATTATTATCCCTCCCCTTTGTCAAAATTAGTTGAGATCCCTCACCTGCTTAGACCAACACAAGGTCTCAAACTTATGCAATTTAAGATAGAAAAAGGGAGACTGTGGTAAATTTCAGCTAGGCCACTAGATGGTAGTAATGAGCACACAAACAAATGTAATCAAAAAGGATGATTAATGGCTGCCATAGCATGTTGACTTAAATCCTTACCTGATAGTAGTAGTCATTAATAATAAATGTTGTATGGAATCCCATGTGTATTGATTCTTTAAAACTGATTTGAGGGTTAAAATTAAGATTAATAAGAGATTTGATGGTAAGAGTAATAGATAGATATGTACAATGAAAAATCACTGTTAGACAATAAACAGAAGTAAATCGCAAGATGTGTTGTATGTGTGTACGTGACTAAGCACCAGATGGCTTTCTTTGGAAAGTCCGGGGGGGAAGATTGGGGAAGTGAAACTGTATTTGGAAAGTACCAAGAATGTGCAGCTGTGGATCGGCACGTAGGCCTATTCATATATTGAAATATACAACTGTATAACACTCCCAGAATTATGTAAAACTAATTGTATGATGACACGTAAACTTTGTCGACGATGTCCTGTATAAAAGCTTAGGGCGTAGTCTGGCCCGGTTTCTTCCACCCTAGTGGCTCTTCTAGCAAATACGTCACTATGCTTCTGTGCAGACCACCACAGTAGGATTGTCTATTTTTGCAGTTTGAAACGGGACGGAGTGAGCGAGCTTTTGAAGGGACTTTAGTTAAAAGAACCTACAACTGGAATTACAAGAAGACGACCAATAAGGGAGGATTAACCATTTCCAAACCAGTTGTGGATCACAATTCGAACTAACTGAAATGCCGTGTTCGCCCTGCCAGAGAGAACTGTGGACTTTGATTGAGACTTTGTGGATTTTGGATAAGATCACAAGTTTTCTACAATTTTCATCAGTTTGGCAGAATAGGGGGAATAGCTATTCCCTCCCTCCATCTCTTCCCCCAAAAAAGGACTTTTTGGACTTATCATCTCAGCTCGGATGAATTGGGGTTGATGATCCTTCTTTTTATTCTCTTAATTTTTTTTATTTTCTTTTGATTTTAGAAGATAACTGATTGAATTTAAACTACTTTTGACATTTTCTGATTTTAGATTATTACTGATTGAATTTAAATTACTTTTGACAAATTTGTATGAATTCTAACATTTATTGAGCTGTATGCAAGCCTTACTAAATTAACAATAAAATACAATAACCTGCATTTAAAGATTGACATTGTGGACATTACTACATTTCTTCTTAAGAACAGTGGTTTTAAAGGTACTGTGTGCTAACATAATACAGAGAAATTCTTGAAGGTTATCCTAGCCCTAACAGATTAATAGACCCTTGTAACTATTTATCCAAGTTACTAAAATCCAACCTAGCAACTATACCAAGTGCACTGATCAATAAGAGGGGAGCTGCCGATAAGGGGCGTGGCTGACGTGGATGCTTGGTTCGGGGCTGTTCAACCAGGTGCCATACCGGAGCAGGCAGGGTGGACGTCCGTGTGAAGGTAGTTAGAAGCTAGGCGCATCTCCTCGCCACCCGCTTAATTAGTCCATCGGTTGTACTTTAACTGTTAAACCCCGGTAAAGCCACTGAGGACTCTAACCCTTTGAACGGAGAGCGGAACTGTGACCACCTGTACAGGGGTAAATACACGGGATCTAACACCTTCTGTCAGTACTGGTTCCAGAGAAGAGGCCTGACTGAAAGTTGGAAGATTTTAAGAAGTGTTTGCCTGACCGTATTGTTGTATATTTGAATGAGCAAAAGGTGGACACTGTCTGCTGATGCTATACTAGCAGATGAGTATGTGCTGACTCACAAGACGGCCTTCACATCAGTCTCTCTGTTCTAAACTGACTGCACTACCTGATTTGTCTTAACTGCCAAGTCCGAAAAAAGAGGAACGGGAATATTTTTACTGTTATCGCCAACTGTTTAACCCCTGGTCTTCCTATGTTCCACCACCTAAGGGAATTTGATTAATGGGGGGGGTCAGCAATGCCATTCCCCATCTCAGTACCAATACTGACATGGGGAATGGTGACAGTCTTGACGCTTGCTTTGAACCTTTTGTTTTTGACGGGTTAGTATCATTAACAGGTAAGCCTGTTGATCAGCGGTCGATGCGCGTGTTGAGAGACACAGCCTGCTCTCAATCAGTAATTCTAGCTTCAGCGTTGCCTTTTACAGAACAATCCGCCTGTGGTTATGGGTCTGTATTACGTGGCATTGAAATGGGATACGTCCCCACGGCAGTACATTGCATACACATTGAGTCTAAGTTAGTTACTGGCTTGTTCCCAGTAGCCGTCTGCCCGGAATTGCCAATTCAAGGTATTGTATCGTTAATGGGGAATGACATTGCTGGTGGTAAAGTGACTGCATTGGAAGTGTTGGATTTTCCTCGGTGCACTGAGGTAGCTCAGGTAATACCAGCGCCTTCAGAGTTGTTCCCTGTGTGTGTAGTTACACATGCGCAGGCACGCAAAAATGAAGGTGATATTTCTTTATCTGACAGCATCCTCATGTCAGCATTCTCAGAGGAAGCGGGAGCAGAGAAGAATGAGGCCTCTGTCGTAACACCTCGGTACAGTGCCACGGAGTTAGTTCGCCCTGCCAGACTGGAACAGACGTCACAAAGCGACATGGCGCTCCCGATTACCCGAGAGTGCCGACAAAGCAAGTGGTGAAAAGGTAGCCTATCTTTTGATAACAATGTTCTGGTGCGTAAATAGTCCCCTTCAGTAGCTGCTGACTTGGACTGGGATACGATCTACCAGGTGGTGGTGCCTTCTGCTAACCGACAGCATGTTTTTTCTGTGGCACATGAGAGTCAATGGTCAGGACATCTTGGCGTAGCAAAATCTTATCAGCTTATTCTCAAGCATTTCTTTTGGCTTGGGTTGAAAACCGATGTTACTAAGTACTGTCGCTGTTGCCATGTGTGCCAGGTTGCAGGCAAACCTAATCAAATAATTCCCCCGCTCCAATACACCCAATACCAGCAATAGGAGAGACGTTTGAAAGAGTGATACTTGACTGCGTGGGGCCTCTGCCCCAGACCAAAAGCGGAAATCAGTATTTTCTCAACATTATCTGCGCTGCCACTCGTTTTCCAGAAGCTGTTCCATTGCGCACTATCACAGCTATAGCTGTAGTGAAAGCCTTGACAAAGTTCTTTTCCACCTTCAGTCACCCTCGTGTGATTCAGACTGACCGAGGTTCCAATTTCCAGACTGACCCGTCCAGGCTTTTCAATCAGGTTCGGAAAACTCTGAATATCCGTCATGCTGTTTCTAGTGCGTAAGTATTGCCTGGAAACCGAGAAGGGATGGGATGAGGGTATTCCGTTTGTGTTGTTTGCTGTGCGTGAAGCCGTTTAGGAATCCTTAGGATTCAGTCCCGCAGACCTCGTCTTTGGTCACATGCCCCGCGGTCCACTTAAATCCTTACATGATAAATTCCTGTCACCCAGTACCTTACCAGAGCAAAACGTGTTGGATTATGTTAGCCAGTTCTGTGAACGTTGGCACCGGGCCAATGCTCTCGCCAAAGAGTCTCTCTCCAGTTCACAAACAGTGATGAAGCGCCGTTATGATTGTTCCGCTGTCCTGCGACGTTTCCCAGTGGGTGACAAGGTATTGGCCTTGTCGCCTGTTCCTGGATCTGCCCTATCGGCCAAATTTCCCGGTCTTTATGACGTTCGCGATTGTCTCAGTGACACAGATTATGTTATTTCCACTCCAGAGAGGAGGAGGAAAACCAGAGTTTGCCATATTAATACGTTAAAACTGTAACTCAAAAAACTTGAAACTCAAAAAACTCAAACTCTGAGGCATTGAAAGTGCTGCCGACAGAGCAGCAGGGTGACTTAACAGGTGTTATTGGCCATTTTGCTTGTACTTTCAATGATGGTGCCGACTAGAACTACTGTTCTCCAGCATGACATTGAGGTCAAAAACACACGGCCCATTAAACAGCTTTGCTGTTCATTCATTGGTAGTAGTAGTAACCCACACAATGAACGATACAACAGAGATTGGGCGAGGGTAGGTTAAACATGTTAAACTTGCTGTGACCATAGCTGCCTCATGTAAGTAACACTAGGGATAGGGGTGCTGCTCACATTGTGTTTTGTTTTAAAGGATTAGTTAAGTGGATGATCTTTTTTTTTACCTTTTGTTTCAGCTCTAGTTTTAAACAGTCCTTTTTCAGTTATATTTGTTGTATTGCTTTAGAAGCACCCGTAGGCCCTCTCCTTCTGTTGTAGTTCTGTATGTTTTCCTTTTCTAATTTTAAAATTTATTGTTAATAAATAACTTACATTACCAAGAACAGCTTGTTTTATGTTGCTTTCCTTTACCCTCACGAGGTGGGTTGTAACATTGCCTTAAACGCGCCCTTCATGAAATAAACAGAGCTGCACACTGGACAGGGATCCTATCAGTCATCATTTTAAACCCGCCCTTCATGAGATAAACAAAGCTGCAGACTGGACAGGGATGCTGTCAGTCATCGTCTTAAACTCGTCCTTCATGAGATAAACAGAGCTGCAGACTCGACAGGGATGCTGTCACTCATCGTCTCAAACGCGCCCTTCATGAGATAAACAGGGCTGCAGACTGGACAGGGATGCTGTCAGTCATCGTCTTAAACTCGCCCTTCATGAGATAAACAGAGCTGCAGACTGGACAGGGATGCTGTCAGTCATCGTCTTAAATGCGCCCTTCATGAGATTAACAGAGCTGCAGACTGGACAGGGATGCTGTCAGGCATTGTTTTAAACCTGAAGCCTATCCTGAATCCATTCAGGAATCACTTTCAGTCACTGGGAAACAGAATGGCTATAGTTTGTGTTAGCAAAGCGTGCTTGCTTCACATTCCTCGCTCCCTCCTGCTTTACTTGGTGTCTTTGTTGCTCGGCTTTATGAGTGCTGACAGAAAGACTGTGGTTGCTACTGCTACTTAATCCTACCAATGAGAAATGTTGTTCTTCTCACACGCTCACACACATATAATTTCGTCATAATTGTGTCTACCTTCCCATACTCACTCTTTCTCAAACATTGCACTTTTTTACCTTCCCAGACAACACCTGTTTGTGTGACTCATGTAGCCTACACATGCTGCCAATAAGAAGATCTCAGCTGTCTATCAGATCACACAGGTTAGGTGGGCATCGGTTGGAGGGGCAATCTATTTAGTAATGAGTCAGCCGCTATGATTAGGCTCCGGCACACACAAGAACAGGAAATAAGTGTATGTGAACATTTCTGTACGTAATTCCCCAGCTCTAGGTCATGCTTACTTGCTTGTTAATCCTCAGGCCATTAGTGGTCATAAACCTCTTTGACTTGACAAGTGTATGTGTGCAGGAGTGCAAGTTGATTTATTATTGTGTTACAAATATGCTTTATTTTCCTTTTCTAATTGATATTCTTGTTACAGATTGCATAGCTGATCAAATAAATGACTAAATAATTTATTGATCATTGTGTGTTTTTAAACATTTTAACAGCTGAAGATGTAAATTAAACCATTTTCCTGGTCTGGTTGTTTGACTCTGTTCCTCAGTTAAACCTCTGCAGAGGCCTATTGTTGCTGCCTCTGTATATTTAAATTTCCATGAGTCTCTGCCACTGTTGCTATGAAAACCCACCCAGAGAAACAACACAGCTCAGTAGTGAATTAAAAATGCTTTGTCACTGAATGTGTGAATATAACAGTTGCATCATTACTGAAGTCATCCACAACTTATCCAGAATCTCAAGTCAACTGATTTAAAGGTTGAATATGTAGAAACTTTATTAAAATCTATATTTTAAAAAGAAATAATACACCGGGGCAGTTAGAGCAGTCGCCCCATGAAAAGAGGCTGAAGGTCCTTGAGGCAGCGGCCCCGAGTTTGACTCTGATCTGCGGCCCTTTGCTGCATGTCTTCGCCTCTCTCTCTCACCCCATTTCCTGTCTGTCCTATATAATAAAGGCTTGGATAACAGCCAAAAAAATTATCTTAAAAAAAAGAATACATCCACGGGGCGTTTTGAGGGGTACAGAATGAAAGTATTGCTTTTCCATAAAAAAAAATATATATTTAGTGTGAATGGATATTTAAAAAAATGTTTTGACGGGTTTGACAATGGCATTCTGTTACGTTCTGTTTGCATTGTAGCAGCCTGGGCATTGCAGGTTGCCAGGGTTGTCTGTTGTTGGGTGAAATGGAGTTTGCCAATCCTGCAGCTGCTTCGGAGCCTCAGTGAAGGGGATGTTATTTGTCCCAGCTGCTGAGTGACCGGGACGAGCAAAAACCAGAGTCTATATAGGCAAGCATTCACTCATTGGACTGAGATAAAGGAGTTCAACAGCATTAAAACGCACACCCAAATGGCTACGTTTCTCCTTGATTGCTAAGATCAGTTTCATCTTTACTTATCTGTAACGGCTAACGCTCATGGCTAATGGTAACTGTCAGTCGTACTTCTCTGCAATACTTGACAGGAGAAACACTTCAGCTTCTCAGTAGCTTATATGAAATATAAAACAAATAACATAACAGTAATGATTTACTGATGTTGCCTATGGGATATTCAAGGAACATAAATAAGAACATGCTTAAACCTGAAACCCATTTCCAACAGTGTGTGCTGAGTTAATAACTACAGACTAATTTTTCGATTACTGCACCTCCAGAGATTCCCTGTGCTGTGGAAGACCTCCTGCCTCATGCCTGTGCCGAAGATGTCGCGTCCCATTGGCCCTCAGGACTACAGACCGGCGGCCCTGACGTCCCACATCATGAAGACCATGGAGAGACTTGTCCTGGAGCAGATAAGGCCTATGGTCAAGCCCTTCACTAATCCACTACAGTTCACTTACCAGCCCCGCCTGGGAGTTGAGGACTGCATCACCTACCCGCTGAACAGAGTCTATAGTCATATGGACAAGCCTGCAAGCACTGTGAGTCATGTTCTTTGACTACTCCAGTGCATTCAACACCATCTGTCCAGCTCTACTGAGTGAGAAGATCAGAAGAGAAGAGGCCCCCATCGTGTCCTGTATTGTGGATCACTTGATGAACTGTAGCGGGCAACTTTGTCACTTGGAGCAAGCAGAATCATCTGCAGCTCAACGTGACTAAAACAAAGGAGCTCGGAGTGGATCTGAGGAGGGTGAAAACACCTGTGACCCCTGCTTCCATCCAGGGGGTCCCTGTGGACAATGTAGAGGAGTACAAGTACCTGGGGGTGTACTTTAATAATAAGTTGAACTGGACTACAAACGCAGAGGCTGTCTACAAAAAGGGCCAAAGTCGACTCTTCTTCCTGAGGAGGCTGAGGTCCTTTAACATCTGCTGGACGATACTGAGGATGTTTTATGAGTCTGTTGTGGCCAGTGCAAGCTTCTTTGCTGTCACATGCTGGGGCAGTGGGCTGAAGGTTGCAGACACCAACAGACTGAACAAACTTATCAGGAGGGCCGGTGATGTCGTGGGGGAGGAGCTGGACACCCTGACGACCGTGGCAGAGAGGAGGATGCTGTCCAGGCTCCTGTCTATCTTTGACAATGTCTCACACCCTCTCTACAACACACGGGCCCAGCAGAGGAGCACCTTCAGCAGAAGACCCCTCACACCCAGATGCACCACAGAGCGCCACAGGAAATCTTTCCTGCCTGTGGTCATTGAACTATAATTCAATTCAATTCAATTTTATTTATAGTGCCAAATCATAACAAAAGTTATCTCAGGACACTTTACAAACTAGGTAAAGACCACACTCTATGACTTATTTATGATAAACATAGACCAAACAATTCCCCCGTAGAGTACGGTGGCAACGAAAACCTTCCCAACTATACAATGCATCCCTATGAGAGTCTGTCCCCTCCTCTCTGTAATTCATCACATTTCTTCTCCTACAGTTTTATTTAATAAACAGTATCAGTAAATACATCACATGTTTGTCTAATTCATTATTTTACTGGTAGAAATCACTATCCACAGTGTATCATGAAAATCCAGCATGTTGGAATAACCCTTTAAATGCATCTGTAAGCTACAAAGAAGTGCTCATAGTGCTTGTGCTACACTAGGTAGTAAACTCAGTCACTTTTAAATATAACTGTAAATATTCACATTAACACAAATATATTTAAATAAAAAAAGATAGAAAACATAACCCGTGGGTTTTTTAGAGTGTACAAAGGGCACAGACTCTCATTAACGAGCACTTGACCTGAATGAACTCGGCCCGTACTGGCGGGCGTTCGGGAACATTCTCCCGTTTCTAGTGCATTTTACCCGAAAATAACTCAAGACACCATACGTCTCCGTTTTCCTCAAATGTTCCGCCCCACTGCTCTTCAAAATAAAATGACCCTTTTCATATGTTTCTCTATATTTAAATAAAATTAATGAAAATAAATACATATATTAATGAAAGTGTCCCATAACATGAAAATAATATTAATGTGGCCATTCCCTCTCAGGGGTGCCACACATATATTACTATTGTAAATTTGATATTTTATATATATATATATATATATATATATATATATATATATATATATATATATATATATATATATATATATATATATATACATACTGTTTTATATTTCTGTTTTTTACAAATATATGTTATCTGTATAATAATGATGTTAAATGTGTATAGTGGTTTGCAACAAAAACAATTTCCCCCTGGGATTATTAAAATATTTCTGATTCTGAGTCTGACCCCGACTCCCCAAAAGAAGGCTCATCTCCCAGGACCAGAGAAAGGTATGAGGCTTAACCATATGCGAAAGGGCTACAGAAAGAGCTAACCACTGGGCCTCAAACTCTGGTGTCTGATGTCTCAAAGAAGATCCTTAAGATTGCTGCTGAGCATCCGGCACTGAAGTCTCTCATCACCCACACAGGAGCCTTTGATGTTGTGAAGCAACAATCAGAGGTATTAAAACAAGACTTCATTGATCTGATAAACAAAGTTTAGTGTTTAAATACTGAAGAGTTTTTCAGTGGACCTCTACCAACATTTTGACGCGGAGAAGAGAGATTCAGCAGGCTGATGATGCTAAACAGGTGGCTCAAAGACACGTGTACTGCTCAATCAATGAACTTTATTGACAATTTTAAGGCAGAAGGATGTTGCCTTAAGTCAGGAGTACAGCTGCTAAGTTCCAACATTTTTTATTTTCTGTGTCAGGCACCATCTTTCCCTGTCAAGGACAAGAGACAAGAAAATCCAAAACAAAAGACAAGACGGCACTCTGGTGAGGCCGCTGAGGTACGGATTAACCGTGTAGGACAGCAGACTCAGAAAGAACCTGGAATGTCACCATCTGCACCCCAACAAGTGGATTATCCCCAAAAAGGGGAGTTTCCCCCAGCCCCAACAGGAGACTCCAAACCATTACCACCCCAGACCCCACCCAGCCCCCAACTCTCTCCATTTAGTCTTGACTCCCCATTTCTGGACTTCCCCGACAGGATGAAGATGAGTTATTCAAGGCTAGACAGCAACACTTTTCTAAAATGATTAATAAGAACATCAACACTCGTGCTCTGTTTGCTATGGTTGATAAGCTTACAACACCCTCAAAAGAGATAGTTTCAGAACTCTCCTCCACAGAAAAATGCAATGAATTTGCTTGCTTTTTCAATTAAAAAAATCAAATCTATAAGGCTAAATATCCACAAGTGGATGGTCACAGTTATTTTGTAACCATTGGTAGTTATCAATCTGATCGACTGGCTATGCCATGTGGAGTTCCTCTGGGGTCAGTCCTTGGACCCCTTCTGTTCAACTTAAATGTGCTGCCTTTTGGTCAAATTCCGCAGAATTCTAATGTCAACTATCATAGTTATGCCGATGACACACAGATATATCTCACACTGTCTCCAGATGACTGCAGCCCAATCGAGTCATTAAGTCACTGTTTAGAGCAAGTTAAAAGTTGGATGAAAAAAATAGATAATTGTTTTTGGCAATAAAGAGAATAGGTTTACTGTCAGTAAACACCCTGAGTCACTGTCTTTAGAAACTAAAGACCAAGTCCGAAACCTTGGCGTGCTGATAGACTCAGATCTGACTTTCAATAGCCATATCAAATCAGTCACCAAATCAGGCATTTATCAACTTAAGAACATATCGAGAATTAAGGGTTTTATGTTCCAAACTGATCAGGAGAAGCTGATTCATGCTTTCATCTCCAATAGACTCGACTACTGTAACGGTCTTCTGACTGGACTCCCTCCAAAAAGTATAAAACTGCTGCAGGTCATTCAGAACGCTGCAGCTTGAGTTTTAACCAGAACAAAGAGATTGTGTAAGAAAGTATGGTTAATGTTATTATTAATATTAATATTATTATTATTATTATTATTATTAAGGCCCGAGCACCGACTAAGTCCGCGAGGACCCTATTGCAATTGGAATGATTATTATTAAATATTATTATTATAATTATTATCAGGGCCCGAGCACCGAATAAGTCGGTGAGGATCCTATTGTAATTGGAATTATCATTAGGGCCCGAGCACAGACTAAGTCGGTCAAGGAATTCCTATTGTAATTGGATTGATTATTATTATTAGTCCAATGATATTATTATATTATTATTATTTTTCCTCCTCTTGATATGAAAACTTGATATTTTATGGGTCTCATTCTTGGACGTGGCAAATTAGCTCAATAGCTCCCCCATGAATATTTGCAAAGCCCAGCCCCTCAATATGCTTTCACCTACATGTATGAAAATGTGACGAATGCAGAGACTAAAAAAATATCCTCTTGGAGGATTAGGATATTCTCTAAACACACCAGGAAGTTAAAGTTTTCAACGGAATAACGTCTAAGTTGGTCTGTACACCTTCCAGACATGGCCGACGCTAAATTGCGGAGCATACGGGTTTTCATCAATTTTAGTGGGCCCTAAAATTTCGCCCCCACGGCATGAACCAGGAAGTGGTCTTTACCACTTTAAAATCATGACCATACATTGTCCAATCTGTCCCAAACTTCTCAGGCATGATTGGACTCTTGGCCTGAACACATCTATGAGACAATATTTACGTATAGTCATAGCGCCCCCTGCTGGTAACAGGAATTACATGTTTTATACTTTGATGTCCTCGGCCTGACTGGTTCACCACATCCTCCTCAAAAGTGGTGATGAGAGCCTTTAGACATGAATGATGCTTCACTGTGACCATGGGACGTTGTCGTGTAACGGCACAGCTGTGGCGGCATGGCCAATTTCGATGCAACACCATGACAAAAGACACCACTGAAACAGCATAGGTAGAACCCAAAAATCCGGTTTTCTTTTCTACCATGTGACAATGTTCATCGTTCAGGTAGAGCCATGCTGTTTTGGAGTGGGGGTTTTCATGTGTTTGGAATGTCTCCAATTGTTTCATACAGTTATTGAGATGGAATACAATCATCTTGACACCCAAATGCTGCTCAAATTTGGGCACGTCTGATAATGATACCTTTTGATAAACATCCAAGCCTACACACGAATGAACCTGTAGGGCCTTCTCTTGAACCTCATTTTCATGCATGTCTGGCTGCATGTAGTGCACGAGACACATGGAGAACCACAAGTTATTATTCGTGTTTGGGGGTGTGTAGAGATTTGTCTTTTTCCTCATCACTAGATACCACAACACAACGCCTGCCATGTTTTTATTTGTGCGTGCATTTGCGACCCATGTTTTAAGACAACACAAGACACCGTAAGCTAAATCAGACACAAACTTATTTAACTCCAGGAGTCTAGCACACGCACTACTATTCACATTTTTTTTATTAGTAGATCCAGTTTATTACTCATCATATTGAAATCTCTTCTAAGATGGCTTCTAAGTTCTTAAACTTCACTTCGAAGCAATCCAACCTCTTTTTCAAGCTGATGTGACTTCCTAATCTGTCGGAGTGCTATGTTAGCGAGTTTGATGGTGTTGTTATTGACTACTGTCTTTGTATAACGGCATTCCTTAATCTGGGCGTTTGCTACGTCTTATCAATCACTATAGCTCTCTTTCTGAATAGGTAAAATACTTATTTGTAGACAGCTGTTGTGCACCGTGATATGTATTGCTTTTCTTACTATGAGATGAGTGCTGGCTGTCTTCTGTGAAAGAATTTTCGTCCCAGTCATGTATTTGTGCCTCAGTCCAGTTTGGAATATCTGAATATATCTCTGTGTCAGTGTATGTATAAAATGGATAACAACGTACCCTTTTTTGCAGTTTTCTGATTAAAACATGTCTTATTTCCAGGGTTTTGGAAATTTCTTCATAGACACACACACACACACACACACACACACACACACACACACACACACACACACACACACACACACACACACACACATACACATGGTTATGTTGGCTTAGATGTTAGCTTCATACCCAGGACATAAGACCTCTTTCTTGCTCCAGTGGCTTCAACAATGGAGTCCCCAAAGGTCACTGTAGTGAATAGCTCAGCGCGCTTCTCCCCTGATTTAGAACACTACCGATCAAATAACACATCAGGTAGATACTTCTGTACCAATTTAAATTTAAACAATAAAATGTCATACTCACCAGATGTGTTCGCCATGTTCTAGAAGAAAAAAAAGTTGACGTATTTTCAAGCAGAAAACGGATGAACAATGCAATAGGATATGCAGTCTGAGGTCTGAAAGCTCTGCACGAGAGCCCCTAGCTTCATACAGAAAACCACTGCTTGATATAACACCTCAACTGTTTTTGATCTCTATGTTGATTTATGTCTGCAGCTTTGATTATTTCACACGTCATGGGTCGTGAGAGACAGCGCACAATCAACCTGGTTTTGGCGGTGAAGAATTAATGATCAATGAGTGAAGTATAGTGATCATGTGTTAGCATGTGTATTAGTAATGATTAATGAGAGTGTGATAATAAGACGCAATAAGTATAATCATTTAAGAATGTGATAGTATGTGCCTCTGCTATTATTTTACCAGGCTCAAGCTTTTGTGCTTTCTCCAAAAGCACACAAACTTTTGGCAGTCAGTCAAGGTCACAAAGACAATGAAATAGCCAACTTGCACAAACGCAAGTGGCAACTAGTTGAGATTAGAGATTTGCTGTCCGTGCTGTGCTTCCTTCACAGATAAAGAAGAAGACTCCTGCTAAACAGAGGATACCCCGACGCGCAGGGAGGAAGATGGAGGCTGGAGCAGCTGCTACTTCTGAAATAAACATATGCACGCACAAGCGGACACATAACCACGCCTTTGTAACAAGTTTATATGCTGGAGCAGATAGAATAGAGATCAGAAACTTCTTGCCTCTGATCCTGGGTACTGTGTTGCACACAGTTACTCTAGATAGAGAATAGAACATTTCTCCAGACGTCTGTATCATCCGACGTCCTCCTGCTAATAAATGCCTGCTGGCGCACTGAACTACCAACAACTCTGCTGACTCCAGAAAGCCTCCTGTAGAATTTGAATCACGCAATATATACTCTGTGAGGTCCTTCTGATTTGACTAAAGTATTGTGTGTAAAATTCCTACAGAGAAACTTGGTGACCCCCGACGTGATTCTAACAAGGAGGCTCAGGTAAAAGGAGCTGCAGAGGTTGGACCGGTGACCAAGCGGAATCACTGGGAACCTCCTGGGGCCGACTGAACTTCTCCACAAGGGCGCCCACCACTAAGAAAGGTAAGCAGTCACCTATTCTTCCTAAGGAGTAAAGACTGTGATTCGGCCTGTAATCTAAATTGGTGGAGAAAGTCAGTATGTTTCCTAGAGGTTAATTCGATCCAAATTTAGCCGGTGGACTGACAATTTGAAAAAAGGCCTGGTAAACTGATTTGGAATCAGTATAAGAGTAAAAGGTAAAGGAGTGTTGGGATCTTAAATCCAGACAGGTCCTAGGCGCATAAACGGTGCTCAGTAAGACGTTCAGGGAACGCAGAAAGGCTGGAGGCTTGTGAGAAATAACCAAAGATTGACCTACCTTATTTATCTATGATTGTAAATCCTTGATTAGCATAACAGTCAAGCTGAGAATGACTGCTGGGGGGATTGTAGATAGGAGTCACAGGGGGGTTTGCAAATGGTGACAAAAGGGGGGTCGTAAAACACTGATAACATTTAATGGGGTCATAAACATGGGGTAGTGTGCTTTGTTTATTCTAATGTCATTGTGTTTGTAAGATGCTTTGATGTGACTTGTATATCTGCTGAAGAAATTTGGAGACAGGCAGAGATTGTTGAGACCCGCTGTTGGTATGAGCTCTCCTGTTATGCATACAGTATTTAGTAAAGACATGATTTGAGAAACACTGAGGACTCCAGAGAATTTCTTTCACATTTGGCGACGAGGATGGGATGGACGTTCTGCTGATCAGGCCTCAGTCCTGACTGAAGGTTAAACCGGTAAGGAAAAATTCCGCTCCACCAAAGGAGGACAGGATTCCGCCTGATGTCAGGAACGGGTGCTGGACAGCAGACGCTCCAACCATTTTAAACGTGAGTACAGTGTTTTTTAGATCATATCTCGTGTGTAATTTTGAAGACAAGCTTCATTTACTTGTGGGGTTTTTGAAGCTCAAAAGAAGGGGTGTAAACCTAGGCGACAGTTCGAGAACCTGTGTGTGGTCTGCTGTCAAGATATTCTGTAATTCCTGTGAGTTTGAATATAAGGTCCGACGAGTCTATTTGTAGAGGTCGGACCGTCTTCATATGTCCTTTGTGGTTTTGAAGACTAGTTTCATTTTCTGTGTGATTTTGAGGCTCTGAGAAGGCGAGGTATCCTAGGTAACACTTCGAGACAATGCGGTCTGCTGTCTGATATTCTATAAATCCTTTAGGGTTGAATATCAAGGTCCAATGAGTCCCGTTTGGAGATTGGACCGTCTTCATATTTTCTGTGTAATTTTATTTTGTAGACTAGTTTAATAAAAATATATATATGCACTTAAAGCTATATAAGTGATGTCTTGAATAGACATAAATGAATATAATGTGTTGTGAGAGGTTGGTGCAACCTAACAAATGAGAGAAGTGTTGGAAAATATACAAGCATTTAGGGAAAAATGAATGATTTCTGAATCAATTATTTAAAGGAGTAGAAATTTTTGAAATGCAAATATAATTTGCATGAGTGTAGGGATTCCCAACTACAATAAAATGGGCATATGAATGGGGTAAGAAAAAATAAACTTTGGGGTAAGTCATTTCAGTGTCTAAATATCCGGTTTGGATATTAAAGGGTGCGTTGCTCTGAACGAATGTGTCGTATAAACCACCTGGCTGAAAGATTATCCAAAGTTAGTGTATGTGTGATAAGATCCAACCATGTTCGTATGGAAAGATCAGCATGTGTGAAATCTGTCTGAGTGAACAATAAGCCCATTGAAAGTAAAAGCACATCCCAGTGGGTCAACAGAAAAATGGGAAACAAAATGGGAAAGTTAAAATTTATACAGATCCTGCTGGGTTAATGTGGTTGAGAGCTTCCATTTTGGCATTACTAGACTAAGAGGTTTTTTTGTTTTTTCGTCTTTTATTAGGCACATATTTAGGTACATATATAGTGAAGAGGGTAAAGTGATGAGAGAGAAAGGGACAGCGAGTAGGGAAAGATAGGAGGAAAGCAAACTCAGTTATAGAAAGACAAGAAATTAAAGAAATAGGTATGTGTGACAGAAAGAGAAGTGAATTAATGATGAGTAGCAGTTATTAGGGATAAACGACAGGGCCTCCTCATGCTGTTACCAGGCCATGCAGCCCCTCCATCAAGCCCATATGCATATTCCAAGAAGGACTCTGACAATGAGGGGGAGGGGAGACTGAACCTGCATCTGATGTGTCAGTTGTCACAAAACCAGTGACGGAGGAAAACAGACTGAAACAAAGAAAAAGATAACTTTGCTTCTCCAGAAAGTTCTCTCTCCAAACAGCAACTTCTTTTTGACTACTGGCCTGAAGAAAAGGAAACGGATGTCCACGGCACCAGATGTTCAGTTGAATTGAACACTGAAGAGCTTGTGTTCAGGACATGTCAGCCAGAGGAACTAAAGATTGCAAGGAGGGGGAGCGGGAGAGGTGTGAACTCCGATGGGGCAACATGCGACTGGCCATTTGGTTCACTATACCAGCAGAATGGGGCACAGAATCCTGGACAAAGATGGCCTCATCAAGACAACATCAGAAGGAGAGAATGAAGGAGACTGGGACAATGGCTCAATGCTGAAGATCCAGAGAAGTCCTGGTTGCGTGTTTCTGTTTGGGGTTTTTTCATGGTTCCCCCAGACAGCGGAGGAAGGTCAGAGCATTTGAAAATCAAAAATTAGAAATTAAAGATAAAACATACACACTAGATGACACCGTTAGTTGAACTTAGAATGAACAGGATGTTAATGTTCAACACATACATACACTTGCATATACATATAGGAACATTAATTAAGAATAAGTATTGGTGTCAATAGGGGAAATTAGGGTTTTGCAGTAAGAGTTGATCATTAGACAAACAGAAAGTTAAGGTTTTGATTGCTATGCCAAGACAAAATATTTTTTAGCTCACATAAGAAAAAAATCAAGATATTGAAAGCAACACTGATTATTTCTTATAAAACAAACATGCCATTGTGGAATATCTCAAATATAACTCCCATTTTATCTGAAGAGGCATCATAGATGTCACAGGTTTGAGTTTCTGGTGATTTATTTTAGAGAATGCAATATTGATGCATCACTGTAAATCCTGACTCATTATTCTGGGTTTTTGCTTTCACTCTCAATGGTATTTGAATTTTTGGAATTTGATGGTACAGTTTTCTGGGAAAACCTGGTTTAAAAAACTCCCATAGTGATGGTGAAGTTTTCAGAAACATACGTCTTGTTTTTGCAAATTGAAGCATTAGATATAACAATAATTATAAGGATAATATTATTAATAATGATAATAAGTGGGTCCTGACTGCATCCATAGGAACTGGATGGGTTTTTAAAAAATAAATAAATAAATAGATTAAATTCTATTGCCACTTATGGATTATTTTATGTTTCTGTGGAGATCTCCCCTAACCCTGTATAAAGAAACTTGGCCAATGACTGACTTTTTAGACTGTGACTGCTGAGGCAAACAGCCTCTACTGACTTAAAATGACCTAACTGATCGAGCTCTGATTGTTTCTTTTTAATTTTTGCATGATAGTTGTATGTCAATAGTTTTATGTCGATTAACAAACACTAACATCTGACCCTATTGTATTTTCGAAGTGTGCACATTCTGCATGATACTCATTGTCACACTAATGTTTAATGTCAGCCTGTAGCGCTGTACTGTCTTAATTTTTGAGCTTTTGATCCTACAGCTGAAGATGGAGAACCATTCTTGAATGGAAATGTTTAACAGTGGATCAAAACCATGGAAAGCGTTGTTTGATACATAGTGTCTAACGATAATTTTGTTTTTCTTTATAGATGGTTCTGCGAGGAGTCCATCTAACTGCTCTTTCTGTGTTTGCCTTTGAACTAAAACTGCCAAATAACTAAAGAAAAGAAAATGGCATCCATGGCATCGAATGAGGCAAAATAAAGCAAAGAAACCTATATAGTGGCTCAGATGAAGAAACGGTGTGAATAGAATTGTTTTTGTTTTAATGTTTTTCGTTGTTTTTATTTTTACTTGTCATATTCGGAGTTAGAAGTGAACCTCTACTAATGTTTGCAGTGTGTAGTCAAAGAAAGAGTTATTTGATGATATTGTGTTATTTCCAAAAAATTATTTGACACTTTGTGTCAAAAGGGGGGAATGTGAGAAATAACCAAAGATTGACCTACCTTATTTATCTATGATTGTAAATCCTTGATTAGCATAACAGTCAAGCTGAGAATGACTGCTGGGGGGATTGTAGATAGGAGTCACAGGGGGGTTTGCAAATGGGGTAGTGTGTTTTGTTTATTCTAATGTCATTGTGTTTGTAAGATGCTTTGATGTGACTTGTATATCTGCTGAAGAAATTTGGAGACAGGCAGAGATTGTTGAGACCCGCTGTTGGTATGAGCTCTCCTGTTATGCATACAGTATTTAGTAAAGACATGATTTGAGAAACACTGAGGACTCCAGAGAATTTCTTTCACAGGTTGTAGAGACCCTCGAATATACATTAGGCATTAAGGACTAAAAGCGCCACAGGGGGGTAGCCCCTAGGTGAGTCTAGAAAGCCACCGACTTGTAGCTCTGGGACCTAAGGTTCTGGGAACCAAAGAAGAATTGTAGGTCTGGGACCTAAGGTTCCGGGAACCAAAGTATAAGAAACACCTAAAAGTTGTGTTTATTTGTGGGATTGTTGTGTGGGAGGTTTCGAGGATAATAGGGAACACAAACAGTTAAAAGTGTGAGTAGGTTTCTGTGATGATGGATACACCCTTGTCTGGAGCCGCTGATAGTGCAACACTGTCAGTAGAAGCTTGTTGCAGACATCACAGAAAAGCCTGACGATTAAACTCACCACTGGTCTTCTCTTATCTGGGGGTACATAAATAACGGGGCTGTGACACTCGGCTTTTGGTCATTAAAACTGGTGATTCATTGTCTCACTCCGCTCTATCACGGTAGAGTAGAAGCTTAAATGAGGGGAGGATCACTGGGGACTAGATCCACTGACCGGATAACGAGTGTGTGTGAATAAAGAATAAATAAATACCTGTGAATAGTACTTTAACAGCTGAAATAACTATGGCAGGCCCTGTAGCGTCCCCGGCTGATTGATGGTCGGACTCTTTAACTGATGGTTCACAAGTGTTTATTTTTTGGCAAAATAGATGATACTGTTGCTCCATTAAATCTTTTGACACCTTGAAGACTCTGAACACACGTGAACAATAAGAGTAAGAGCTATGGAATAAAACAAAAATAATATGTTACCATCTATGTAATATCATGTTCAACAATATCAAAATAGTGTGTTTTTAACCTTTTACAGAAAATGAATTGTCATTTACAATCATGAAGTATCCCTTTTAACCTATTTTATCTTAATTACAAACTCAGAATAGAGTGCAATAAACAAACATATTTAACTTAAAAAATGATATTATAACTGTCAGTTTGCAGCTTTAACTTCCAAAGATTGTTAATGCACACAAAAATAATGCTGTATTTATTAAATACTAGCAAGCAGTGTAATGAAATAATTGTCTCCTTCAGAAAGACAGATGCTCTGAATCACGCCAAAACAGCGTTACTGATAGCTTAAAATAGACTTGTATAAAACGATGCAAAGCAACACAAGGACATCCCATTTTGAGAACGCATTAAGCACCACATTAAAACAAAAATGATGACAGACCTTGTGCCCTTATCAGCCAGGTGCTAAACAAACTTGTCAGTTTACATTTCCTTAAGTTTTAGCACTTTTGTAGACCCGTTTGCAATACACTTAACTTCCTGTAAAGTTGTCTTTTTTTCTCTTTTCCGGTTACACTCTATCAAAATAAAAGCACAAGCCTAAAAACAGGAAGTAACGGTAAAAATAAACAAATTTTAAGAGATTTCTCATGAAAATGCAACTACACATTTTGGGAATATGATGTGCTATATTAAAGGTAATTTACAGGCCCAGGATTAGGTTGGGATGAATGCTGGCAGCGAGTAGTAGGACAGGCCATTTCCAGAAGGCCTACTCATAGTCAGGACTAGATTGACAGATTTGAAGGAATATTTAAAGACGTGTAAAAGATGGGGTGAAGCGAGCCAGAGAATATGGTAAAAATTATCCAGTTAGAGGAGGACAGAGCACGTGAAGAAGTAGTGGGAAATAGAAATAATGGACCTAGTAGGTTGTGGCATAAGAGAAAGAAGGAGGAGAAGGAATAGGAGAAGAGGGAGGAGCGAAGAGCAGATTTGCATATGGCCGGAATGGCAGCTGAGGTAGACAGAAGAAGGAGAGACAGTGGGAGGCGGAAAAAACAGTAGGAGAAGGAGAGACAGCGTCAGAAAGGAGCGCGATATGAGGAAGAGAGGTTGCATGAGAAGGCACAACAGAAAGGAGGGGCTTTCGGAGAGACAGTATGAGGAAGAAAAAAAGTATGAAAGGGAACATGGGAAGTCAGGAATACTAGGAGAAGAGTTAGAGGGAGAAATAGAGGGAGCAGGAACACACACGACAGTGACACAAAGCAGGAAAACCCAAACATGAGACTGACTCAACTGACTCAGACCACTCTGACTATGACTGTAGAAGCCAGAAAAGCGACAAACACGGGAGAAAGAGAGAGGGATTTAAAAACAAACACGTAAATCTAAAAAAATCAGTATGATGAGTTCTGGCTCAGAGGGGGGAGGAAGAGGAGATACTATGGTCAGAATGCGGAAGCAGAGGACCAGGAACTAAGACTAGACAAGACATGAAGGAAGAAAGGAAAAGAAGGGGCGGAGAAGTGAAGGACAGGGGTGATGGTGAGGATGAGGGGGTTATATATGCAGGAATTAGTAGAGATGCAAGAATTAGTGGAAAAGAATCGAAGAGAATTAGAAGATGAGTTACGAGATTCTGGCACAGCATGGAGCAGACGGACCAGTGGCTTTTAGAACACGTGGTAAAAGGTCTCACATGATGCCTCTAGTGCGCTCTAAAGGGACAGGACCACCGATATACAAACCATTTAGTTTAGCAGACAAGGAACACATGAATGCACAACTACCACCACTTAGTGACGGAGCTGGAATATGGTTACAGAAATTAGCTGGTCTAACCGTAGGCACAGAGCTCACCATGAATGAATGAATTAATTTTATTTTTGGTTATACATCAGATGTTAAATAAAATGACATAATGTTTTGACAATTTCAACCAAAGAAAGGATTGGGCTGAAGCAACTTGCTTTTATTAGCCCACCCTAACATCACAGTTCTAACTGTTTAAACACAACATATTTACTTATGATTAAACATATATTTGATTAAAAGTATATTTACTTATACTTAAATAAATGAAATAATGTACTTACTTTATATACATTTAAATATATTATACATATAAACATACATACACATACTCACAAAGCAAAAATCTAAATCTGCAAAATCAAAATTCATATTTGCTTAAATAAGGTTGACTCTTTTCTCATTTCCATGTATTTAATAATCCAAATGAATAACATTTCCCTTTTTTTATTTATTTATTTATTTTTCTCTTTTCCACTTATAACATTTATACATATGCAATAATTATTTCAAATTTCAAGGTCCTTTTAAATATCGGTCGTGTTGTAATTACTTTCAGTTTATCATTAAGGTCATTCCACATTTTTACACCAACAACGGACAGGCATCTTTGTCTAATGTTAGTTCTTGCTTTTCTTGCTTCAAATCGAAGCAGTCCTTCTAAATTATAGCAATTGTTTCTTAATGTAAATGAAGATTGAACACCTGTAGGAAGATCTTTTTTTACAGCTCTGAATAAGATTTCAAGTATTTTTAGCTTGACTATATCTGTAAATTTTAAAATATTAGATTTTATGAAAAGCTCCTTAGTAGAGTCACGGTATCCCACCATAGGTGATGTGAGAGAATTAAGATTCAAGATTCAAGAAGCTTTATTTATCCCGAGGGAAATTATTGTGCAACAGTTTCAATACCAAGATGGGAAAGGATCAGAGTGACAATAAGCTAACATAATCAAATAAAATAAAGCTAACATCAAATAAATCAAACAATAACCAAATGTGACAGAGTGCAACAGACATTGTGGTTAAACGTAGGTTTGTACAATATACAACAATACTCACTGTGCAGTTTAGCAGCATATTGAAATAAAATAAGTACAAACTAAATAAGTGATAAGGAGCGATAACTGAAACAGTGTTAAAAATGTAGCAGCATTTCCTACAGAACTAAGAATTAATTGGAAAAAAAATACGGATTAGGGACAACAGACCAATTAGATTTAGATGCAGGAAAGACAGGAACAAACCCAGGGTCAGATCCACTGCAGGGATCAATGTTTAAAGCCGCCGTTATGAAAGGAACAGATAAGGAAGTGCAGGCAAAGATGGAGGATGACACCAGGGCAGACACAGAGCCATTACACATATGGATGAGGACACTTCAACATCACATGCATAGAGCAGATGAAAGAAAGGCTGCGAGCAAAACAGAGATAGAGAATTTGAAAATACAACTGACCAAATTACAGTTAGCAAAAGCTAGAGAGGAAGGCGCAAGTCACAAAAAAGCAGCCAAAGCGAAGACACAAGCACAGATGAGCCAACAACAGGCGGAGCCAGCGCCAATGGGAATCCCCATCCCTGTTACCCCAGTTGTGGGCCAATTCTATGCAGGACCCCCTCCCCAGGGACCATGGAACCCACCAGGACCATGGGGCCCACCACAATCACATTATAGAGGAGGAAGAGGACGAGGCTTTAATCCTCGAGGAGGTTATGGAAGGGGAAGGGGCAGGGGCGGATCACCGGGGGCTAGGGACAATGGGTGTTTCGTGTGTGGAGGTCATGGACATTGGGCACGAGACTGTCCACAAAACCAGAGAGGGCCACCAAGAGGGGGACCACCACCGCAGCAGCAACAACAGCATGTGCCACCGCAACCACAACTGGCCCCAGGTAACCAGTTGCCCCAAGGCACCTGGTTTCCAGACCAATACTAGGGGTGCCCAGGGTCAAGGGCAAGGGGAGAGGCTGACCCCTTGCTTCGGGGAGAAGTGAGCGAACAAAAAGTGGACTTTTTAGTCGATACAGGAGCAACACATTCGACTCTGATACAACCTCAGTTCGGTCAACAGCTCTCCAAATATTCCATAGACCTGGTGGGATTTGGAGGACAGCCGATGCCACTCCCTTTCACAGAACCCCTCCCCACTTGAATAGCTGGTTATCAATTTCATCAAAGCTATGTATATTTGCCACAATGCCCAATCTCACTGCTAGGAGGAGATGACCTAGTTAGATTGAAAGAATCTATCCTATGTGGCCCACAGGGGTGCAAGTTCATTTCCCTAATGAGGTAAAAATAGACTGTTCAGAGACAATTACTTCAAGATGTAACAATGGACAATGGATCCTAGGGGAAGATCCTGATCAGCAGCAACAGTCGGCCAACGTTTACTGGGCTCAATTGAAAGAGGACCCAGACCCGCCAATTACCAATGTTTTGAAACTGTATCAACAATGGAAACTGTGGATGCACTCATATGGACCGGTCCCTGACGTTCCCCACTGTACTCTTCTCTATGACCGCACCCAAACTGAAGTTGTGTATGAGGAAAGATTTAGGGAAGTGGAGGGTTCCCCTTGGACACTGACTTTGGACTGTATATATCAGAATCAGAATCAGAATCAGAAAACCTTTAATTTCCTGCAGACGGGGAAATTCTTTTGTCACAGCAGCAACAGAATATTACAAAATGAGATTAAAAATAGCAAAAATAAGCAATAAGGTTAAATTTTTAAAAGGGAAGAAATAGAAATAAATATATGGAGTGAATAAATATGAGTAAATAAGACCAAATTGTGCAAAAACAGAAGTGACCATAGTACATAGTACATATGTATCAAAGAAAGGAGTAGTAGCACAAGTCCTGCTCACTGCAGAACAGGTACAACATGGGTGACACTGCAGCACCCCATATTAGCTTAGCATTAGGAGCAGGAAGTTAAGCTAAAGATTTAGGGCCCATGGTAAAAACAACATCTCAGTTACAGGACTGGGAACAAACCACAATCCCTGCAGTCACATACTCTAACGAAGGACAGGTGTACAAGATCACTCATCACACCACCTCGCAGTCAGAATTAGAGAAAAAGGTAATCACACGAACACATGGCAGGGAAAGTACAGATCATGAACAGACAGAAACCATGTTAGGAAGAATACCTAGCACAGAATGGGCACATTCGCCAGAACCACCCAGATCTAGGGTAAAACCAGGACCACCGGTGTGGGTACCCCAGTACCCCACAAATGTAAAAGCAAATGAAAAACACCTAGTGGCAGGGCATCCACTCAAAATTTTGACCAGGCATAGTGTAATAGCGTTAATCTCATCATCCGTTTTTACTCTATCAGGCTCTCGACTGAGAAAAGTAGAAGACAGCTTAAATGCGCCAAACATAACGTACACACACGAAGGAGTTAATGCAGCGAGCTGTTTAGCAGTTCCTGATGACGAAAACCCACATGACTGCATTCCACTGACAGCGCAAGCCATTAAAGTGAGACCCGACTTGCATGCAAGACCACTGGACCGACCAGACAAGGACTTGTATGTAGACGGCTGCTGTTTCAGAAAAGATAATGGAGGACTAAGCGCAGCATGGGCAGTGGTTATCAAAGATCAGGGAAAGTTTGAGACACTAAGTACAGGAGAAGTGACAGAAAAACCGTCAGCTCAGTTAGCGGAAGTGATGGCAGTGACAGCAGCTTGTAAGCATGGTGAGGGAAAGAGAGTGAACATATATGATAGATAGATAGATAGATAGATAGATAGATAGATAGATAGATAGATAACTTTATTTATTAGGTCATCGTAGCAGCGGTACAGAGCAATCAGAAGTACTAAAAATAAGATAAAATATAAAATACAAAATATGAACAACAATAAAATAAATTAAAAGTACAGTATAGCAGATAAACACTATATTACAATGTGCTATGTGGATTTTAATGTGCAAGAGAGATAAAGGTGCATTTCAGTGATAGGTCACTTTGAGTAGTGTGAGTTTATTCCCTGAGCGTTGCTCAGCGTTGCTGTGCAGCGTTGTACAGTCTGATGGCAGGCATATGCAGACTCTGCATATGCCAGTGCAGCAGTCCATTGTCAGTTGAAAGAGTGAGAGAGAGCAGGTTTTGTGACAGCTTCAGGCCTGCCTATTAAGCATGAGGAGGAAATGAGGAAAGGGAAAAATAGCAAAAATGATGGCAACTACAGGTCTATTGTGGCTAGACTGCTTGCATATTACATTATACTCTAAGAGGGCTAGTGTGAACAGAGAAAATAAATTTAAGACGCAATAAGTATAATCATCTAAGAATGTGATAGTATGTGCCTCTGCTATTATTTTACCAGGCTCAAGCTTTTCTGCTTTCTCCAAAAGAACACAAACTTTTGGCAGTCAGTCAAGGTCACAAAGACCTTGAAATAGCCAGCTTGCACAAATGCAAGTGGCAACTAGTTGAGATTAGAGATTTGCTGTCCGTGCTGTGCTTCCTTCACAGATAAAGAAGAAGACTCCTGCTATACAGAGGATACCCCGATGCGCAGGGAGGAAGATGGAGGCTGGAGCAGCTGCTACTTCTGAAATAAAAATATGCATGCACAAGCGGACACATAACCATGCCTTTGTAACAAGTTTATATGCTGGAGCAGATAGAATAGAGATCAGAAACTTCTTGCCTCTGATCCTGGGTACTGTGTTGCACACAGTTACTCTAAATAGAGAATAGAACATTTCTCCAGACGTCTGTATCATCCGACGTCCTCCTGCTAATAAATGCCTGCTGGCGCACTAAACTACCAACGACTCTGCTGACTCCAGAAAGCCTCCTGTAGAATTTGAATTATGCAATATATAATCTGTGAGGTCCTTCTGATTTGACTAAAGTATTGTGTGTAAAATTCCTACATGCAGGAATCTTGAATATTAGGATAAGGCATTTAATTAAATGCAGATGTAATCGCTTCCTTACATTAGTGTGTAAAATTCCTACAGCGGGTAAAGGGTTTTTTGTATGCATTCTCCATTGTCTTTTGGGGGTTAAAGAATACATCTTAAATGTAGTTATTTTCTCTTAAAATAATAATATAATAATACGTATATAGTGAGACAAACGCAGTCGGTCTTTCGTGAAATGACCGCTTCAACAACCCCCACTATATAGTCACTCAGGGGAAACGCCACTCCCTCAGGGCGTTTACACACACACACACACACACACACACACACACACACACACACACACACACACACACACACACACACACACACACACACACACACTTCCTATGCCCAAATAAGGCTATAGAAGACATTGTGTAGAGATGGTTCACTGCTCTCTTTGAGGTATCCTTTTTGAGACCCGCACAGGGGCAACGCTGGGAAGTGACACCTTGAGCGGATCTCGGAAAGGCTGCCTCAAACAGTTTCAATGAGACCAAAAACATCACCTTAAGACAATACGTTGGCAACCCCAACCCCTCTGGTTCCCACAACTATAACAGTATCAAGAGTAAAAACTTATAATGATAAGAAAAAAAAATATTTCCATTTAAAAAAATATATTTTAAAAACACTACAGCACATGCGCGCACACACACACACAAATTCAAGTGTGTGTTTTCTTTAGAAAACACAGCCTCTAAGAGACAAAACTAAAAAATACTATTTTGACTATATCTCTTCTTAACTAAATCCCTTTTAATCCCGTGCATACTTTTTATTTTAAAATAGACTTACATTCTCATCTAAATACAATTCCACTATGTTTTTGTAACTCTGCTAATCTCTGACCTCTATTTAAAAACACTACATCAGCATCTGTCCTATTATACATGAAAAAAAAAACTCTCATTTAAACACAACTCTAACCCATTCACATTATTTACAACATAAAGATTCAGTAAAACCCTCACATCAAAACATGTCAGAACACATGTCGCACAAAAAGTGACCCTGAAATACTACTCAAGACATCTTAAGGCGTGTTTGACCTTTACAGTGTGGGCTATGGTTAGAACACGATGTGTTTGACAACTGTCCTCAGAGAAGTAGACTAATTATTGTTCCTGCTAATTAGTGCATAACAGCGAGCATCAAACAGCCCAGAAGCGTTTCTAGGAGGAGTGAGCTGTATTGTGTCTTTTAACTGACTGTTTTGCCTTTAAGCACAATTTATGCTTCTCCACGCTAACCTTTAGGTTCACATTGCTTTGTGGTCATGACTTCCAGCCATATTTTGCCAAATTTAAGGCCTCAAATTCCAGATTTCTTATTTAAAACTTTTTATAGGACCAGCAGGACAATAATTTCACATGTACGAATCCTAGTGTGTATTCTTTGACGAGGATTTGCCAGAAACAGGAGACCTTAAAAATCAACGCTTCCACTGCCACTGCTTGATGAGTCTTTCAAACACTCAAATGACTGAACCAAACCCAATGCCAATGCCTTTTTGGTATCTGTCGTAGGACTGTAAAATAGAATACACACATTACACAGGTAAAAAAAAAAAAGGGACAACTAGTTTTAAATGGATAGTTTGAAATGGAGGA